>NC_092522.1:18097071-18401893 GCF_037038585.1 Patagioenas fasciata
AGATCCCTTAGCTGGCCTCGAGTTACTCTAGAGACTGATTAAGCCTCCAGAAAAAGCAGTATGAACATGTTCTTTATTAGATGCCTCTCCATCATATCAAACACAGCTTGTCTTTGCTTTCCATGCCCTTTGCTTCCTACATGGAGGTTATTTATCTACAATCTCTTTTAGGTTACTGACTGACAAGCTCTGCACCCTTACAAGTCAAAGATACAACCTCTTAGTACCACAACTGGTTCTTCACCCAGAGGATGCTGGAACAGGCTCCCCAGGGAGGTGTCACGGCCCCAAGCCTGACAGTGTTCAAGAAGAGACTGGACAACACCCTCAGGCACATGGTGTGAACTGTGGGGTTGTCATATGCAGGGAGAGGAGTTGGACTTGATGATCCTTGTGGGTCCCTTCCAACTCAGGACATTCTATGATTCCATGACCACTTCCTTTTTAAGCATGCACTTCCATGCTTTCTCCAATAGAGACCTTATCTTAAAGGGGCTGTTTCTTACACATCTCAGAAAGTCAGCACATGGTCCTCCTTGCAGCCCCATCCCAAAACTTCACTACAAGGTCCCTGCTATCCATGCAGACAGGCGTTGACCCACAAACCATCTCCTCTGCCCAATGCTTCTGCCCATTAGTTCCCATCCACACCTCCACGAGCTCACCGAGATCTGTTTGTTCAGCACTTGTACGTCTGCTCCATGGGCCATACTGACTGTTCCCAGGCACAAGTGTAACGAGGATCACAAAGAAATCATTAGCAAATCAAAGGGCAGTAAAAAAGGAAGCAGTTTCTCACCCACTTTCAACATATAAGAGGGAACTTGTGCTTTCCCCACATTTCTTAGTGTCTACGTGTACAATTAACACTCCCCAATTTCACTTTATCATCATGGGGCATTTTTCTATTTGAAATTGTTTATTAAACTGAACCGGTTTTTTTACTATGTATTTACATTTAATCATACAGCAAGCCTGATTATCTTGAGTACTAATAATAATCAACACATTACTAACATCACTTTAGTTTTAAACCATGTGACTAAACATAGCAAATTAATTCTAAGTTAATCAGTTTCATTAACTATGCAAATATTTCTTTGGTTTAACACACTAAATCAGATTTAATTTGCTAAGACAAAATTCATTGGGACTTTATGCAATCCATTATTACTTTCCATTAATTAAGGCATGTTACACTGTGGGGTCTCTGTTAAAAAAAAATAATAATAATAAAGTCTAAAAAGATAAAACTGTTAAACTTGTGCCTTCATTTGCAACTTTGGAATTATGACAAGATCTGAAGGCAAAAGAAAAATAATCAAGTCAAGGAGACACAAGAAATCATAACTTACCCCTTAGCAGAATGTAGAATGGTTTTAGGTGTATTTAAATTTAGATACACCATAAATGCTGTCTCACAAGATCACTGTGTTGAGTTTTTCTTACTGCAAGAATAGCAAGATTCAGGTATTGAATTTAGACCTGATTTTCATTTGATGTACTGTAACTGTCACCGGACTTCAAAAATCCTTTGTTTTTAGATAAACCCTTATCTTGGCTTATCAAATGCCGTTGATTTCAGTGAGAACAAACTATGCTTGGCATTTCTTCAGGTGCATCTCAACATTTATCAGTCAGACCATGACTCGACATACGAGGAGTTACATCCTCCAGTCAACCCACAGGCTGGACCATACTGACATCCGTAGTGACTTGTCATCTACACTAATGATGCTCTCCCATGAAATGATTCTTTGGGAAATGGATCAGGTTAGGTCTACATTACCTGAATTTGAGAAATGACAGACAGGTCTTCCCTTTGTACCTTTGGTATATGGAACAAGTTAAATAATACTACATTTGGGTCCCCTGAGCTGAGATGTAGCTCTACCATGGCATCCCAAAGCATTAAGCAGGGTGGACAGCAGAGAGTCCGATTTCTCTTCCTCTCCCAAAGTAGCTTGTGCTTCTCTTCTGGAACACAATTTCTGGATCACCACTGAGCCTTTCCAAATCAGTGGAAACTTCCTGCTGTTCTTTTTCATTCCTGCAAGCCATTTCTCACAAGCCATCTGCCTCAACTTTAGCATGTCTTTGGCATGAGGACAATCTGGTTAGATGTGAATAGGCACTAAACCTGTTGATTAAACCAGTACTCTCTGAAAAAGTGACTGCTCAAAAGGAAGTTTCCGTGACCATCCATAGTTCAAACAGGCTTCTTTTGCACATCTAAATTGCATCAGTTTTTATATAGAAGTAAAACCACATCTAAACAGCAATGCATAACTATAGCCTGGGACAAGTTCCACCCTGCCACGGCCACCTGAACTTGGAGTAACTGAACTTAGACCAATAGACTGGGTTACAAAAGTTGGATTTCACTGCTTCATCTGGGCAGACGGAAGAGGAGAGAGACAGCCATCTCATGTAGCAGCTTCAGCAAGTATTTCCCTCTTTAGCAGTTCTTTGCAAGACAAGAGCTATTACTCTATGGATCCACAGACACACAAGTAGCTGTACTTACACCATTCACGCCCTTAAATTCAGTGGGATTAATACATACAACTACAGTCCTATGAGTGCACTCAACTTTTTTCATGAGATTGCTCACGTCCATACAATTTCAATAATTGAAAGATGTCCCAGACATCAGGGATGAATAAAAAAGGCAATCATGTCTTGTTGTTACAGTACTCCTCTCTTAGCAAATAGTCATATATTTAAATAGTTTAGAATCGAAATCACTCCTCTCCTTTAGGTTTTTATTCATCACAAATTAAAATATTCACATTTATTTTCATTTGGAACCCCTTGCTCCCTTTAGCAGAATACAAGCCTTTACAAAAGGGCTTATGGATGCGTAACGGGTATGGAATTCTTTCTCCTTCTTTTACAGTTTGGTCAATCAATTATTTATTTATTTGTTAAAGATCAAAGCAACAAAGCTTGTTTTTTAAGAGGTTATTCATTATATTTTTTTTTCAGTTTCTCAGTTACTCATCTAAACCATATGCAACTCAAAAATAATGAGGAAAGGTACAAAAAAGGGACTATCTTGACCTCTACATTTTTCACAAACGAGGTGTGTTGGATGAATTTCATCTGTGGGGCTGCAGCAATCACATACAAACTCACAAGGAGTGTACCACATTCCTGCTTATTTTAACCCAAAACAGCCCAAGTGTAAGCTTAAAGCAACCAGCATCCCACACTGATATTACCTGGATACTCAGCAGCCACACAAAGAAGTGCCCTCATCACAGCAAAGAAAGATCAGGATCCTCTGGCC
Organism: Patagioenas fasciata; assembly: GCF_037038585.1. Taxonomy (NCBI): domain Eukaryota; kingdom Metazoa; phylum Chordata; class Aves; order Columbiformes; family Columbidae; genus Patagioenas; species Patagioenas fasciata. Next base: position 18,100,364 of record NC_092522.1, read on the forward strand.
AGCCTGCCCTTGGGAAGGGGCATAACATACCTGAGGAAGTGAGGAGAAAAAGGCAAGCAGGGGAAGCTCCATGGAATGTCTTTCTGGTATTTCTCTCACCCATAATCTTCTGCTTCATTTTTTATCTCAAAAAACGCTCACGACTTTGGCAGCCATGTGTACAGTCCGACACTTACTCTGAGCCAAAAGGAACAAGGTGGAGACAGGAGAGTTGAGCCGAAGGGCACTTGCTGTGTGATCTGGGCACACAGCAGCTGCTGGCTGGCTAAGCCTGAACTCTTTCCAGCTCCCCTTCACACCCACACACGCTTTATCTGTGCAAGAGGCATGGCAGGATTGTATCAGACCTACAGCTGGTGTTGACATTGGCTTCCTGGGCTTCGTGTGAAGGTAGAGGAGCATGGCCAGAGGAAACTACTGCTAAAGGCAGTAAGAAAGGAGGCTGTGCAGGGCCTGGAAATAGTGAGGGGAAAAAAAACACGTATGGATTCCAGGGATGTGGGGTAGCAGTGCCTGCTTGCAGTTGGACAGGCAGCAAGTGTATTGGGAGACACCCACTCTTCCAGGTATCTTGGGCTGGCAGGGCCAAGGTAGAAGCAATGGGACTGGACTGAGCTGAAGCATGCCAAGGCAAACTTTGCTGGCCTAAATGCAAGGATCATCTTTGTGGGGGAACAGTAACTTCCTAAAACTCAGAAGAGGCCAAGGGGCACAATCTGGGGCACATCAGAGAAAGTATACCTGACAGGTTGTACATGGGAGAAGACAGATCAAGAAAGGCAGTGGGACATCCCAAATTTATATATAAAAGTAGACAATGAGTCTCAATACAAACAAATAAATAATCAGAAATACCACACCAAAACATCATCTGTGGCCCTTCCCCACTTCACTGGGCTTTGGTGATGCAAACCATTACCCAAGGATTCACTTTTATCCTCTTTTGGCTGGTATTCAGAGAAGACTTTGGGCCTGATAAGCCAGAGAAAAGAACTTCCTTTCACCAACAGTAGGCTACACTTAGCAGAAGAACAAATAAGAGTGTAGCCTGCAGAGAAAATAAGGAGTCAAGCGCCTTAGGGACCATGTGGCATCTGCTGTGCGCGGGCAGGGGATGGCGATTCCCACACCGGAGCACCCTCTAGTGGCACCCACCCCCTGCCAGCCTGGCTCCCACCACCGCCCCCTTCAAACACCAACATCCAGCACATCCCCGAGCTTCCTAACACATATCTGGCAAACACAAATATTCGGGTGATAGCACCAATGCCAGTAAAGAGCTGTTACCATATTACTCTGTGGCTATGGCAAGCCTGTACTAGGAAAATATTGCCGTTGCCTTCCATGGGGTTGAGAATCAAAACCCTTTGGATGTGCACACAGCACCTACCCAACACACTGTCTGCTAATTAGAGGAGGCAATTATGTGCGGGTCATTCACAGAACATAGCCCTGGAGCAAGTGATCAAAGTCTTATTTGGTGCTAACCCGGAGGAAGCAAAGAAGGTCGTTACCAGTAGTCATGACTTCCAAGCATGCAAACAGAGAAACTAAAGGAAACAGTGAAGTCAGTCGGAGAAGGGAGTGCAGGGGTTTACATGAAAGATTTTTCACCCTTAAATCAACAAATACCTGGAATTCCCCTTTCAGCCGCACAAAAAACTTGCAGAGAATTGTTCAAGAGATAACTAGCAGAATACACATCTTGGTAGGACACCAGCCATAATAAATACAGGGAACATCAATAACACCACATCAGTAAAGACTGCCCAACTAATCAGAAATTACAGAGAAAAATAATATCAGGCAAATGTTATAGCAGCCTAAACCACAGAAGAAAAATGATCGCTTACCTTCCTTTCTGCAAGGCAGCAGCTTACAGGTGCTCAAGCCTCAACCAAGAGCTTCGTCACTCATCTGGAACATGGGAGGCACAAATCCAAAAATCCCCTTAGAGCAGAAAAAGGGACAAACACAGGTTCCTTTCCCCATATGCAGCAGCATTTCTTTCCCCTGAGGAAACACTTTAGAAGACTAGAACAAGTTTGCAAGGGTTTCTTCCTCCCAGATGACACACACTAGTGTAAGCTGAGCTTCACACTCATGCCTCTGCCCAGAGCTCCCTGGCTTGTGCTGGATGGCTCTTCATACTGCTTACATAATTTGGGGTTGCTTTTTTGGAGGTGTCTAATTTCTTCCACGAGCATTACAAGAAGCTTACAGGCCAAACTATGGAGACAGATGCTGCTGCAGTGGTTGGGTAGGTCAAAGCTCAGCAGAGAAGTTTGGTATCAGTTCCAGCTCTCCAACCTCAGCTGATACTATTGGCTTTTGCAAAAACACGTCACAGCTGAACCCAGGTAAGATATGGAAGAATTGGGGTTAGTCACCTCCTGGGCCTGTTCCCAAGCATTACTCTAGATCCTTAACCACACTAGTGAAGCACTGCATGCTTCACTATGTGGATCACAAATAAACTGAAAGTGCCTGTCATTTAGAACTTGATTCCTATCTCACTTCATGTTGGTGTAAATCAAAATGTCTTTCATTGTTCTTGTGTTTCTGCCAGTAATCATTAAAAGGTTTTACAAAATAATCTTTCTTTAAGGCTACCAGGCACTGTATATTCAGGGAGATAGTCTGGTTGTCAAGATGGTTGAAAACATTCGTCTTTCTGGATTTTGGCCTCGCAATGCAACACACATACATCTCCTCCAAAAACATAATGTCTGCTCTAACTCATTACCTAAACAGCTGACAAACTCCATTAATGTGACATTGAGTTTGGGGAAAAAAAATAGCTGTATACTTTGTAAGTCATATAAGGACAAGCAGAAAACATTCCTACACACTTTATCAGTATTAAGGCATTTTCTGACTGATGGCCAATTACACTACGTCCTGCACCCTTGGAGAGAATCACCCTTGGAAATACTGACCTCGAAATAATGTAACCCTACTGGATGTCAGTGGCAGAGGTAAGAAAGTGAACAAGCAGAGGATGGTTAACACTATTCCTTTTTGAGAGGAACACTAAGATTTGGAATTACTTTCCCTTATAAGTCTACATATATTGTCTAATTGAAGAACTCCCAGAAAAAATGTATTAACTACTTTCCAAATCACTTAATCATGTTTACCAAAAAAATTAATATTTTAAAAATCAATATCGTATGGGAAGTTCTGATTTTTTATCACCAGATTGTAAACTATTTTTTTATATCATGAACTTGTATTAACTATTAAACCAATATCTAATTATTGAAATTACTGCAGTCTCTTTTGACTCCTATCTATCTGTGCATTGTCAGAATCACACAAGCTGGCCTGTGTTAGGTAGCAAGAGAAACTCACTGTATTATAATTGCAGCCTTTTTGAACCTCAAAGTCCATGAAATTCTTTCACTAAATCTCAGGATTTAGGCAGCATGCCTTTATTTTTTCATGCAGTATTTAAACATCATGGGAATGGCAAAGTGTAGAAACCCCAGTGGAATTTCACCAAGCTGGCCACATTTAGCATTAAATCAAAAATACTCATTCTGACTAGGATCATTAAAAAGAGATCAAATGTACCATAAATATTTTTCCAGGGTGATGTACCAAAACACAGAGTCAGTAAAACCATACACACAGATAAAATGAACAAGGTCGGGTTCAAAACTGCTTCTTACCTTAAGAACTTCTGAAGTCACATTTTCATCTCATTTGCAGTAATGTTAACCCACAGTTCAATCAAATTCAAATTTATGCCATTATAAATAAGAGCAGAATTTGGGTCTTAAATTACAGCAGCTAAGCACAACAGTTTTTGTTTCCCTTGGAGTGTTTTTAAGCTCCTGATGAAGAGACAGCTTTTATGTCTTTAATAATCCCTTCTTCTGGAATTCAACGAGGTAGGCATCAAACACGCACTCGGAAGCTCAGGGCTTCCTTCATTTCTCATGACGGCTTTAATGTATTTTAAAATAGTTTCTAAATCAGTGCATAATACATGCTAAAAGTGGCAGAGGAACCAGGCTCAGACCTGATTGCAAATGGCCGTACCACCGTTTTTTGAAATTTTGAGACAACAGGCAAAAGATAAATTACAAAGTGAAAGAAAGTCTTCAGAAGAGGGACTGGAAAACTACAGTGTACATAATTATTGGATTTACGATCCAACTGACATATGGATTACTGGATGAAAGACCACCATTTTTGCTGTCTAGTGATTAAAGCTTACAATTCATCCTGCTTCAAACCTTACCCAGCTGTTAGGTTTTAGCTGTATAATGTGTGCATGTACAAATTCACAGGCTGCCTTTTCAGTTCAGTGCCTCTTTCAGGCACTCAGGCATTCTTGCAAACAAGGAGCAACACCTGCCTCATTTAACAGCTGCAAGTGTACGCTGACGTATAGTTAGAAATAAGTAAAAGTTGTCAAGAACTAATACTATGGCCCAAGTGAGAAAAATCCCCACTTCCTAGACTCCACAATTTACTTTTACTCTCTCTGGCAGCTCTGGTCCCACTGCTCAGACCCCAGGGTTATTGTCCCATCACACTCCCAGCCTCCTCATAAGGACGCAGAACACTCACAAGGTGGTCATGGTCCTCTAATTCATAAATACGCATGTACTAACCATATGACATTGTATTAATGAAAAAGCAACAGCTCTAGCACCATGATGAAAGCGTTCACAGTAAAACACTGGGACAGAGTTACAGTCGTACAAACACACAGCCAGAGCCAGATGCTTTTCCCAGCTACTTCTGAAGGAGCCATGGGCTTCTTTCTCTCTCAGCATCCTTCCTTCAGGCTTTACTGGAGGTAAATCACATGTTTATGTGCCCCGGCCCAAGCCCTTCCAAAAATTTAATAATATTGTTGTTGTTGTTGTTGTTAGAAGCTGCCACAAATCACAGCACAAGATTGCCAAACAAACTGGGAAGAGAGACTTGGTAATTAAGTAATTGGCTAAATAACAGAGGCCCATTTTCTACAAACAAACTCCTATTAATCAGTACTTAGGAGAATGGATGTGATCCAAAGCTAGTTACTACTTGCTACTTTGCGACTATAGTGACATACTTTTTAATAATGTCTTTACAAATGCATTTCATTTTGGAGTTCTGGGCTTGGTTAAAGCAGAAGACAGTGAAATGTTAAAAATGTGATTAAAAAAATATAATAATGGAAAGGAGCAGAAGGTTTGTGTTAAATTTGAAGCAGTATTTTACTAAGCTGGCTCAGCCACTGTCAGCTCTAATTCAACTGTAATTAACATAGTTCAACACACTGAACAGTATATTAGCAGGACTACAACTATTCTGGGATGTTTTGGACACAGCAAAGTTAATCTATCGGCTAAAAAATAATGAGCCATTTTAGGTTTAGTTCACTAAACAATACACAGAAGACCACTTCAGCTTTCCAATACCACAATGAAAAATCTATGCAGAAAGCAGCAGTTCATCCTTTTTATATGGTAATTCAGTGGACAATGAGGAGCACCTCAGAGCTGTTCACAAACTCTTGCAATGTCACACTGCCTGTTGTCTCCACACTGTTCCTGGTACAACACCTGCCCTTAGGATGAAGGATGCACTCAGGAACGATGGGATATGAATTACTATTGGATCATTATAAGTCTGTCTGCATGGAGGAGTCTGAAGCCACGAAAGCATAATTCATCATGACAGATGTATGCAGCATCAGATATTTCTAACAGAGTTCGGGTGGAAGAAATACTGGAGCATCTGCAGGCTGCTCTGCTCTTCAAGCAGAAAGCGCAATCCATGGCAGCATACATGCCCACTGTTATCTTCTGAAAACTAGAAAAGCATATGGTATAGCAGATGCTGTACTATGATTTCCCCCCTTGGACCCTGTTAAGGGCATTCGGCTAATTGTAACGCTGTAATTAGCTGTGTTCTGTGTCTGAAAACCAATTTTTTCTACACATGAGTATTCCATTGACAATACTTCTCTGAGGAACTGTAAAAAGGCATGTTAAGGTTAACAAATGAAGAAAGAAAGGGAAAGATAGTGAACTAGAACAACTGGCATAAACTGGGTCTATCGTGAGTGCAAGTTAGGGGCTGCTCCGGAGCAAAGCAGGCCAGCAGGTTCCAGCCCTGCTGTTAAATGTCAAAGTGACAAACCTTGTACCAGCCAAACGCTCAGTCCTTGCTCCATCAACCCCACATATCAGAGCTGTGGGCGATCTGATGGAGGAAGGACTTCTGGGTTTTCCTGTTTACATTTTTTGCCCATGCAGAACAAACCTACAACCTACAGCTGCAGCCCTCATGGCTGTTATCGCTCCTGCAGCTTCTGCCTGCAGAAGGGCTCACATACACTTCTGCAAAGCAGCCTTGAGGCAAGGATTCAGGAAAGCACTCCAACATGTGTAAAGCAATCCCTGTGTATGCTAGAGCTTGAGCAGAAGAATAGCATCAGGCATAGCTTTAATTCCCTGCAACTTCAGTTAAACTTCAACACATCAAAGTTAAGCTTCCGCTTAAGTACTACCAGAATAAAGATGGTTCCATGAATTGTAAAATACATGTAGTGGCACTCATTACTATGTAGCCATGTATGAACCTAGGTGTAAAAGTACTTGTACATGTAGTTACAGAACTGTATGAGGCTCACCCATATATGAACAGCTGTTATTCCTGCATATGTAAATTTAGGTTAACACCATATGCATCTATGCTATACTTAAGCATAATTACTGTTTCATTTTGGATAGATATTAAATCAAGCCCAGATGTTCAAGACTTCCTAATGAGCATGTGTTTCCATCAGAAATAAAGCTTTTTTGCTTGCAATTCTAATTTAGGTATATTAAAAATAATATGCCATCAAAAGCTTTGTATATATATATATAGCTAACATCTCTTAATGATATTTTCTGGGGAAGGAGTTTCAGGGATAGGTACACTTGGGGGGGTGTAAATTTGCTTTTCCCTACAACGCATACAAGATTCCCTGTGACTTGTTAGGTGAATCAGTGGGCTGAATGCAATTAAGGCTCTATGATTGTCACAGATTATTGAACAGGTTTTGCAGTTGATGACCAGATCTGTGCTCTGTACACACATGGGCATAAAGATGCATAAATAACAAACTGCTTTATAATTACATGGCTAAGTGCGATGCTCTCCTGTCCTCTGACAAACTTGCTGAAAGGGAGAAGAGAAGGCTCAGAGATCCGGTATGTCTTGTAGTCGGCACAAATCTAGCCCTCACAGCTACTGGCACTTTACTTTGAGGACAAAATACGGAAGGCAAGGAAAGAGAATTGCCCCTACAGCCTGTAGTATATTGACATTCCTGCCAAAGATGTAACTGCAGCTCATACGCAAACCAACTTCAAGCTCACCAGCTCCCATAGGACAACTGCAGCAGCTACCCACATGCCCCCAGGCATCACCCGTCACTTGTGTGTGACACAGGCATGGCAGTGCCACCACTGCTCTAGCACCCTTGTTAATAATATCCCTGAAGACATCTGAGCATCACCAAAATCCTGCAAACCACCATATGCTGCAGATAATGAGGAAAAGTCACAGCACCTGCCAGGCAAAGAGTGACAGCAGGTGTCACTCAGTGGTGCTCTTCCAAGATGCATTGTCAAACAAGTGTTTTTTAAAAGATGCACTCTTTTGCCTGACTTTGGCACTATAGGCAGCTTTGTGGACAGACAAGCCATTTGGCAGCAGCTAGTTTGCTTCCTGACAAAGTCTGCATGCAGCTGACTCAGGAACCGAACTGCTCCTCAGGAACCTTCGGCTTGGCAGGTAGAGTCTCAAGAAAGGACTTTCTTGCTTGTCTTTTGGCCATCTCCTTCCCAAATCAGTGTATATGAACACATGGAAATAACACAAGAATATACCCAGATTTTTCCTCACTGATTACTCCTCCTGTAGGAAACAAAGCTGCAGGACCTCAGACATGATGCTGGCAGCTGGGTGTCGCGAAAGGGTCAGCAGTAGCATACGGACAGACCTCAAGGAGACTGCACTTCACATGAGCAGGTCCTCTCAAGGACGCAATGTTATCCTATGTTTGTCAGCTGGCAGGGTTCAGTCAATCCCTCGCTTTTATAACCCCACCGCTTTCCTTGGCTACAAAGGTGATGGGAAGGTGGGGAGGAGGAGGACAGATCAGTATAAAGGCACATGCTAGCTGGAATTAGGTAGAACATCCATCAGAATAACCCTGCTGTAGTGGTGGAGAAAAAGAGTATGCCAAGCATAGCAGAATAAAGTGATGGAGTGCACCTCATCACCATTGCAAGGTCAGAATAAAAGCTAACATCACTATCAGTTAAAGTGGAGGGTATGATGCTGAAAGAAGAAGGCTGAATGGATGGTAGTGCTCTTGAGAGGAACAACAAAGCGGGGCTTTGCCACCCTGTCCTCCTGCGCAAGATTTGGTTCTCATTCCCAATCCGGATGGACACAGGTCATGCTGTTGATGTCAGAGCATGGGAGTTGCTTAGTGCTTGCTATCTCTGTCTCCAAGCCCTCACTGAGAACACGGGGATGCACGTGGATTCCACACATCTCACACACTTCACTCCTGTCTCATATTTTAGTCCTAAACACTGATACCTGTAAAATGCTTTATTATTTAATTCCATTATTTTAAAGCTACAATTGGAAGAATCGTCTCAGGCAAAACCCATGTTGTGCTTGACCATTCCCTCCTTTACTCCTGGACTCTTTCCTGGATACATTTGAAGAGAGAGGTAGCTTTTGATGACATACTCTTCCACTTATTTTGCAAATCATACTCTGGGGAGCAATTATCTTTTTTGGTGGTTTACTCCACCATGCACCATAAACAGGGTCCTGATTTCTAAGTATATCTTCTAGAAGCTATAGCTGCGGTAATAAATAATAATAATAGCAATAATGATAGTTACGTGGAAAACAGCCCCTTACAATGTGAATGGACCTTTGTGAAGATAAGTAGTCCTGAAAACATTACTTCTTTCACGCAAAGGGTATGATTGATCATAAAGTAACAAGTCATGCACCCTGAAATGCCTCTCTTTGATCACCCAGTGGGCAATTATAATCCTTCATCAACAATACAGCAACTGTGTGTGGAGCCATAAGAGAGTGTTTGACAGGGACATTTGTATCCCAACCATTCCCATCCACTAACAAGGCTGCTGTACCAGCACAATAAGCATTTACCCTTTTAAGGGAACTGCAATATATTTTCCCACAGATACAAGCTCTAACACACTTAACAGCCAGACAAATGGGAGTTTCTAGGGCCCACACCTCCATGGTCTCAACCTCTTGTTGGCATGCACACAATGCAGTCTGATGCAGAGTTGGGTACGTGCTTTGCACTGATCCCACTGGCCAAGTTAACACTTCTAGGAATGGAGAGCCATCACTGGTGCTCCTGACCCTCCTGGGGAGCGGAGTGTGGGGACTGAGCTGTTTGCAGAGGTCATGAAAATCGACGCAAAGTTTCCACTTGCCACCTGTGGGCTTTGCAGGCAACTTTATCAATACCGGCACGCTCGGGGAGGCGGTTCCTCCGGAAAGCCCAGGGGGCCGGGGTGCGGGCGCGGCTCCCCCGCCACGGAGGGCTGCAAGCCCGCCCCGGGGCGGCGGCGGGAGGAGCTGGGGGCGCCGGCCGTGCTCCGCGGGTTGCGGGCGGGCAGAGGCGAGGGGCGAGCTGCTCCGCGCCGGCCATGGTCCCCGCGCTGCTGGCCCTCCTGCTGCTGCCGCCGCTGCTGCCGCCGCTGCTGCCCGGGGCGGGCGGACACTGCCCGCACCGCTGCGCCTGCAGCCAGGGCGCCCTGCGCTGCCCGCCGCCCCCGCACGGGGCGCTCCCCGCGCCCGCCCGCGCGTAAGTACCGCGGGGCGCATTGGCCAGAGTTGGGGGGGGGGGAACGACATGCTGTTACGTGCTCGGGGGAGCGGGCGGGGTGCCGAGGACCTCCTGCTCCGCGTCCGCTCCGCGGGTCGGGGGGAGTACGCGCACCGCGGAGCAGCGCTGCCCTTCCCGGCGCCCCGGCCGTGCGCTCTGCCGGCGCGGCGGCAGTTTTGGGGAGTCGCCCATCCCGCTGAGGGGAGAAGATGTGGTGTAGTCGGGGCTGAAGTTGTTCGCGGGTTTCGCAGCCTGACGTGCGCTGCCTGACCGTGGGGAGTCCGGCGGGAGCCCGGAGGCAGCGGTGTTCTCCTCATGAAGAAGATGCCCGTCCTTTCGGGACGTTTTCTCGATGAGCAAGGTGTTGCACTCTCAAAAGCGCCTGCTGTATGCCGCCAGCCTCGGTGACAGAAGTGCTTCGGTTGTCTGAACTTTATTCTCCTGCCGTGGCAGCACGCAAAAGCTGCCTTTCCTATTCCAAAAATAGCGCCTTGTAGTGGCCTAGGTAGCTTTAAAGAAACCTGATTAAAAGGTCGATATTTGGTCATAAAACCTCTGTCAGTTCTGGAGTTTGTTTTTTCTTTCACAAATCTGACTTTTCCCAGCATCTTCTCCCAAAGCTTATGCAATTTAAAGCCCCCTATATTAAAGCATCAGAATCCTCCTAGAAGTGCTTGTTGCCTCTTCTCAGGGTCCAACTCACTGACAAGTTAGTAGCTTATCTTTTTTCCCCTCTCTGGCAGTAAAAAAGCTGCTGTGAGTTTTCAGAGCTGTTCAGATCTCTGTGGGTTGGTTCATCATATCCTTCTGCCTAATGCTCCTCTGGGAATTAGGATTAAATTGTAACAACAGGGAATCAGAGGCTTATTCCTTTACCCCACTCCCACACCATGCTCCAAACTCATGATCTAGTAGACCAAACCAAATAGTTGATAGATGTAGGTATTCAAGTAGTGTTGTGTTGTTTAAGGGCTTTATCACAATGCTGATCTAAACAATCATGGCGTCAAAATATGGGATTAGACGACCAAGAGATAGCACAGTTGTTGTTTCTGGGATCCTTTGGTTATCTGTGGAAGAATTGAGCTGGGGTTTTCTTATTGTTCCCCTTTTGGTAACAAAGCCAGTGTTTTTAATTTTCAGCAATTTTGTTTGTAAATTTAATATGCTCTTGAAATTCCCCAGGGATGATACTATCCCTGGTCTCCTCTTTCCTTTCTCCCTAACTCAAGAATTGATAGAAGCAAGAAATACTAATTTGTAGTAGTTTAGAGCCATGTGAATCCTTCCTCCAAAGTCAGTTTTTAGAAACATCTCTATCCTGAGGTTTTTTCTCCCCATTTCCCTGTTTTTCCTTAGTGCCAGAGAAAGCAGAGCCTGTGGATGCTGGAGGGATTCTCCAGAGTTATTGCAACAAGCATGTTTCTAAACTTATGTGATTATTTTCTTTATTTTTTGGTTTACACTTTTATTTTTCTTTTTACCATCTGTCACTCTAAGCAGAAATCACATCCCAACTTCAGTGATCAGGTTAAGACAGATAATGGGCTTATGGCTGCTGCCAGTTACATTTCACTCAAATCAACAAGACTAGATTACGGGCAAAAATAAGGGAAGATTTTTTTCCCTTTCAACCTTTAATATAACATTTAAACTATACAGTTATTTACAAAGTCCAGCTATTAGGCTGGCTGTAGAAACCAGCTTTACAGTCAGAAAATAATTCAACCAAGATTCTGCAGAGAAAATATTTACACTCGGGTGTCAAAAAAATCTTTCTGTTTTTCAGTCTGCATTTACACAGGTATGTCCAGCCTCTACTTCCAGGCCACATCCAACCTGATTGATAGTGAATCTGAAACTATGCTGTTAAATTTCAGTTTCTTTGTATTTTGGGGTTTTGTGGTGTTTGTTTTTAATGGAAAACTTCATCAGACAATTACAAAGATATACTAATGAACATAGTCTCCAAACCTACAGGTGTATGTGTATTCTTACTCTATTTGAGTTATTTTTCAAGTTTATTTGCTTTCCTTTCACCTCTTCCTTTGATTTTCATACTAGTGTCTTCTTACCCACTCAGCTGTTGCTTTTTCCCTCCTCTTTACTCTTTTTCTCCCCCTCTCTTACTGTCTACCTCATACTGTTTTTCCAGCTTTGTCATTTTACTGACTTCCTCTCTTTCCGTACTTTACCAATATCTTTTCAGCAGTCTTCTTCCCCCGCACAGCTCCTTATAAGAGAGACAAAGCAAGACAAAGTTTCTTTTGTGCCTTCACAGTCACATCAGTACCTGTGTGCACCAGCGGAATGGCAGTGCAATGCTTGCAAGCGCACTAATAATTTTGGGGAGTGGGGGGAGAAGGGTTTCTGCAGTAGTGTGAGTGGCTCACAATTAATTTCAGGCATCAGGTCCAAAGCTTTGTGACAAAAGACTGAACAAGTAGACAGTTCTACCACCGCGGGCATATTTGCATCTTTGGGATATTCACCCGTCACCACCTAGCAGAAAGTACTCTTTGGCTGTTTGTGTGATATATCCAGCACCATAGTTCACATTTCAGGTAGATAATGCCTGATACACAGGGCTTTAGAACTCCATGCCAACTCTTTACGCTGCCCCCAGAAGCTGGTAAAAACTATAGGAAAATGCTGTGCTTTCAGTCTTAGTTTGAATCAGTACTCCCAGTCCTTCTGATTTAAGGCCAAGGACACCACAGAATAAGATGTTTTCCACTCCCAGCACGAATTCACCTTTGGGGCATTAGAAATATGAGTAATCCTATAAAATAGAGATACTAATATATAACAGGCAACCCAGCTACATAACACATTCATACCTATTGCTATAAGGACTGTGTTCTGTGTTTTTTTTTTTAGTTTATTATTATTATTTATCAGTTGAACTAATCGCATTTTGAAAAGGGCCAGTTCTGTGATACAGAGATTTTCTCCAGTAGTGTGAGTGGGCTTGGGCTTTGATTCTTCATGTAGAGGACTTCCAATGGTCCTGCAGTCTTCTGGTCTCCAGATCTCTCCAGAGCTCTCATGGTCCCTACGGGCCCCAATATTCGTAATAAAAGGAAGACAATCATCCCTGTCAAAAATCCACTCTATGATTTCAAAACAAAAATACAGGAAACAAATGCTAGCTGAAGAGAGGACAGTATTTCAGCTACCAAACAAGGACAGGATTTGATCAATCTACACACTGGTCCTGTCTCTCCCAATGTTCTTGGATAGCCTTACAGATACTTAGCCTGGCCATTTCAAACCTTACTGCCTAGAATTATGTACCTTGAAAACCCAGCTTGATTTACAGAAACGCTAAGGGCTGGTGAATGCCAACAAGGCTGGCTGGCTCCCCACTCCTTTCTGTCCATCCCTTCTCCAAGGATGAAAAGCTCTGCAGTTACCTGGAGCTGCGGTATTGTCAGCTGCTGAATGGCAGGAGGGAGTACAAGCATACAAGTTGTGACGTATTAACTATGAAAGAAACATTACCGTTTTTATTAAAAGTGCAAAAGTTCAGGCTTTAACTAACAACACTCTTTCAAAACAGTGTTGGTAATGTGTATTAAAGATGGATGCATCCGTCCTTTCATGAGCTACAGAAATCTGGCTAGTAGCATGGGCAGGTTAGAAGTATAAAGGCTTTGTAGCTTTGTAAAACCCAGTTTGTTCTTTCTTCTTTTTGACAAAGGCTTCCTCAGCTGTTAGAGATGAATAACTGGTCACATCTGAGTGTCACAATCTGAGTGCTCTCAGAAAGAAATCAATATTTAATTCCTGCCAGTACCTGCTTGAGTTTCATTGTGTGCTATCAAAGACATCAGTCATGTTCAATAGCACAGACTTCAACATATGAGATAAGGCCTCGCTTTACTCGGCGCTTTGGAAAAAATTAATCCTGCAACAAGCAGTTCAAAACTCTGTTAACCTAAATGCTTATATACAGAGGCTGGATTGTGCTCAGCAAGCTAAAGGGTCTTCTTCAAAACATTTTAAGTATAGAGACATCTGAATGAACACGTTTCCCTTTAAAACAGGCAAGGTTTCAGGTGCAGTGGGCAGGAACAGGGATGGGAACATTTACCTTTTTGGTGAATTTAAATGTTTCTGTCAATGTGGAAGTGTCTATGCATGCTACACCAGTATTTTGAGGATTAAGAGAGAAGGCTGATTATGCATTGCCTTTTTCCTTTGTTCTTGCTGTTTGGTGAGATGCTTAATGGGACGAGGTAATGTCAATGCAGATGAGTTCACAGTTCCAGCTATCAAGGTGAACTCATGAGAATTAAAAAACAAAAACCAATGAAGTTGAAATCCAGAATGGATTAACTGCTGTCATGCAGTTTAACTACAGTACGTGTTAAAAGTGCTGGGTCATCCCACTTAAATTTAATCGCCCAGCTGAGGTGTCTCAGCTCAGAGCACTGTTGCCAAAGGCCTTCAGCAGGTCAGTCTCAGCCATGAATTACGGGAATTTACAACTACCACACTGCTCACCGGCACATCACAGGGGGGTAGGAGGCTCTTGGGTGGAAGATTTTGATGTCATTAAAAGCCAGACCTGGTTTTACTTTTTTGCACTTTCAGGCACATTCCTTTTTTTTGTAAATGATAATACTTTTTGCAAACAGTTTCACAAAAGGCCTGGTTTATTCTGGAAGCAGACCCAGCTGATGGTGCAGTTATGAGAAGGTTCCTGCTGCCAGAGTTACAGAGCAGGAATTTCTCAGCTTCTACTTTTTATTACTTCTTGAAGTTGTTTTCTTTTTGGCTTGGAGTATTAAGCCTTACTATAGGATTATCTCTACCCTTCTGTCCCTTCAGGGGCAAATACATTTTTTCAAAACACATGATTTAATTTCATTTCAGATTTAACCAAACCTCACACGCAACACAACGTGCCAGCATCCATCTCGAGACAGGTATGACCCAATCACAGCAGCATCAAAAACATCCCTATTAGGTAGGGAAGACCTGCTATTCCCAGTTTGCTGACAGGGAGTCAACGTGCAAGGAAACTAAATGCTTTGCCCCAAATCATACAGACTATTTGGAACATAGCTAGGAATTGACTTCCAGGCTCCTTGGTACCTCTAGAATTGTAACCCCAAGACATATGTATGTGTGACAGCCTGCCATTATATTGTGTTGGCATGACATATGTGCATGCATATAAAGTATACATATATAATAAAAGTTGGAGAACATTTTTAATTGTCTTTGGATAAAGAATTATGACGATAAATTTTAAAAAAAGCAGGTTATATGAATAGCACAGACACATTTCAGTAAAAAAGCCTTGAGGGGGGTTTAAGGATGGGAAACAAATGTCTCTGACTAGATATTTGTAATTATAAAACAAAATGGAGCAATTATCTGTTTGCACAGAGATAACGTCTTGAAATATGTTAAATATTTTCCTGTGGCCTTTATCAGGGAGAGTGTGGTCATGGCTAGATAAATTGGCTGGTAAAAAGTATTCTGATTCAGATGTGGAGCAGAATAGTAAAATGCAGCACTGTCTTCCACATCGTTATTAACTTCTCATTAAAAGTAATTAAAAAATTAAAATGGAAAATATACACTTGCTTTTAATCAACCAGCCACACTGATGCAATGTATTAAAAGAGAAAACCAAAAAATTCACCATACCAGGCCTGACTCAGATCTCTTCTACACTTGTACACAGCCAGTGCATTCCCAATGAATTCAGGGTGCAACCCTGCAATGTTACAGGGATACTGCTGGGAGGAGAACATGATCCAGAGAATGCAAAGATACTGTTTTATAGAGAAAAAGCTTTACATGAAAGCCATTTTTTCTGCAGAACTAACTTTAAATAAGCCTTTATCTTCCCTTGACTGTAAATGGAGCAGACCACTTCCATGAGGTTATTATTTTATTTAATAGGTTACGATTATTATTGATTTGATGGTGATTAGTCTTAAATTTAGGCTGTTGAGGAACTGACCCGATATCCTTTGAATTCCATTTAACTGAGATGAATGGTAAGTGGATCAGGCTCCAGAGGTACAAAGAACTGCAGGTGAAATAAAATGGCTTTATGTTTTTTTGTTTTTCTGCTCACCAGAATGGTACAATCTGTAAACAAGGAAACCCTGTGCCTCACAATCCCTTCCTCCCTCTGTTCTTTTTTCAGATTATTTACTCACCTGCCTATAAAAGTGATTCCATCACATGCATTTGAAGGACTTAGAGATGCTTTCATCATGTAAGTTGACAACATTTTTCACAGGCTTTTCCTTAATTTATCACTAGAAATCTATCATAAACCTCCATCCCGAATAAAATCTTTTTACAATAATGTGGAAATGTGTTGCTAAAACATAGTATTGGTGAAAAAGACACTGGGGAAAGATAACATAGCATTTCTTTTCTTATAAACCGTATGTAAAAGATTCTCTGAAAAGATAAGACTTTCTGGAGTTGCTTAACAGATCACATAAGAAATGTGTTGGAGAGAACTGGATACAGCTTAATAACTGATGACAGGTGCTTTTGATTGGCAGAGGAGATTGATTTCTATCATAACACTTTATCTCTGCCATGATAGCTGTGGCATTCTGTGATAATACATTTATGTAGTACCCAAATAAGATATTTCTTTGGTGTTTTGCACTGAAATATAAGCTTGGCAGGGGATCAGTAGGACTGAACCCTTTTTTGGATCTTTCTGTTTAGAAGGGCTGTAATTTTGCACACTGGGTCTGCGTTGCTTCCCCTCCCTTGATTTTGTATGTATTTTATGTCAAGGACTCACACTGTGAGGCTTGTCCAACCTTTTTTTCTGTGATTCTAGCTGAAAGATGGCACATTTGAGTCTCCATTATTTGCTATTTTTTTATTCTGTCTGCATTGAGTGGTCTCTTGTCGTCGTTTAACCTGAGCTAGCAATGCAACCACAACAGCCGCTCACTCACTCCCTTCCCTCCAATACCGGAGAGAATCAAAAGGGAAGGGAGAAACTTGGATTGAGTGAAACACAGTTTAATAAAATAACAAAATACCAATGCACTACTAGATTTATATATATATATAAAATAGAAATAAAAGATACTCAAGGCAATTCCTCACAAACTGTCCACAACTGAGCAGCCAGTCCCAGGAAGCAGCGCCCTGGTCCCGAACAGAGAAGAAAAGAGGAAAAAGGCAGAAAAGCCCAGAAGCCTCTGCAAAATGGCAAAAGGCACAACTAAACGTCCCAAACCGAACTCCCCTGGCTCTAAATAAAAAAGAGCTAAGAAAGAACGTATGAGGAAAAAAACATGCCCGAGAGAGAGCAAGAGAGAGAAATGCCTGAGAGAGAAAGAGACAGAAGATGTCTACTCTCCTTAGTTATGAAGCATGATGCTAATGGGATGGAATACTCTTATTGATCAGTGTGGATGTCAGTCAAGCTCTGGCCCATCTCTGGCCCCTTTCCTCGATGCCTCACACCTGTGGGCAGAGCACTCAGAACATCCTTGGCGCTCAGACCAGAGCAATTAAAACATTAACTCTGTGCAGGGGTGTTATCTCTTGTTCTCAAACTAAGTCCAAATAATGACCATGCTGGCTATGAAAAAATAAGGGTTTCTAACTGCATGAAGAAAATTAACTCATTTTCAGTCGAACCAGCACATCTCTAAAGCACAGAGTTGATGACACACCAGTGCAATGCAGAATAGGGGAATAACCTCCTCCAGAACCTAAGAAACAGTACAAACTACACCACTTTCTTTTCAAGGTGCACTTTTTGTACTTCTCTTCACCTGTGAAGAGCACATAGTGCATCAGATATTAAAATATATATTAGATGTTACATAATTTATTTTCAAGGAAACAGAGAAAGTAGGAAGCGCTTTTGTGGTTCAGTTTTGAAGGCAAAGACTTTAAGGATGAGGGTAATGCCAATGCCTGAATAGAATCAACTGGATTAGTTTAGCTTCTAGTGCTTATTGGTTAAACAATTTTGTTCAAATTATAAACTTATGTGTTCCTGTAACTCTAGCAAATAGAAAATAAGCTAAACTCTGCTGCATGTATTCCATTGCAGTAAAGTATTACAGTACAGTCCAATGGCACTGTATTATTGCAATCACTTGCATCTTAATGATTAATGAGAATTTATCATTTTCAGACGGGAGACCAACTGAAATCTACAAAGTTTCTCCTACCTGTGTGACTTAAGGCTAAACTTTCCCAAACTGTATGCATATACTATTCTTCACAGAGAATGTTTTGTTAATTGATATTTTCTCTTCCATAAAGAGAATTTAATTTATTTGCCTGCATCCTTTAATGTATCTCTTCAAATTAACAGCATAGAAATTGATCTGTTTGTCTGAAGTAAATCTACAGAACACTTCACAATTTTATTGAGATTTAGTATTACTTTGAAAAATGCATATTTTTAAATTATAAATCTCTAAATCATCTATTTGGCAACTCAGCACCATCTGCAAATCAGATGATAAATTATTCTCACTGCCATAACTCATTCGAACACATATAAATGGGGAGCCAGTGAGCAACACGAAGGATGATGTTTCAGACCCCAGACCTGAAAGAGTCTTCAAGTTCTGTGACCAGACACTGATCCTTCCCAGCCCATGAGTCTTTAAGGATCAGGCACTCAGCAGGCCACTTGTTCTTCATCCATTTTTCTTTCGTGCAATACCAAAAATAACAATCTCACTGAATTCTGATTATGGAAAAAATAATGAATACTTCTGTAAGAAATTTATATACATTTAATATAGAATTTCTAGTGCACATCCACCTTTGCCACTACAAATGAGAAACCAATTCATTCTGGTCTAAGGGTTTTTATATCCTTGTTTTCTTGTAATTACAATTGCAATAAGATAACTCTCAGGACTATGATAACACTGGCTCTGATTCTGCAGATGCATTCCAGTTGTTTAGAAAAATATTGTTTTTCTTGACAGTGTATAATCTTAGGTTCAGTTTGTGTGCCCTTCCAGTCAATTCTGTCAAGAGAAAACACTGTTTGGAAGACTTTTACCCTATATATGCATGAATATTTACTTTCAGCAGTCAGTTTTGTGTAGCCCCATAAGTCTTAATCTAGGAAGCACTTCACAGTCATCGAATAAGTATATTTTCTTTTTCTCTATGCTCAGCATTCATTATTCTTAATACATGTGTTGAATAAGAGCATCAGTACATCAAAATCTGACAGTGCCTACAAAAACAGTCATGTTGGTTGGTGTAGTGGTGAAAAAGAGCCACTTCCTCTCAGTTTGCATGTATGGAATAAAAAAGGCATTTAAATCCAAATATTATTCATAAAGTGCACTGAATGCATATTTATGTATTTCTACATTAGTGGATTAGATGACCATCATCATGACTTAATAATAGTGTATGAAGCACCATGAACATGATCTACATCCTTACCCATGCAAATAAATTCACTAAACAACACCGATGATAAAAGCAAAAGGCTCACAGGCTTAGGCTCACTCTTTACATTGGTTCTGGCCCTGAGCCACTACCCTGCCTACAATTTTGTGGGCAAATGGAGATTGGCTGTTAGAGATACTTCCAAAGGGCTGGCATACTTCTTTGCCAAGACAGCAAAAGGCTGGTCTCTCTCAAACCCTGCTGGCATCAGCTCTCATGAGATCTTATCGCAGCCTTTCAGTACCTAAAAGGTGCCTATAAGAAAGAATTTTTAGCAGGGCCTGTTGCAATAGGACAAGGGGTGATGGTTTTAAACTAGAGGAGGGGTGATTCACACTAGACATGAGGAAGAAATGTTTTACAGTGAGGGTGGTAAAACACTGGCCCAGGTTGCCCAGAGAGGTGGTAGATGCCCCATCCCTGGAGACATTCAAGGCCAGGCTGGACGGGGCTCTGAGCAACCTGATCTAGTTGAAGATGTCCCTGATCATTGCAGAGGGTTGGACTGGATGAGCTTTGAAGGCCCCTTCCAGCCCAAAGTGTTCTATGCTTCTGTGCCTGAGGGGAAACATGAACAGACACTGCTGCCAAACAAGAACTGAAGTGGGGGTTGTGAGGGGGTAGGGGATAGGGTGAACAACTGTGTATAAAAGAAGTAAATATGAAGGTGAAAGCTGATTTCTGGTATCTTTTCCATTAATGTATTGCTTTGTGTCTGCCTTTTCATTACAGTGAAATCTCTCAGAGTGACTCCCTAGAGAGAATAGAAGCAAGTGCATTTGACAGCCTTCCCACTTTGTCTGAAATGTAAGCATCAGTTAAAGAAAAGCATCTATGTCATGATTTAGGATCATCAAAGAGTAAAGAGGGTCTCCAGAGAAGCATTCTTGGTCCAGATCTTCCTCTGTTACTTTGCTTGGCTTTGGATTAGATCTATAATGAGAAACATTTCTCTCCAAAGTCTCATATAAAATAGTGAGCACTCTGTAAGGTCTAGCCTTGGAGATCTAAATCTTGCAAAGACATCCATGTGTAGAAATCCCATTGCTTTCAGTGAGCTCCACAATGGGAGTGGAGCTCTGTGTCTACTTCTGCCAGCACTGTCGAGCCTTCTAAGCGGGGAAGTAATTTGAGATGACAACAGATGAGAAAAATCTTCCTTTTTGAAGATGCAGTTTTTAAAGGCCTACAGTATTTAAATACATCTGCTTAGTATGCATAGCTTTTCTTTTGAGCACTAAAATATCAGTCAAACAGAACATGTACCCGTTTTAAATTTGACCTGCATAGTACAGGCCTCTGAGAGAGAGAGTGAGTTAAAGCAATGACTGGGAGAATGCTCTGAAATATTTAGTGAAATTGGAAACCATAAATCTGATTCAATATCTCATTACTGCCTTTTTCGCGCAGCATGATCAGTGAGTGGCTTAAAAATAGTGCAACTGAGCGAGGACAAATCCATCTTTTTTTTTTCCCTTATACATGAACTCCATTGAAGCCAGTTACTTGCTCAGATAAGCAAGAGATAAAGATTTGTCCGCCTCAGACTGGGTCCAACTTCCACTAGAATCAGTGGTGAGTTTAGGGACAGAATAAAAGGTTTGACCAATGCATTTACCTACAGTTTATGGATAGCTTCTCATTTGCCAAAACCAAAAAGCTGAGCAAGACCATTAAAGAGCTACAGGAAACTAGCAAGAAAACCTATCTGAACCTTGAATGCTTTACAAGCATCACATTAGAAGGGTTTAGTGTCCAAAGCTGCACTGAAGGCCACTTTCAATGGATAATCAGGGCAGGTAGGTTCATTTGCATTCTTGTATTTGAACTCTTGTTGCAAATTCACAGGCTAAAAGCTTTGAATTTTGTAAAAACTGCATAGAGAGGTAGCTGGGTTATGGCTATTGAGCTTTCATGCAAACAGATAGGTTTACCAAATAGTACAACTACAAAAAGTGCTCCTTGATTAAGAGGCTCTGTCCCATTTTTTGAACACCTGCTAGCAAACAGTATATCACAGATGACAGAATCACGGAATCATTTAGGTTGGGAAAGACCCTTAAGACCATCGAGTCCAACCATAAGCCTAACACTGCCAAGTCCAGCACTAAACCATGTCTCTAAGCACCATATCTACACATCTTTTAAACAGCTCCAGGGATGGTGACTCCGCCACTTCCCTGGGCAGCCTGTTCCAGTGCTTAACAACTCTTTTAGTGAAGAAATTTTTCCTAATATCCAATCTAAATCTCCCCTGGTGTAACTTCAGGATGTTTCCTTTAGTCCTGTCACTTGTCACCTGGGAGGAGAGACCAACACCCCCCTCTCACATACCTATCTCCATCTCCCAGTTCATGCAGATCTAAGCAGGCATCTGGTACTACTAGCCACTGATCTAATGAAGACTGTGGTGTTCTAACATTTTAAACCATCTGAGGAACCGCCTCATTAATATGATGGAGACACAGGATGATGCAAAGGGATCTGATTGCAGGGCAAGGACCAGGCATGCACACAGATGCGCAGAGCTCAGGCTCCTTGCTCAGCCCCACCCCCAAGACCACCAGTTGGAGGCACCATCACCGTGATGGTAGTGGGCTTGTGCCTCAGAGGCCCTGCAGTAAAGCAGAAGCTCGCTGTGTTAGACACGCTGTGAACCCAGAACACATATAGAATCATTTTTGTTGGAAGAGACTCTTAAGATCAGAGTCCAATCATTATCCTAATTCTGGCACTAAACCCTAAGAACCTCATCCACAGATCTTTTGTAATAAACACCTCCAGGGATGGTGACTCCACCACTTCCCTGGGCAGCCTCTTCCAGTGCCTGACCACTCTTTCCGTGAAGAGATTTTTTTCCTAATATCCAATCTGAACCTCCCCTGGTGCAACTTGAGGCCATTTCCTCTTGTCCTATCACTTGCTACTTGGGAGAAGAGCCCAACCCCCTCCATGCTACAACCTCCTTTCAGGCAGTTGCAGACAGCGATCAGGTCTCCCCTCAGCCTCCTTTTCTCCAGGCTGAACAGCCCCAGTTCCCTCAGCCGCTCCTCATCAGACTTGTGCTCCAGACCCCTCACCAGCTTCGTTGCCCTTCTCTGGACTCTCTCCAGCACCTCAATGTCTTTCCTGTAGTGAGGAGCACAAAACTATACCAAGGAACCACCAGATGATGGCAAAATGCTAATTCCCACCAGTGACCAGGATATCCAAATTGTCTCAGCTCAGTGAACAAAGAGAATTCGGGAGCCATCACCTTCTGTCAGCTACCCAACAATTACAAGCCACTTTTATTACCAATTACCAACAGTGCTTCAAAATGGACTCACAGTGTATTTGCAGAAAGTTTGTGTGCAGCCGGAGAGCCTTTTGTCATGTTCTGCACTTGACTGTTCTCTGACAAGGCCAATGGCTAGCAAAATTCAGGATCCTCCCAAACGTATAACGAATACTGAAATACTTTTTCCTCATTACAGATTAATCCTGAACACAAAAAACCTGTTGCACATCGAGGACGGAGCTTTCAGAAACCTTCCAAGGCTAAAATACTTGTAAGAAAAAGTTATTTTCTGTTTTACTTTTTTTCTTTTTTCACGCATTACGGTACACTAAAAGTACGTATATCATTCACAGTACCTCTAATGGGCAGTTAACCAGTAGTGGGGTCTTTAAATAGGCAAGAAAATAAAGTAGCCCAGGCACTGGTAGTAATGGACAAACCAGTAGTCAAGTCTGCAAATTAGCTCTGTTAAGTGCTTATTTCTAGAATAAAGCTCTCAGATAGACAAGATAACATGCAAAAGGGGTAACTAAATCTCTTCTTTGTGCTTAATGTAGACGTAACATACGCTGCTTCTCCAGGGCACTGCTTGAGGATACTACAAACTTAATTTTTATAGGTCTTACAAACACAATTGGAGCCTAATCAAAAATTGAAAATTTGTCACCTTTTAATACATTGTTAAACTTGCACCTACCAAGTTGGCTTCTTGTTGCATCCACTCTGGTAATCTTTTCTCCTGTAAATAGGAATTATGCTTTTCTCTAGGAGCATTTGTAACACTGGATTAAGACTATTTCCAGACCTGACACAGATCTTCTCATTAGAAGCTCATTTTATTTTGTAAGTAGCGACCCAACCTAACCCAGCTGGGAGTCTTTCCATCTTGTTCCTGGATCACTGACAAAAATGTCTCTTTTTAATCCCAAAGGGAGCTCTGTGATAACTTGCGAATGACAACTATACCACAAAATGCTTTCCAGGGGATGAACAATGAATCGCTGACACTGTAAGTAAAACAGTCCTAGCTGCAGTTCCTTCTGTGAAGATAACACTTCAGCTTGAGGAGAGCAGCTCAACTGTTTAAAAACCTTGAAATTAAGCCCCATACAATACATGTCTGTATTATGAGTTAAATTGAAACGCTTAGGAAATAGAGAGGTGTTCTTCAGTCTGAAGAGCAGGGTATTATCCCAAAGCTAAATTCACATAGGAAAGAAAATATGAGAAGAAATCCAAATCCTCATCTTCCATGCAACACCATTTTTAAAAGTACTATCAACAGGACGTAAATTCTAAAAGCTGCGCTGGAGGCCAGGGTCTCTCTCCTTCCCTCAGTGATGCAGTTTCCTGAAAAAAATGTTTGCAGGGACCAAGCAGGTGGATACTACGGATCAGGTTCCCTCCAAAGATGAGGTACAAAGTACCAATGTTTGTTCTTACTGATTTCACTTGACTCGGATTATGTTGATTCCCATAGTCTCCCCACCAAGACTTTCCTTTTAGGGAACTGTGGATTCATTGGCACAGCCACCTGTGAGACAGGCTGGTTTGATGCCAAATGAGATGCCCCACTCAAGGGATGCAAAAAGCAGCAGAAAGCCAAAGTGAGATGTTATCTGTCAGCACAGCAAGAACCACGTGTGGATTCCACAGGACTCTTGCCTTCACAAAGACTTCTATAAAGTGCTGAAATAGGAGAAGAATCACACACAGACTGAGCCTCACTGTAGGACAGGGCTGGAATTGAGGTCTCCTGAGGTGGGATCAGCTGAGCAACAGAGGGCAGCAGCAGGCCACCTACTTTGTGTTGTAGATACAAATACCAATTTGGAGGCCAGTAAAGCCAACCTTTGCAGACCAGACTGATATTTAAAAGGCAGCACACATCCAGATGGAGAGCCTGGCCTTGAGACAAGAATGTACCAAAACCTCCTCACAAAACTCCATCAATATTTGCACCTGCAAATGAGCTGTGCACACAAGCAAGTGCTGTAGTTGACTAGATTGGGCACTACGTCAGGCTGATTTGCCAGCATCACAGTAATTTCAATAGAGATTTTTTTTGTTTTTTTTAAATGTGTTGACCAATACCTTCTGCAACCATTAGAGGAGCTGAGCATAAATGTGACTGAAGACTACTCCACTGAATGTTAAAGAGGAGCAATTGCTTAGTTTAGGGTATAATTTCATCCTATATGCCTCTTTCCTACCAGCAAGTTCTCTAAGTAACTTCAGCAAAATTACTTTTCTGTTAGTGGTGCAAGAAAATTAATGTGCAAGAGATGGAGAAAGGTCCTTAAAATTTTTACTGTAGCCCTAAAGTGTATTAAATGGGAGTCAAAATCAGTCTGGAAACAGCTAATGATAATTTTCTCCCATCCTTTTCTGATAGAGAGCTCACCACAAGAAGAAAATAACTACCTTATCAGCAGCTTCCTAATTTTAGAGCTACATGTTAACTCCACCCCATGGGGTTAACTGTAATTAGCTGAAATAATTCTGGTTATTGCAGCACAGTCTGGTGGAACACAAGTTATCCATGTATGAAGGTGTAAAGTCAACCTGAAGTAATACTGTGCGCTACAAATAGCTAATTCAGTCTTTCAAACAGTAAGTGTTTCATGTGGATGGGGAAACTGATCCTACATATCCTCATGTTTTTTTAAGGAAATCACTTATTTCAGCATTGTGCCGAGATAGATACCTTCTCGCATCAGTTGTAGCCAGGCGCTCTGGAGCCCATACTTCCAGCTTTTCTTGGGAGCACATTTCATAGCCCCAGATTCTGCTCTCCCAAAAACAAGTGAAAAAGCAACAGAGAATTTGTGTAATTTATAAACTTCACCACATTTTCCATTAGGGATTAATATTAAAGAAAAAGTACTATATACAAATGATAATATTGAAATTATATTGGAAACGTGAACTTAATATCAGAAATGGATTTTCCTCAGGGAAATCGGACTCATAGGTTAGATCTCCTAACAAAGGAGAGCTGGACCTCAAGTGCAGCAGAGCCCAGCCATCTGGTCACAGGGTGGAGAATGAAGAACTCAATGTGGCACCAAGTGTCTGTGGTGCAGCACAGGGGACAGCAAGGTTTCTGCAGCACGAACCCAGCTTAGCAGCCCTGCTTTGGAGGAGCTGGTAGCTCCCTGACCCCTGGATGATGCACAACTCACCCCTGCCTCTCTGCAAAGCTCTCTCTTGGGGTGCTGCAAGATTTGTCTGCAGAGGATCTGCAATC
The DNA here is from genome assembly GCF_037038585.1 of Patagioenas fasciata. Lineage (NCBI taxonomy): Eukaryota > Metazoa > Chordata > Aves > Columbiformes > Columbidae > Patagioenas > Patagioenas fasciata. The sequence continues at coordinate 18,126,224 of NC_092522.1, forward strand.
TACCAGCACCCTCTTGTTTTAGAGTTGCTTTCCCCCTGACACTTCTCTAGCCCTGGCAGCCTTCCATTTGCATGTGCTGAGACCACAAAGTCCAGGTCTTCTGCCTCCAGGTTGTTGTCTGCCTACTTGCAATAATGTCTTGTTTCTGGATCTCAGCCCAAGGCAGGAACAGGTGAGCTCCTCAGAGGAAGGAGGATCTGTATGTAGCAGAAGTTCTTTTCAACAGCTAAACAGGAAGGTGCTTAGGGAATTTAAGCTGCAATTTTATCTTCATTTTAGAGTTAACGTAAATCATGCAATAGTTACTTATTTATACGTGAGATCCTCTCTTCATTAAAATGAATGTAGCATTAAAAGTTTAAACCTGTAGTACCTAACATAGTCTCATCTTTTCTACATGTTTTCTCCTTGCGTGTTTTTTTTTTTAATCCCCAGGAAATTATATAAAAATGGATTTGAAGACATCCACAGCCATGCCTTCAATGGGACAAAGCTGAATCAACTGTGAGTACATTTCACCTCCTCCATATTTTTTTAAACAGTAAACAGTAGTTCAAGTACAGTCAGAGGCTCTTCCTTCAGCTTAATGGGCTGCGTCTTGCATTTTCTGATACCCATTAGAAAACTGCACATTTCAGTATCATTGCGACTCTGTTGTTAATCCTGCAGTGCTTACTGCTTTTCCTCAAATGCCATCCCTTAGAATGCTGCAGTTTTTTTATTAAAAAATCTCATAATTTTTAACAAAATTTAATACATTCTTAAACTTAGCGGCAATAGTAGAAATCTTGAAACCATAGCCCAAACCTACATTTTACATCTGGAAACATCAACAGTTTCTAGATCCCTCTCGCAGGCTCTGGGACTAGCCTCTTGGTTTAGACACAACTTTCGCTGCATTTATATATGCTGCTGGAGTGAAGGAACCAGATTGGTTCCTGGTTTAAGTCAGAAGAAACTAGAAATTATCAGAATTAAGCATAGATTACAGTGATCTGGTGGCATCAGCAGAAGGAAAGGTCTCATGAGAAACTCAAGCGCTCCCAGGCCAGATATTGCAACAACCACCACTATGGTGGGAGGAAGGATTGAAATAGACAGAAAGAAGAAAACAAAAAAGGGTTATTTTAAAATACAGATGTAAAGAGACTTAATGTTCGATTCCACAGAATCCTGAAGGACAATAAGAACCTCAGGTGGATACACGACGACGCCCTGAGAGGGGCCATAGGGCCAGATGTCCTGTAAGTACCCACTGCTCCGTTACCTGGGTTTTTAGGTGTCCCACAGGAACCTGGATGTGCTACGTGGGCTGCATCATCTCAGCAAACACAGGCTTTGAGTCTGGAAGAAAACATAATCTCTTACCCTCTGCTTATAAAATGGAAATATGTCAATGAGATGTCATGAAATTACAGGGTGGAAGGTTCAGTTTGCACCATGACAAATGTGTATCAGCCAGTTCTAGTGTTGGTATTGACCTCTGCCTCTTAGATATGTTGGCCTTTACTTTGTGTCACATCCTCCTGATTCTATTCCCGTGCCTTACGTTCTGACATTGCAAACTAACTTCTCTTTGGTAGGATGAGTATGTTTTTACAACATATTATTTTAGAATTTGGTCATAAAGCTGAACTAGCTGATTGCATACTATTAGCCGGTGCTGAATAAAACACATTATTATCATCCTCATGCTTTATTAATCAAGTACATACTGGAGGGCTGGACTGGCTGTAACTCTGTGCAATAAAACCCAGTGGGTGGTTCCATAAATAGCACTATGAGCTGCATGTGCCATTTTGTTCCTTTTATTGCTGCTTTACAGTACATGGCATTACTAATATCACTTTCACAATTGTAGCCTTTTTTCCCCCTGTTTAACAGCCTGACTCCGAAAATCCTTAGTCATGTCAATGGCCTTTCCTTACCCAACTTGAAAAACACTCCTCTAAAGTTACTCAAAGCCAAAGCGCTTAAGTTTGTCTTGGCAAAAATGATGGATTATTTTATGTGTTTTAATTAATAACCATTTAATTAAAACACCTAGAACAGCCCTTCAGAGCCAAGCAGAGAGCCATGAGGGCATCGTACTTGTTAGCTGGCTGGAGAGTCACGTTCACCCACTTTCTCTGGCCTTAAGAGCCATCCCTTGCTCCATGCTTAGTGACTTTCAAACAGAGAAGTCAGGGACATCCCCTGCAACAATGGGGTTTGGTTTCCCCAGAACGAAGCGAGCTCCTTGCCTCACTGGGGCTCCTGGGTGGCGGGAATGCTCTTACCCCACTGCTCTTGTGTTTCTGAGCTGGGCATCAGGTGCTGAAATAGCTTTGCAGATTTAGGCCTTTGTCAAAAACCGAGTTGCGGTTACCTACCATCAACGCTTCAGTGGTATTTGTATACATGTGAAAAGATAATACTTCCTTTATTTCACAGGGATGTTTCTTACACAGCGCTGGAGTCCCTGCCTAGTTATGGGCTCGAGGCCGTTCAAGTCTTAAATGCAACGTCATCTTACTCGTTAAAGAGACTGCCACCACTAGCTAAATTCAGCAATCTTCTGGAAGCTGTTCTAACATATCCCAGCCACTGCTGTGCTTTTCGAAATCTAAGGACAGAAAAGTAAGTACGAATAGCACATTATTGTATTGCAATACTTCAGAAGCTCCAAAATGGCAATGCAGTTTTATTCAGCTCACAAGGTTTGATTATCCTTATTCCAGTTACAAGGAAGCTGTGGTACATAGCAAGGCCTCACACAAAACAACAGATCTCTGCTAAAGCCAGGAAAATTACCTCCATTTATTTTAGAACTGAAATGGATCCCATTCTGTGCCAGGATCTGCCAGCAGGAACATTATTCTGAGTTTGCTTAAAGCTTATATTTTTCTCGGTATCTCAATTAAAAATCCTACTTGGAAGATAGATGTCCATCAATAGCCTTTAGCTATGTAGCTTATTTAATGCAGGTTATATGATGGCCTAGTAGAAAAGGCAGGCTTTCAATTACTCACCAAAATTAGGAAGCCTGCAGAAAGAGGTTATTTGGTTTAGTCCCTGTCGTTTCAGATAACAATAGACAGTATTGGTCTCCCCGCTATTGGAACCATGGCCTAGAGAGAGCTTTGTATCTGCTAATTCGGGGAGGTCAATCTCAGACAACGGGAACTAATTTTTCAGCATTTTTTTTTTCAAAGAAATCAACTGCTTTAGGCAGCCAAAGTAACTCCAAATGAGGTTAGTTGAGGCTATGAGGATGCCTTGCTTCCCATCTGTCTCGAAGGCTACAGAAAAGACGTACTGAGCAGTCATTTGTGGGAAGCCTGATCTGTGCAACTTGTATGCCATCACATCAGGACTGCATTGCCAAGGCAGGAGTAGATTTCAGTTCTTTAGGGTAAAATTAGGGGTGATGCTATGCTTTCTTGGCATACATCATTTTACTAAGTGGTTCCTGCTTCAGCAAGAGTAGAGTGAATATCCTACAGTCAAGGGTTTCCATTGCTACTAAACTCTGATTCTGTCCCAGATTAAGTCTCTGAGCATATTCAATGCAGAAGAAACTCTGGGACCAAAAAAAAAAGTTTTATTTATTCTGATGAAGACAACTACTTTTCTGATATTAACTTCAGGTGCTTGAGTTTGCAACATTATCATACTCTATAAAAACAGGGATGCTTTAGTTAGTCACTTTCTTATAATTGGTGACTGTTTTTTTAGTAGAAAATTTTAAAAAAGAACTGCAAATCAGGAAGCTGTGCTGCCCAACTAACTGGGGCACAGCAGGATTCAGAGCAGCGCTGGCACGTTACCCATCTGCATAGCCCCAGCTGCTGGAAAAACCCGTACAAGTCACGGGCTGTATCTTCTATGTGACCAGCTACTGCAGAGGAACAAGAGGCAGATCTCTGGCTGTTTTCCTTGTGTCAAGGGTTTAGATTGCGGGGTGACAATAAAACCCTGGCAGATGTATTGTTAACCCCCTCTCCCCCTCCACTTCACCCTTTAGCCCCCCCTCTCCCCCTTCCCACTCAGGACAGGCGATCGGGAGGGAAAGGACAGAGAGAAGAGAGTTGGAAAAATTAAAAATGTTTTACTAATGCTACTAATAAGAATAGAGAAAATAATACAAAATGTACAAAACCAATCTTGAAAGTCCCAGCAACTGCAGAGCCAGCACCCAAAGTCCTGGACTGGACTCTGCAGCCAACCGGAGCTGGATTCAGTCTCTCACTGGGCCTCAGTTCGCAGGGACGACTCGCAAAGTCCTCTCCTAATGTTGGCCATAAGCAAAAGGGAAAAAGGGATGAGATCCTTGTAATCTCCCACTTTTATATGAAGTATTCACGTGAATGGGATGTCATACTCAGTTGGTCAGTTTCTTGGTCACCAGTTTCTCGTTGCCCCTCTCGCGAGATGTCCATCCATTCGTTATCAATAACCTCGCATTCCATTGCTGTGTTTACCACAACATGTATCTGGTTCTCCAGGAAAATGCAGCTAATATGAAGGCTTTAGCTGACAGGCAAATTCACTAAAAGAGAAACCTGTTTTTTAACAAAACCAGGACACCTTGCCATCTACTGGTGACAGCAGAAGGACACAGAGACTGAGACCTCCCAAGACCTTCCCAGGTTGCACGGAAGTCTTTGTGTGGTTACGTATTCTCATGGTCACCCAGCTGCAGCCTGTTTCTGTCTCCTAGCCCATTCTTTTGCCCTGTACCCTATATACAGTCATCCCACATAGTCTTTACTGCCCCATATCTCATTCCTATGGGTGGCACACTCTGCTCAGTGAGATAGAGGGACAAGGTCTTGCATGTATCTCACTGGGCAAGCAGGGTCACTTAAGTCAGCATCACAGGCATTAGGGAAATGATAGTCCTCAGACCAAATACTCTTGAGATTTCTGGGGTACAATTGTGGTGTGCTCATTCCCTGAGTCATGTAAGAGAGCTGGAATGTGGGATTCAGTCCCCAGGACCTTCTTCCACTGGTCTGAATGGGGGAGGGATGGCAAGGGGGCAGGGGAAGCAGGTTATACCACATCTTCAAAAAAATTACAAAAAACCTGCCTATTTCTGTTGGCATCCCATTATTTATAAGCATCACATAGGGGCTTAGATTGGCATCTTAAAACCTAATTTCTCTCATTATACATAAAACTTTCTATAAGCTTCCAAGTATCTGATTCTCTTAGGAGTACACACAAGAGCGCAGTGGTTTTGCCGCTCTTTTGCTGTTGCAATGAGATCACACAAAGCCATTTCCATTCACCCTGGCAGAGTACCTGGCTCATCCTTTCAAAGCCTCAGAACCAGAGATTTTCCCAAATAGGTCATCTTTCAATTTGTACTTTTCAAATTGCTTTTCTTCCAGCATGTGAGGTCTACCTCCAGATCCCAAACAGTTTTTGAAAAGGGAGTACCAGGTGAGCTTCCCAGCTATTGTTAACATGCACTTCTCTAAAAGCAGGCATAACTGCTAACATTCATACCGGTGGAGAACCTGGCCCACTTCAATACAATATTTCACGAGGCAATAACTTTAGTTCCAACTAAAGTTATTTCACTACAAAAATACATCATAAACAATAACCAAGCTGAAACACCATCCTTTTATCCCCCCATGAGGTACTGCCCATTGCCACAGTATTTGAAGCCTTCTCCTCCCCACTTCTAGAGCTCTACGTGAATGTTCACACTACTGTGAGGCCACCTCTGGCTTACCTTATGTGTCTGTGAAGATCCCTTGCAGAGAAGATGAGAACTTGGCCAAAATCCAGACTGAAACTCAACTTTCTTTTCATCCTTCTTTCAGACAAAGTTCCTTGCTTTCTATTTTTGACAACTTCTCCAAAGTGTGCGAAAGCACCGTGAGGAAACCAACAAATGAAATAATGTAAGTACCTCTCTGCTTACAGATGCTGGAAGTAGCAAATACAGACCTTGCCCCCCTGCTGTTCATGTGGTTTTTTTCCAAAAAAGCATGTCTTTTGCTGCCGACCTAGTCGCCCTTACAAGTTGCACAGTGGCAATTTTATGGTCATTAAACCAAGATTTGTGATTTTGATGTTAAAAAGCAAAGGGGGAAAAAAACAATTTCATAAGCTTTACTCACTCCAGCTTCTCTTCTGAATTCTTGAAAGACTTTCAAAGCCATGATTAAATATTTAAGAAAGTTAACGTCCTACATGGAGGCTTTTCATGCCCTGAGATAATTGTAGTTATTTGTGTGATTCAAAGGACTGCTACTGTGGGGTTTTTTTTGCCTATAGAAAGGATAATTAGAAGTCTGTATGTCAGCAGTTTTCCATGGTAGAAATAGAGCCCCTGAGTTAGAAATTTGATGACCCCCTGCAATTGGTTTACCTCTTCTAAATCTGTCTTTCCCTATCATCACAGTTCTGTTTGACGGTGTTCAGCAGGACAGTGAGAAAGGCTAAAATCAAAATTGTTGGTGTTGGCCATGCTGGATGACACAGGCTCTAAGCCAGTATTTAAAAGAGAAGTTTGAGGCTCTGCAACTCTCCATCCCTCTAAAGCTAAAAGGGAGACCGTGGGACTTCTCTTCAGCCATGAGGTGGGGTCAGAGCATTGCAGTGTCCAGGAAAAAAAAGGTTGTGGTCACAAAATTCCAACAGCTAAAAACAACCACGTGTGATTGATTCACTGGGATGCTGACTTCCTTGGACATTATCTTGGTGGTTGATTCATGAGGTGCCCTACACTTGCTCTTTAGTTTTATTCAGCCTTGTGTAATGAAATATGTGAGAAATATGATCACACAAATCACCAGTGCCTACACCAGAGTAATCGCCTGCTTTGGATTACCATCTGTTGCACTCCTACTGTGCATTAAATAGTCTGCCCAGCCTATTGGCTCCTGAAGCTTTTTGCTTTGGTAAATCCCCATACCAGCAATTCTCCAAGCAGACATTATATTAAGCAAATGAAAGTAAGGTCATGATTCATGGGCTGAAAGGCTGCGAGCTGCAAAGTTTGGGAACCACAGCAGGAATCAGCTGAAAGTCCTGAGCTCTTATTAGAAGAAAAAAAACAGCTTGCACATGGCAGCATGTTTGCATGGCCTCACAGCAAGCCACAAACATTTTTTTATTAGTAAACAGAGTTAAATATATTCCCTGCTCTACCAGTTTAACTCAGGCAAGAAGCAGCAAGGCATACATTGGGCATATTTTCATGTACAGGGAGAAGACTTAGGATAACAGGACTGGAAAGTTATTTGCCCAATGGGAACAGCTGAAAAGCAGCTCAGCTTCATTTTCCAGTTAAGACCCTGCTCCAGAAAAATAGTTTAATGTAGATGCAGAAATTTAAGCATGTATTTAAGTTATCCCACAGCTGCCCGTTTTCTGAAGAGTTGTCCTCCATAGAGATGTTTTCCAGGTCTCACACTGCAGATTGAGTGTTTGCCCAGACACAGTTGGAATGGATATTTCTGGATAGTTCTGCAAATAGGTACCTGTTCTGGCAGGGAATCTGAAGCGACAGTGCTTGTTTATCCCCACACTACTGATGACCTGGAGATTAGAGAGGTCTGTTTTAAACATGTAGAAATATTTATAATTAGGCATTGGGTCCAGTCTAAACTTAATATATTCACACAGAGTCACAGAATGTTAGGGATTGGAAGGGGCCTCAAAAGATCATCCTAGCCACTGACATTAGTTAACTGTGCACTTCTAGTCCTCATTTTATAGTACTGTGACTATCAAATTCCTCATCGCTTCCCAAGTCATATGTAGTCTCAGGACTTTGATAATTTCATTTCCTGGGGGAGGTAAGGTTGCACAGTTAAAGTCCTTAGGTTATTTTAGTTTGGCTTCTATAACTTTCTGATAGACCTATATACATCAAGCCTATAATCCATCAATTCGAATGTTACTGCAGTTTGAACAGTGTACTAGCAGCATGAGAAAGATGGCTCGCTTCCAAAGCAATCAAGATGAAATACTTGCAAATAAGTTGTGTAAGAAAGCATTTCTGTGGATGTGATTATGACCTCTGCTGCTCCCCAAGGCTGCTACCCAAACAAAAAGCATCCTTAGAAAACTTCATGATATGTCAACACCCTGTAGAAACACATGTAGGAACTAATTGTTTTAAAACAAGTGTTATCTGTTGTATTTTACAAAAGAGTGTGAGCAGCCTGTAACAAATAGTTCACTTCTATTTGTGGGGTTTTTTTTAAATAGTTACAGAGATTACTCTTACAACACATCGCTGTGGTCAGCAGAAAAGAGCATTTACCCGTTTGCAACAGATGAAGAAACCTCTCCTTATAGCTACTCAGCCATTTTCGATGACAGTGAAATGACCGGCTTTGACTTCGAGTATGACTTTTGTCAACCTAAAATACTCACGTGCACTCCGGAACCAGATGCATTTAATCCCTGCGAAGACATCCTGGGATACAGCTTTCTCAGAGTCCTGATCTGGTTTATAAACATCCTTGCCATTGCTGGCAATTTCACCGTACTCCTCGTTCTCATAACGAGCCATTACAAGCTCACCGTTCCTCGCTTCCTTATGTGCAACCTCTCCTTTGCCGATTTTTGCATGGGACTTTACCTGCTGCTCATTGCTTCTGTCGACGCCCAGACGAGCGGCCAGTACTACAATCACGCCATAGACTGGCAGACGGGCAGCGGCTGCAGCACTGCCGGCTTTTTCACCGTCTTTGCCAGCGAGCTCTCGGTGTACACGCTGACGGTGATCACTATCGAGAGGTGGCACACCATCACCTACGCCATGCAGCTGGATCGGAAGCTGCGGCTGCGGCACGCCGTGCCGATCATGCTCGGCGGCTGGGTCTTCTCCATTTTCATAGCAGCGCTGCCTCTCCTCGGGGTCAGCAGTTACATGAAGGTCAGCATTTGTTTACCCATGGATATCGAAACGAGTATTTCCCAAGCCTACATATTGCTGATCTTAGTGCTCAACGTTGTCGCCTTCATTGTCATTTGTGCTTGCTACATTAAGATTTACATAGCTGTTCAGAACCCAGAGCTTGTAGCTGCCAATAAAGATACCAAGGTCGCCAAGAGAATGGCAATACTGATCTTCACGGATTTTACCTGCATGGCCCCCATCTCCTTTTTCGCCATATCCGCTGCCTTTAAAGTACCTCTCATCACAGTGACAAACTCCAAGATTTTGCTGGTTTTGTTTTACCCTGTCAACTCCTGCGCAAATCCATTTCTCTACGCGATTTTCACCAAAGCATTCCGAAGGGATTTCTTTCTGCTGATGAGCAAGCTTGGTTGCTGTAAGAGCCGAGCAGAGCTTTACAGGATGAACTATTTCTCTGCTTATACCTCCAACTGCAAGAACGGCAGCTCAGCCCCAGGCCCCAGCAAAGCCTCACAAGTGCTGCTGCTCTTGTCGGCGTTAGAGAAGCCGTATCCTGCAGTACGGGACAAGACACCTTGCAATGAAAATTAAACCAGAGCACCAATAGATGCAGCACTTTGCAAGGCCAGCTGCAATTATTCTAGTGACTAGGAATTATTTTACAATATCTTGAACATTTCACAATAAATAAAAATGCCAATCAATCCTTCTTATGCAATGTAACTGTTCCAAGGTCCGAAGTGGTATTTCCCCTTTCTTCTTTTGTGATGAGAGGCAAAACTCCTCTTTGGGGGGAAACTAGTGGAGCCCAGTAGTAGTCAAGGTGCTCTTGAAGTTAACAGGTACTGCAGTGATTGCAATCTGGCTCCTTTCTCTCCAAATCTGCCTCCCTGGGGTATTTAAAGCCTGTCTGCTACCTTTCCTGCTCTCTTTTTCCACTCTTGTCAGCTGCACTGGCACCGCTGGGTTAAGGAAAGTGGCACTAAACTAGATGCCTCCCTTCATTTCATCAACAGAAACTTCCAATTACACAGCAACCTACACTTCGTTAAAGAACAGTGTTCGAGCATTAGGTTATAAAGATATCACCAAGGAGAAAAGTTGACCTGCCAAACATTTGTTACTAGCAATTTCAAAATTTACATTACATCTCAGTCTGAGCTGGTAGGTAATTTACTTTAAAAAAATTAACCCATACACAACCACATACGATCTGGAAATCACAAGAGATGCAACAGCTATAAAACCCCACCTGCTGCACACATGACTGTATTTTGTGTATCACAGCGTGCATGCACAAATCACAGAAGCTGTAAAGGCTCCCTCTGAGCAGCAGGAAAGCTGCTGCCTGCACAGGTAAATAAGCACTGCCTTGTTTTCTCTTCAGGGACAGTCCCATGAATTATTTTCAGCTGCCCGCTCTCCGGCATCGCCACTGCCAGTGGCATCCAGGATGCACTGAGGACTCCTCAGCACTCACAGTCTGACTCCATTCCCAGGTGATGAAGCACAGTAGTTACTTTTTAGTGACTCTGTTTTCCCATAAAAATCTATCTTTTCTTTCACTATGCATTGCCTGATGCTAAGGAGATCCAGATTTGTGGCCACATTCCTAACTTAAGTAAGAATGGAGTATTCCTCCATTATTGCAGCATACTTGCTCTGTCCATGGCAAATAAGCTGTCGCACTTATGTAGTTCACTTGCTGTGAACCAACGTGACGCTGTGCTGAAGCTGGAGGTTCAGATGTGTGAGCTCTTACCTGCATCATACAGGTTAAACAATCCATCCTGAGAGCCAAGCTGTGGGTTGCACTGAATGCCCTGTGGGGGTTGCCCCAGGCACATCTTGAGGAGGCCACACTCTGTACTATCTGGTCTTCTGAAAATGAGAGGCTTAGTTATTGGAAATTTCACAGTCCTGTGGGAAAAAGGAGATGCAAAAGCTGCAGACTGCAGATCAAGCCTCTTAAGTGGCTTACTCTTGGCAGGTTGGTTACATTGCCTCTGATGGGAGGAACACACGAGCGCTTACATTTCAAACCAATATGGTAGCATGAGACCTACACATGGCAGTTCATGGTCCACAGAAGATAAAAGAATAAAAGCAAATACATTTTCTTTGGGCTTGTAGCCAAAGTTTTAGCATCTTCGATCCCATTCTATAGATGATAAGCTGTCTGAAGCCAGATCCTCATTTGGTATAATACAAACCTGCCCTGCACTCAGCAGAGCTGTGCAGCTGTGTAAGACCGTGCTTACTCCACAAGAGTCACAGCCTAACAGTTCTTGCCAGCCACTGAAAGTGCAGGCTCTGATACATAAGAAGATGGTATTACTGCAATCTCTTTAAACTTCTTACATTTTCCTTCTCAGCTGAGTCCTTTGCTTTCAAGTCTGTGACAGCAACAGAGTAAAAATCTGCATTCCAAAGCACACCTCTTGTTGCCAAAACACTGCATTGCAAATTAAATTTGCTTCGCGTTAACAAGTGATTCTTTGTACTAGTGATGGGTTTATCATAATTGTGTTAATTAGAAATAACATCTCTGACCGTCGCTTACCTTCAGCTTAATGCTGTGGTTTCAACCAGTATAAAACCTCTGTACACAAGCATAGCTGTCTGTACTCACGAGCAGTTTGCACACATGGGGAACAAAGCAGGACTGAGAACAGAGGAGACTCTTAAATTTCTACAGTTTAGCAATCAGTAAAAATTCCATATGATGCACCTCTTTATACACACCAGCTCCTGAGCTTAGTAGATGAGCAAATGGGACTGCTATAGGATATTTAACTGTAATAGGAACTAAAGACAACGGTGGGAAAAATCTACCTGGTCTAAGGCTTCTCTATCACCTACCTCAAAACCGATTTTCAAGACTTGTTTCTTCAGACAGCCCATGGAAGAGTCCTACACACAATTTAGGACACAGCAAAACAATGTCTGGAGTGGGCAATAATTGATTTGCTTACATTATGTTGCAACGGGACAAGAGCCTGAAAGGACACCTTTCCTGTCCACCTACCACATAACATTATCAGGAAACTACATGCAAGAGAAATGAGTTCGAAATAGTGCCAACTGAAATTGCCTGCCTTACAATGCTGCTTAGGTAACAGCAAAGAAATAGGAGCTGGGGGGCACTTTTTTGGTTTTGTACCTACTGTAAGTTGTGTGAAATCTACTGTTTAGAAAATAATTGCTGTTGGGTTTTGTTTGTTTGGGTTTTTTTAAAGAAAAAAATAACCCACAAACAACATAATTTATATACTTCAGTATTTTCTACACACAAAAGTGAGCAAATAAGTAAAAGTAACATTTTAATAAAGACTTAGATTCATGCTAGAGCTTCTCGTGCAAGTTACACTTTCTATTCTATCTCATTATTTTTGGTAAACTTGCCTTCTTTCTGGTGTAGAGTTTTACACAGCCATTTACTGAAGTATCTTCAATGGCCATAACTGGTACTGCACACCTCTTTGCATCACATCTGCAGCAACATGTAGGTAGCAGCAATCAAATGCGCTACTACAGTAAACTCAAAAACATTCTGATCTGATTACTGCTCAAGTCATAGGCTACGGCAATTAGCTAGCTGAGCTTGCATTTTAATAAACTTTCTTTTTCCCCCAGTATAAAAATTCCTGACTTCAGATATTTTTAGTTGTAAATGTCTTATTCAAAGCTATAAGTCTTTGCCAATGTTCCTTCAAGAATGGTGTAAACTAAATGTAGGGCAATTCTTGTATGCTTAGACAGAAGAAAATGAAAGTCCTACTGCAGGAGTCCAAATATCCAGTGCAAGCACGCCCAGGGAGTATCTGCAGTGTAGTTTGGAGGGAGCCAGATGATCTGCAGCATTATTAATTCGGTAGCCATTTTCCCCAGTACAGGAGGGATTGAAATAGTGAAAGCAAAACTCTAATCCCTAAAGCTTCTATATTGGGTAGCTCAGCAAGGCACCAGATGGAGCTCACATTAAGGTTCCTTCATATCAAGAAGGTGCTGGGTTAGGAAATGCAACTAAATGAAAACCCAGGGTATACTAAGCCATCTTCAGCATCCCTTTTGATGCAGATCAGCTTTGACCAGGAGTAACAGCCACTATGTATACTGTCAGCAAACCTTCAGGAGGAAAGATGGCAAACAGTGCTTTGAGATTTTAATTGCTGGTAGTGCATGTGATTTTGTGAAAAGCCAAAGAGAATTTAAAATGTCACAAATGCCCAACCCATAACTCTTGCAAGAAGTTTGAGAAGAAGTCAGTGTTAAAAGATACTTCAGATGGGCAGCCTATATCGTCAATATACTTGGGCTGCACAGAGGTCACAGCAAACTGTCATAAAAATTAACTTGCAAAACATTAAACAGAAGTCTTTTAAGGATGGAATAAACAGGTAGACAAGGCTAACGGGTAGAAATATGCAATAAGTATTAATTGGTAAAGCTGACAAGAGATGGGAATTCCTACTTTTATCTCACACATCTGGGGCACCCAGTCACAGAGGAACAAGGTCTGAGAAGAGACAGGGAGAGGAGCTGGGCAGTCGTAAGGATGCTCAGAGCTCTGACTCCTCACCTTCATGTACAAGGAACATAGAGGAAAAAGCTGCTTATCTTTAAAACTAGCTAAAAGTAGGTACTCTTTAGCCACTTCATTTTATAGTGACTAGTGAAAGCAGATCCTGTTCTCAGAAGCAACATTCAAAAACGATGCGGTGTTTAGTGAATGGTGCATAGCCAGACATGTCCCATGGATTCCTGTCCCACACCACCTCTGCTTCCAGTCTTTTCTGAAGCATTGCTCTGCTGCTCAAGTTGAAGATAGACCCATAGTTCCTAATGTACACATTTATGGAGCATGAACACCTCAGAGGCTGCGAGAGAGGACTGAAATCTAAAAGCATCTGTCATTTGGTAAGAGCTGCATTTCTTGTGCACTTACGGGTCTGAAGTGTGACAGCAGTGCAGCTACAAGTCAGCTGAATGGGGAAAAAGAAATCATACACTGTAATATTTTAACTGTTGCTGAATACACAGTTCTCCACATCCCAGAAACAGTAACTATAAAAGACAAAATAAATGCCACACTCAGGTCAGCTCCTCTCCTTCAGTGTCCTGTCTTTGATACTGGACAGCAGCAGATATGTGGGAAAAAAAGCATGCAAAGAACTCAATAGTTGTTAAAAACCTGCCTCCTGAGGGAAGCACCTCTATTGTTCATGCCACCAGCACAAGGGTTTGTACCTTTATGAACAAGAGCTGTTTTTTCCCCCCCCTTTCTTCTCTATATTCTTTCTAACTCCTTTATTTCCCTTTTCAAGGCCTCTGTGCCCTCCCAGGGAGCACAGATAACAAAATGTCTCACCATGTCATCTTTCAGCAGACCTAAAAGCAGCAACCACGAGGGAGGGGGTGCCAATACCCTTAGGTGTAACACTGCCCCTCCAGCAGGATCAACTTCTGAGTCAGCCTGGCTGTGGCCTTAACCACTTAGTTGCCAGGATTGCCCTACAAGGAACAGGAGCTAGATGCAGCTCTGAAGGGCCAGGGCCCGGACTTATGGGCACAAACCTTCTTTTTGACCTCTATTTCTAGAGGAACAAACAAAAAGATCACGTTGAGGACTGCTGGGAATGCAGTTCTCATGGCAGGGTGAACAACTGTCACATGCATGGCTCGTACGCATTTCTGTAAGCAAAGTTTATATTTAGGAAACAAAAACAACTCTCTGCTAGAAGGGTATGAGATGACATTTTATTATTATGCACAATTTGTATCATTCACAGCTTACTGGTCTGTACTCCTAGAATGTAGTGGATATGTACAGAAGCAAACTTAAATGACTTTCCATTGACAGTGAAAATAAATCACATTTTAATATTAAATCACACTATTCATTGCATCTCAGTAGGCACATAGGGTATAGAATAAACAATAATTCTTACATATTGAGAGCTCAAGGGTCTTCCACCCACATTTCCTGATGTACATCTAAAGTGCCTGGCTTTAAGCTCAACAAAAACCCACAAAGCAACGACAAAAAAAGCAACAACAAAAAAGCAACAGAGGAAGGAAAGGCGAGAAAGAAGTGCACAGCTGAAAGTCACAAATCTCAGACTTGCACAGATGTTAGTGGGTTTGTTGTTGTTGTCGTCAGTTTTTTCCTTTTTTTTCCCCCTCTCCTTTTTTAAACTTGGCAGCCTTTGGAAAGAAATATATAGTATCACCAACAACTATATAGTTTTATATTTCAAGTCATACTTTGGTTTTCTTTCCATTTTTTAAAATAAGAACTAACAGAACTGAAACTTACTCCAATATAGTCACTTAATACTCCATTACTTTCTTGAATTACTAACAGATTCAGTCTTTAAAGCTATTCATGCCAACAACATTTCTCGGGTAGAAAAGTAATGAAATAATCAGAAAAGAGCAAAGAAAGCTGAGTAGCTAACAAAATAGTGGTTTAGGTTGCATGGATTAACAAAACCAATTTTACATATTTTTGTCACTGATTTGTTGTTTTGTTGGTCTGGGTTTTTTAATGGCAAAACAATAGAAAGTCTAGTTGTTTCACAGAAGGTTTCTAAGAGAATAACGCCACAGTCTTAAAGTACATACATCAGTGAGGTTTCACCACTCTGCATCGCCAACAGCTTTTGCAAAAACATGGTCTTTACCCTCAAAGGACATCACTCCATCTTTCAAGTAGAACTTCCATTTGTTCTTACTTCGATGTATCTGATTAATTACAAAAAAAAAAAAAAAAAAAAAATCAATGTTCCACACCCCCCAAATATATGTTAGACCATCCATTTAAAAAGAAAGGTTGCTTAAGCACAACTTGGTTTACAAACCTCATTATTCTTTTAAAATCCTGTTAGCTCAGAACATGTGACACACTGCCACTGGGCACACCTCAAGTATACAACAGAGACAGATTTCAGTTGTTTATAATGAACTCCCTGCCCTCTTCAAGAGAACAACCTCCTGAATCTCAATAACAAAACAGCTTCATGAGCATATCAGTCACAAAATATACTGCACCTTGCAAACAAGTATGGCTAAACCACTGAAATGCAGCCATTTCCTTCTCCCATACACATTGCAAAGCAATATTGCATGCGCAGAGGCTTTAGGATAAGGCTAACAGCATGAAAACTTTGCTTAAAAACAAACTCTGCCATACAAAAAAATAATCTGCATATTCTGTTTCTCTTTAAAGGCCTGCAAAATTATCTATACTGTGGAAAGCTGGGGTTTCTGTTTGTTGTTTGGTTTTGGCTTTTAATACTATAAGAATGAATTTCAAACATCTCTGGAAAATTCCTTGGATTTTAAGCATCAGTCTATTTTCAAGTCTAGAAAGAAAAAAGAGGGACAAAGCAAAAGAAATGGAATAGTAATTTTGCGAACAGCTTTCTTTTACACATAACAAGGTAATTTAATAGCTGCTTGAATCTACTTTCTACTAGGCCTACATGTTTTATGAAATCTATCTAGGAAAGGGGAAAGCTACCAACATCTTCCCCCAACTTCTGTAACTGTTAATTTCTAATAACATCTGATCTTAAATTTCCTATAAGACATGTCCAATACTGAAGTTCTTATCACTTTTTAAACATTTTCAACCAGTTTTTCAGCTTATTACAGACAAAACTTGCGGCAGATAACAATATACACTACCTATAACCTCTGTAATATCACACTTAATGTACTTTTTCAATACAACCCAGACACTGTGGCTTAATTTCAGATACATTTTCTAGACACATTTTCCAAAATAACTAGTTTCAGAAACACATAACCCTGTTACACTTTACTAAAGACCATTTTCTTAGCAGCCCACCATTTCCTAAAACACAGGAAGCATTAAGCAGGCCTAACTGAACACACACAAAAAAATTATCACTAGTCACTTCTGAAATAATAAAAGCTAAGGCACATTCTTAAGCAAACTATAGATACATTTTTCCATATTTGTTTCAAAAGAAAATATGAACTTTGTTATGTTCGGCTCTTAAACTACTGACATGTGTCCAAATCCATACCAGAGTTAGAAATACTTAATTTGATCTTCAGGAGTTCAAAATAAGGTTGAATTTTAAACATTAAAACCAAGGAGGACAAATCGCTCTTAACAACTGCTCTGTTTTTCAAACACAACAGAATTCTGGTAGGATAATCACTCAGTAAGCACTTCGAAAGACAAAAAGTGTAAAAGAAAGCACACATACTCTTCTGTTAGCCATTTCAAAAATCTTAATTCGTGGCTGAAAATTCATACATACATCCATGGAGCTGTTGATATTACTTAGAAGTTAAGGAAATGCATAAGCTTCAGCAGCTTTACAAATCTGGTCTCCTTTCCTTTTCCTTTAACAGGCCATTATGGACCCATTGATTAGTCTCATTTCAGAAAACAGCAGGTAAGTCTTCAGACTATTGTCAGCTAAAGACCTAATTTAAACACTCCATTATAACAGCATGGGTTTTTCTTTAAAGGGCACTGACAGATAACCAGATATGGATTTGCTGAACATATTATTCAGAATGATTAAGGAACAAAGATAAAACTATATACTATACCTTGTCATACTGACAAAATATCACATTGTCGGTGTCAAACAAGTCTGGAATGTCCTGTTCACTGACATCATCATCAGAATTTAAGGGGTCCTAGAGATTAGAATTGTATTTTACACAATCTTTCAGAATAGCATTGAAAATACTTGATGTGAAACACGCCTAGAACAATAAAAGGCTGCCACTGCAAAAAATCAAGACCTAGAAGCTATGAAGATCATGTTGCACAAAGCTCATTTATAAGCATCTTCACATGTTTACATTCTCAAAAACAAACCAACCATAAACAAAAACACAGGTCAAAAAGCAGAACTGCTAACTGATAAAGCTGACCCCAGTAACTGGAATACTAATCAACTGGTATTCATTTGCAGTCCAAATGCTATGAGTTGATTCTCTTGTGAATCTCTAGGATACAAGATTGTACATCTTTAAGAAAATCCTATTCCTAGGAAACATATGTACTTGTATCACATTGTTCTCTGTCTAATCCTCTGCAGTCCTTCAGAAGGAAAAGAAACCTAGATTTTTACCTTGATCTTATTTAAATAAAAAGCAAAACTCCATTCCACTGAGGCCAGAGTTTTACCATAGAACTTTAATTCTGGTAATTAAGTATTTTAATTCATCCAGTAAACAAATGACTTCTCAACATCTCTTTCGTTTGTCCAGGTTTCTCATACTGAGCTCTCAAGTAATTTCTCAGCAGTATCTCCTGTCTCAAGAGGTATATAATTTAACTATGCATTCTCTGCATTAAACCTTCCAGGAATTGTTCTGGGTCCAACAATTCAACAGTCAAGATAAATACACTATTGTAATGTGCTTCACAAGGCTTTAAAGTAAATTACCTCCTCAACTATATCTACTTGGGGCTCTTCATTATCACCACCACTGCTGCTAGACTCAGTGCTTGTAATACTGTCACATTCTTCATCATCATCTTCCTCATCCTCGAGAACTTTTAGATCCTCTGATTCAATAATAGCAATGAATTCATTCTCTTCCCTATATTTTGTATGTGGTATTCCTTCCTTGGGAGAAACGTCACCAGTACCATCTAGCTGAATTATGCCTTCAATGTCACTGCAGATATCCTTCTCTGATTGTAAATTAGATTCCATCTGCTCAGTAGGTTCCATCTGACAGGAATAAAAAGAGACCAGAGACAGATTGTGAATTAACACCACAAAGCTTTCATTCTCCAGTACAAAGCCTGAGATCTTTGTTTAATAAAGTAACAAGATTGGGGCACTAAAATGAGAGTTTCAAGTCCTCGACTACTTGTAAACCCTGACCAGATTTCCAAATCTTGTTCTTAACACTTATCCTTAAACAGAATCCATGCCAAATATTCCTCAGCAATATAGAGAGACATTTTCTTAGACTTTTCTTTACACAACATTGTACACAACCAACTTCAATCTGTGAACTGGGCCTTTAGAATTTCTACTGCAAATACAACTCCAAAACAAAAGAAGGGAAACAAGCTACTGCCCTGCCCCCCAAAATAGCATTTTTCATTTTTGAAATGAGTCAAGATTAACTCATCCTTCTCTCTCAATTCAATTGAAATGCTTTGTTTCAATAACATCTAAAAAGCTGAGACGGTAACTATTTCAGTACTTCATGTACTGTTCATAGAAATGCTAGAAATTCCTAAACAGAGTGTTCATAGGAGCATAAAAGGGCTTTAAGCTGTCTTCAGTTTCTCATTAAATCTTTATTGTAGCACTTAATTCACATCCACATACTCTTTCTAGTTCAAGAAAATAACACTTTGTTTTGACCTTCCATTATTACTACTGACAGTAGTAAGACATCCTGCCATCAAAAAGTTCACGAATAGCATAACATGCCTTCTATTTACAGTCATTTGTCATTACTGTAATTAAATTTGCATTTAGTAAATTTGCCTCAATCACATATAAGCACTACAACTCGAAGTCAACAAGCCAGCCTGAACTTAAAAACATCTGCAAATAATTTCTGGAACAAAAATCAGATGAGGTCAGGAAAGTGGCTTCCTAATTAAAATCATTCAAGTTTTTCACACAGCTTTAGCTGAATTCTAGTTTGTTCAGTATTTTTTACCAAGGAGATACATTTCCTTCCAGCAGATTTTCACTTATCAAATCTGACTTTTCATACTCAATATGCATTCGCAAGGCAAGTTAAATGCTCTTTGCACATTACAAGTTAAAACTAACCCCAGCTGACATTGCAAAAGCAATTTGCCCACAGCTGGCCATTATCCACATGCAGATTCATTGGCACAATGACATGGAAGTTCTCCAAGGGTCATTTATGTCTGTTCAGTCAAAAAAACCCACAAACTATTATGCCCAAAAATTGTCAGTAAGTCTAAGAATACACTATACCTATGCATTACACCTTGAGCATTTTTTTAGATTGACATTCTCTTCAACAACAGTATTTCAGCAATATTTGTGAGAAATTCTTAACATTAAGCAGACAGCTACTGCTATTCAAAACAAGCTCATGAATGAACTTCAAAATCATGATTTTTCTTATTATAATGTAGAGGTGCTACTTGTCACTTACAGATGTGTTTGATCACATCTGTTCTTATACTCCAAACAACTATCTCCAACAGATGTATTTTCACCAGCTAAGAAACAAAAGGCCTTACCTTGTCAGAGGAAGCAATGCTGTCGTGATCTTTCAGAACAGCATTATCATCCAAACTTTTGCCCATGATAATCAGGTCAATGATATCAGACACCTGCTGTTGCACTGACTGCTGAGGCTGAGTATCAAACTGCCCCGCCACATCCAGCAGGACACTGCTGGAGTTGTTTGCCAAGGACTCTGTGGGAGAAAACTCTTCAGAGGCTTCTGGAGTAAACACAGCTGTGTGAAGACTGCCATGCTGGGATTTTTCTGTTGAGTCTGCACACTGATTCAACACTGCATTAGATGCAAGTGGCTGCTGGCTCAGAGAAGGCTGCTGGACCAATGTATTGGCAGAGTTCTCTAGGTGATTTTCTTCCATGACATTTGGTGGAAATACCGTGCTCTGTTGGACAGCAGTCTCCTGGGGTTGTAACATTTCAGCAGCTGCCTGAGCAGAAGATTCATTCACCTGTGCAACACTGGCAACATTGGCTTGCAGAACTGAAGGTTGCTCAAGGGGCTGAAACATCTGTTGAACAGGGTGATGCAAAATACTTGCATCTCCTGCGGCCTGCGTAACCATCACAGGCACATTTACCTTGTAAAGCTGCCCTACAAAGAGATGAGTTAAAAAGTTCTTCAGCAGGTTAAACTTACAGGGTTTATCCTGGCCACTCTCCTGTAACCACTAATAACCAATAGCAAATACTCAGGCAAACTATGAGAAACAGGACTTTTACAAAGCAGTACTTTCTCTAAGCACAATTGCAGCCTTTGAAAATTAAGTGTTCAGAGGCTACTTCAGTCAGAGCTTCCATCCAGACCATCATGTTTAATACCCCTTTCTGGTTCTGGCCTTCACAATACCTTGTGGCAGTCAGTTCAAGAACTTAATTACATGCTGGATTAAAAAATTAAAATAAAAAACGCACCACAGAACAATAAAAAATAATCCTGTTTTGCATTTGTTTCCCTATCATTTCAGAAACTAAGGAATACAAGATAAAATGGTTAACTATTGCATATCTACATAGGCAGTTCACTCTTTTAAGGACCTTTAGGTATCCCTTCTAAAAAACTCTAGTTTAAAAACAAACAAACAAAGGCAAAAAAAAAAACACCTCCTAGTTTATCTGTCCTCTCATTGTATGAAAACCACTCCAAATACTGAATCCTTAAAGTTTTTATTATTATTATCAGTGTTAAAATCTGAGCCAGAGCTAAGCTCGCAATGTCATTTAATTATTCTTTACCCCACACACAAGCTTACAGACACAGAGTCACTGATACTAGCCCATAGGTCTCAAAACCTTAGGTATTATACCTGAAATAGATATCGAGTGACATTAGTTCTCAAAGAACAGCTGCTTGAAGAAAAAGTCAATCAGTGACTGAAATAAGCCTTCCACTCATCACACCCAAAGCAGTACTAGCACATTTTTGTGCAAGCAGTACAGGCAGTTTTGTCAGCAAAGAGTGGGAGCAAGAAGGTTTATGGATGATTGGATTTTATTTGAATGAGAAGTCAATTCAGTTCTGAAGCACCAGAATGTCTTTACCTTTTTAAAGTATGGAAGATATTCCTCATATAGGAGAAGGATATACCCATGTCTGAACTGACAAAAGAACACATTTATAAGCAGTTGTAAAACAAAAAAATGGCATTACCTGGCAGCCCACGTTAATTGGCTTGCAAGGGTACACAACTGACACACTGACTAACCAATGTAATTACTTCCCCCACGCAGCAATTACAAACACAAACTACAAAGGAAGAGGAGGATAAATGGCTCTACCCCCCTATACTTTAACTTCACATTTGTTTTATCTACTGTACTTGGAACCATCTTTCAATATCCACATACAGTCAATGCACTGTAACATTTTACATCTCCTCTTTAATCTTACCAGATACTGTCTGTAGCGTCACTCCAGTTGGTACATGTATAGGATAAGCAATACCCGTAGGGAGAGTAAGAGTTGCACCCGATTGTGGAGCACCCTAGATACACAAGAGCTTTAGTAAGAAACAGTGCATACTTCATCTCCTAGGCCCCAGCACGTCACGCTAACATATCCAGACAAACATGAACGAGCGGCTTTTTGTGATGATCTCTACTGAGGAGTTGCTTCAGACTTTTGGGATTTAGACAGATAAACAGTACTCTGTAGTGACATGATAATCATCTTGCCCTACTTCCTATTTTCCAGTTATCCCCTTTTCATTAACAGAACACTTCTCTGTACCCCCTCAACATGCACACCATTCAGAAAGGTGTTTTTCCACTCAGAGCCACTTCTACCTAAACTTATGCATTACTCCACACAGCACAGACTCCTTGTCTGGGCCTATGAAGTCACTTCACATTCTCTTTTTCTCCTGAAAAGCAAAGAGTTGGATATACGGCTCCCTTTTGAACTAGCTGTTCCAGAGAAATCCAAACTTTGAATCAGGAAACTTGCATGTTATACAAACACCTTCCCCATATTATACTTCAGGTTGGCAAGCTAGTTACCTTGATGCTTAGGAGGAACTCAATAAATTCATCAAGCTCTGACAATTAATAGCCCCACTCCAAACAAATTTTGACATGCCCAGAGTTCAGAATCTGTCAACTCTTCAAACACTCATTTTCTTCTGGATGATCTCTATGCCTTGCAGCTAATGCTCCTCCCAGCTTCACTACTGCTAGCATTTCCCAGACATCCATTAATTTCATATCCAGTAACCAAAAAAAAATAAAAGGGGGGGGGATTTTGGGAGATCTGTAGATGTGCATTTCTACTAGACTTCCATCTCATGGGCTAAATACAGCTGGGTCCTCCAACACGCTTCTGGCTGCACTGCTTGTAAAACCAACTGGTAGATCCCCATCCTTTTTCACTGCTCAAACAGAAGCAGCAGAGTTACAGCTCTCCCTCTGCAGTCTCTTAATTTTTGTATCGTTTTCATTAAAAAAATAAAACGAATTATAGGGCTAGAAGTAACAACACTGAGTTTCTTCAGCTGTTGATTCTCTCTCAGCAGGACTTATGCTCCCTTACCTACTATACCATATTGGACAGTTAAAACTGTCATGGGAAAGGGTACTTTTTCAGTCCCTAAATGCTGTCCTAAAGCATCTATACATGGAAAATATTTAATACTTGCCTCCTGTTAAGCCTACTAACAACTGACAATCATAATTATTCAGAATTCAGAATAATCAAAATTGAAATAGATATCACTACAGCTACATACCAGATCTCCTGCTGTCAAATGCTGTAAACCTCTGCCAGTTGGGATGACTAAAGAAGCTATAAAAAAAAAAAAAAAAAAAGACACTTTACAAAAAACATTACTTTCTTGGACATAGTTGATCTTACCATAATCTACAGCAAACACGGCTAAAACTAAAACTAAAGCAATCTACCTTCAGTTCATACTCAGATCAACAAACAACTGAGCACATCTAGATGAGGCCCTTGAATATACTTCCCTTTATGTTGCTTCAAGTTTATGCTGTACTCAGCAGGGAGAGGTTACACCCAAATTTGTAAAACTTACATTTTGCTAAAAGCTGGTCTTGGAGACGTTTTGTTTGTTTTAAAAATATTTCTGTTTAACTGTTTGATCCATTTTAAGTTGCAATGTAAAAATCAAGCATGCCATTTCTATTTATTACATCAACTAGAAGGACGGATGTGCAATGCTACCAAGAACATATATGTAAAATGAATTGCCTTGTCAACATAAGGAAGATATGCAACTATTTTTCTGCACCACAGCAAATCCAATGTTGCTCATAGAAGGAACAGTAGGGTGTGATTTTCAAAAGCACCAAGTACTGACTCCAGTGAGAGAAGATAAGCCAAAGGGAAAACTTCCCCAGGCTTCAACAAGTAAACAATTTAGGTAGTCCTAACTACTTTGAAAATCTCTAGCTACAGGACAATTCAAATGCCATTTAACATTAAAAAAAAAAAAAAAGCACTGGCTTCAACAGGTTGTTTTGCCTTAGTACTACCCTTCCAAAATTTAGGAGTAATACGGTAAAACTCATTAAATACAAAGCCTCCAATAGCAAACAAACCCAAAAGTATACTCCCTTTAACCACATGGAATAAATAAAATACTTGTCTCCAAAACCAGCCCATTCAACTAGGAAGACTGTAAAAAAACCAGATGAACAGTGCCTGCCCAACTGTGAAGAGCACTATGACACAGATTTTCATTAAATCATCTCACATGTTTTTTGTCCTTAATGGGGAAAGGTCCCAATAGCCTCTCACATTGGAAAAAGCCTCAGCTGAGCATTACACTCTGCCATAACATTACCACAGTGGTCAGCTGCACCTAATTGAGAAGAACAGGTCTTGATGTCAAAGCCAGGGTGAAAGTCAAGTGAGATAGGAATGCTGCTTTTAGGAAAACTAACTGAAAGACAAAAAACCTTGCCAAAAACTCCCACTCTGCTGTTTGAGCAAGGGATTACATTTTAAGAAGTGCAGAACCAGGTTAAAATCCAACATGACAGCCAAGCTGCATGGCACAATTATGCCATATAACGTCCGTATACATCATGCCACACATTAAAAGCGCGAGTAGAACCTTACCCCTTCTGGTAAATTTGCAATTGAACAGCAAAACTTCTGAACCACGGACAAGGTGGCTAAAACTCTCTACACATTTTGTTACTGGAACTAAGCAGTAAATCAAGAGCACATAGCCATAACTGCATTACTTTATCAAAGTTTAATTAATTCTTCATTGGTCAAATTCCACTTTCAAATAATTCCTGTTCCCTGTCATCCTAGATATATACAGAAGTATCCCAAACCAAGATTAGTGCAGCACCTTCAAGTATTCTAAAAAGATTCTTGAATCACTGAGCTATTATTGAATTGCATCTGCTGTGTTCAACACCACCTGACCTGCTGAAGCCTGCAGAACACGGTGAAAATTGTGCGGCAATTGCAGGGTAAACTGTGGAGAATGGTGGTTATGTCTGAAGAGGCCTTCTGTTGCTTTAGACTGCACCACCTTGGTTTCCCAAAGCTGCAGAAAGATTATTATTAAGGTCAACAGATACCAGCTTTAAAAATAAACCACATTTAAAATTATAATCAAGTATTCCTAGCTTTTACAAGAGTAAATTGATTCTATGCAATAAAGATGGTAACAATCACTACAGAGTTTCAGCTTCCAGCAGCCCAAGACATCATTCACATTGAAACTCTAAGTTAGGGCAAAATTTTGCATGTTTTGGAGGGCAAAGAAATGGACAGGTACATCATCCCAAAATAAAAAAAAGTAAACAACTTCTCTTAATGCAGGGGAACCAAACAAACCTGTTTCAATTCTTTCAGAACCTGTTCCTCTAAACCTTCTTCTGCAAAGAGCTCCCGCACACCTTCAATCACATCTTCAATAATGGACTTGTATAGTTTAGGCTACATAAATAAATATTTTCGAGTTAAGATGAACATTAAGCCATTTGAAATGATAGCACAAGGTCTAATCTCACTGCATGAACTACTCTTACAAACTGAACAGCATAAACAGATCAGTGTAATAAACTGAATACTCTGTCAAGTGCAGAGGTCTGCAAGTCCACTCGTTCTTTTCAATATGACATTCCTGGGAACAGACACCCCTGGAAAAAATTTGATTCAAGCCTCAAATTGCTTTCTGCAGGCTATGAAACACTTATATTTTCAAACAAGCATGTAAAAAATGTCAGTTTAAAACTGACATTTACTGCTTAGTATCATTATAGTGTCATCGCTCCTAACTTAAAGGCCAACCAACAATACAAGCTACTAAAAATGAGATGTGCCAATTCTATCAGAATTTATATAAAATTTAAGTAACCTGCAATAAATATTTTTTTTATTTTATTTGTGGTCTGATGCTGTATAGTAGTTCAGCTATGGCAATTTTAATAGTACAGTTATCAATACATATAATTCATCCTATATTACAATAGGACTCCAACGCAACATTTGATTCCTTCTTCTGTCCATGTCAGTGATCAAATCCTAATCCTCCCGTCAGACCTGGACAACAGACACAAAGGAGCTTCAGGATTCATCCACTCAGGTGCAAATGTAACAGAATAAGCTTTTCGCAATTTAAAGCTTATTAATCTTGATTATCAAGGTGAAAGATGTAGCTGAAATTTTTAGGAAACCTTAGAAATTAAGATTGCAGAATATTAATTTACGTTTCTCTAACTTAACATCAAATTATATGCTGCTGCTTAAAAGTTGTTCTAAACTGTAGATGATAAATGTGTTTAAAAAAGCCCTAACAGTTATTAAAAAGTAACAAGTTACGCTTTTTGCAAAAGGCTGTGAGCACAACATAGCACTGCTTTAAAATAACTATACTCATGTATGATTTCCTATGGGAGCGTAAAGATCTCCAAGAATTCCCGCAGCACATTTCAGGATACTAGGAATATGCGAAGAAAAAAATTTAATCTTGTACTGCTACACTAGGAAATGTTGACTAGCCCATATGTCAAATGCTTTGCCATCATTGCTAATCCAGGAGAGAAACCAAATTTAAATCTTTCAACAGGCCTATTACTCTCCCCAGGATTGCCAAGCTACGGTAAGTACAAATATTTATTATGCTACATAAAAACCGCACATAGCAACTGTAAAACTCAAATGCTATGCGTTTTCAAATTAAAAATTGGTTAGAGCACAGACACTGCAGTACTCCGGTTTTACCCCTTTACACGTAGGCAGCCCTTTGCCATGACCAGGCCATCCACACCGGGACCCACCACTACCACGAAACAGCAAACTCCAGTTTTATTTGTTACACGGTGGGGGGGCGGGGGGACGCTTATCAACACCCCATTCCAGCAAAGCCAAAAACAAGTCTTAAAGGGAAGCCTCCGAGGCTCCCCTGGGATTGCTGCCAGCCGAAGGACCGTTTTAAGTCCCACACGAGGCGAGGCAGCGGCAAATGGAACCCGGGGGCACAGCTGCCGCCGCCCTGCGCCTGGCGCCGCCACGGGATCCCTTCCCACCCTGGGGCTGCCCAGCGCCTCACACCAACCCCTGACGTGATGCTTTTTGCCCACAAAACGCTTCTTTAACTCACTCTCCCTCCCACCGCCCCCAGCAAAAAATAACGGCTCGTGAGGTCACCCCCGGGCTCCCCACGCCGGGGAACGGCCGGCGGTCCTAGGTATCCTCTGCGGACCCCGCGGGGCGGCACCACCTCCCGCCGGGCCCAGGGAGGCGACGTCCACTGCCCCTCTCTCCCACCCGGAGCGGGCAGCCAGATCCCGCCGGGCCGCTCGCAACTTCCAAGCCTGGCTACGAGCCGCAGGGCCAGAAAACGCCTCGCCGCCGCAGCCCCTCACCAGAGGATACGCGTGAGACATGGCGGCCGCCGCCATCACCCCGCCCTCCCGCCTTAAGGCGCCGTTGATCACCGCGACGCGGGCTGCCCGCCGCCGGCCCCGCCCTGTCTTTTCTCCGCTAACCATGAAAAACCCCAGGCAGGGCAGCACGCTTCGGTGTAGCCGAGCGCTGGTTACTAAACCGGGGTTTGTTCTTTCAACTGCTCAGCCTGAAAAGAGGAACCAGTCGCGGCACGAAGCGCGGGGTTTGCAGTTCACACCCTGAGCTCTTGCGTGGAACTTCAGCGTCTGTCCCTGAGGCTGAGGGAGCTGGGTCTCTTTAGCTTGGAGAAGGGGAGACTGAGGGGTGATCTCATTAATGTTTATAAATATATAAAGGGTGAGTGTCATGAGGATGGAGCCCGGCTCTTCTCAGTGACAACCAACGATAAGACAAGGGGCAATGGGTGCAAACTGGAACACAGGAGGTTCCACTTAAATATGAGAAGAAACCTCTTCACAGTGAGGGTACCAGACACCAGAACAGGCTGCCCAGGGGGGTTGTGGAGTCTCCTCTGGAGACATTCAAAACCCACCTGGACACCTTCCTGTGTAACCTCATCTGGGTGTTCCTGCTCTGGCAGGGGGATTGGACTGGATGATCTCTCAAGGTCCCTTCCAATAGCCTATGATTCTGTGATGGAGAGCAGGATGCTTTGTCTGGTGAACAGGAGGAATGAGAACCACAGTTGTTCTTGAGTGTGAAAATATACCTAGGAAAGCTGCCTACAGAAGCATATTATTTTGCTCTAATAAACTCTGAAGTCATTATTACCTCATAAAGAGGGAGATAGTTGAAGCTACCAGTTAAATAGCAGCAATCTGGTACAACTATTCAAATTATTGCTTATATTTGCAGCAGTCTGTTCATATGTTAATACCAAGATTTAACAATTTAGCAGATACTCATCTGGAAAAATATTTGTTCATCTCGTTTGTGCAGGAGAGTATATACTTTGGTCTTTATACACCTTCCGCCTGCATATGTGTCAGTGCTACCCTGATCATTCTAAGAACCTGGAAACATAATCTTTTATTTCCTTCTTCCTTTTTTTTTCCATTTTTAGGTAGCTGTGTAGTTATAGTGCTATTTGGCTTGTAAAGGGAAGATTCACCCATTAAGCTTTAATTTTTAAGGCTGACTTACACACCGTGAAGAATGAAAAGATTTTAATGGAAATACTGACAGACCCTTAATTATATAGCGAAACCAACACCTACAACAAGAAAAAAAAAACCAGCATCCATAATAATATTGTAAGTTGCATTTTCACAAGTGAGACAAATGGAATTTGCTGTTGAAGTAATTTTGCTCTGCAATGGAATGTGTTTAATGACACTGTGTGGGTCTTGAATTAAACAACAATTGCATATTCAGCTGTTCTGTATGCCCCGCATCATCATGAGGAAAAGGCAAGCCATGTTGCTTTGTGTATAGAATAATTTAAATAATAAAACATATTTTTTAAAGCACAGTACTCATTTGAAACTGTCAGGAATAGTGCATACCAAGAGCATCATTATTCTTCTCCTCTCTGTTAGTTTTGTCATGTTAGCAGAGATAGCAGGAAGAAGTTGCAGCCTTTAGGATCTCACCAGGCCCTGAAGGTTGTGGATGGTGATCCTGCAGCTGACTGTGACTCATTCATGAGACAGATAAACCTGGTGCAGAGCCATCTATCTGCCAGCAGTTTTAGAAAGGTGAAAGTGCAAAAAGAACATTTACAAAGTAGCCCCCTGCTTTCTACAAATATTTGTTCATCTAGGGATTATAATGTGCCTTGAAATTAGAACAATTTGTATGCCTAACTTCAAAAAGAGAGGGAGGCTGGGGAAGCTCGATGCCAAAGAATTTCTCAGCTGTCTCAGATAGTGCTATGCAGGCCGAAGCAAATGGTCTTCACCTGTGCTGCAAGTTGACAGCATGTGCCTGGGTGTGCCCATATGTAGCACATCCCACCAGCACAAGGCACTGTGGGTGTCCTCCTTGTGTTGTAAATTATACGCTGTGTATTGCCGATGAATACCAAGGTTCCATCACCAAGGTCAACATGTCAGCTTCCTTCATGCCAAGGACAGCAGACAAAGCCTCCTGATAGCAAAGGTATTGATGAGGAGAATGGGAATGGGAATACAGCTTTCCACACTGCACAGGGTGGTTGCAGAGAGTACTTCCTACTAACCAGGGCACTTACACGTTAATCTCAGGTCTAACAGCATAATTTATATAATAGTTCATTTCAAAAATTCCTAGAGAATGTGTCTTTTCATCCAGGCACTGCAAGCAGTGTCAGCTGAACAGCATGATAAAGCCAGGTATACAATGAAAAAATTCAGCCTTCTCTGAGCAAGAAAAAAAATATGGAAATATCTGTGAATAACATTACTCATACTGACTGGCTAGCTTTGATATTGGTGATCTTAACCTAGTATCAGTGTCCAGCAATATAAAGTGCAAACCTGTCATATTTTTCATGCTTATGGATTTGTTAACATTTAAGCCTAATTTTAAGAGAAGAAACTGAAGCACAGACACACCAGATATCTTGCCCAGGCTCACAAATGGCAGTCAGGAACAACATCTAGGTTTTGTCAGTCTTGGTTCAGCTTCTGATCCAGCTCTCCCCATTGTGGTCTCTTTAACAGCACACAAGAGTATTAGAAGTCAGGCTGCTGAAAAGATTAGCATGCTGTTCAAACCCTCCTAATTTTTCAGGGTTTTGCCAGTATTTGGGATAGTGCTGCTTAAGGGCATCTCAAACATTCGTTTACTGGGCAGGTTTTAATTTCTAATTATTTATACTTCTCATAGTACATGATGTCTAGAGATTTATTTTTGGATTATGAACCTTTATTCATGATTTTTTAAAAAACACAAGCAAACAAAAAACAACAACAAACAAAAAAACCCCCACGTTTTCAAATGCTTTTCCTCAAGAAATGGAGAGCCCTCAGCAAACTCATTTGCTTGGTAATGAATGCCCTCTTCTGTTTAAACCCAGCGTTGCTGCTGTAGAGGAACACAGCTACTCAGCCGCAGGACTGCAGAATTCTTTCTCAAAGCACATTTTACAAATACCATCTTCCCCTTCCTTCCAAGTAAAAATAATCCTTAGGAGAAAGTGGTTGCAGAATCCAACCATTCCTCATGGCGATGCCTTGACATGGGCAGAACTGTAATTTCATTTTAAAGATATTCTCTAACATGCTCCCTTTGTTTCCAGCTGTTGACTTACAGATCTATGGCGATCTAGTCTCATAACCAATTTTATTAACAGCATGATTTTGTTATAAGCTCAATCATTTCCATCAGAGTTCTGAGACAGATAACACTGGGACCCGTGATTTGTTCCTCTTTCATTTATCATGTGTAACTCCTGTTTTTTCAAGGGCTTTTCATTTTTTACCTGATTTAAACCACTTTGTCAGAGAAACTATAGAAAGAATTGTCCCTTAATTCAATTTAATGATGAATTTTCAGTACAGAGTGGCATAAGAAGGGCTCTGACTTGTACAAAGTGCTATATAAAAATGGCAAGACCTGATTGATTGAATACACTGAACGGTACTGTGTATCTCAGCTCCTCGATAAACCCAGAGACTTGCATGGTATGAGTAAGTCTAATTAAGGATTAAATAAGCCTTGCCTTTCCTCAGTACACACCCTGATACATGTGCCTTATGTGGAGAGAAAGCCTCAAAGGGAACTAGCAGCCTCCAGCCACTTCACTGTCCTTACCCTTATCGCTGCTTTCTTCACACTCCTGCTGGTGCCCAGCTCAGTGCTCCTCTCCTGTCCCCTCGCCTCCTTTGCTGTCTGCCTTGTTTCCTTGCGTGTGACATACCGATGCTTACAGCACCTTCTTTCCTCAGAGACCCCAACCTCCACCCTGTGCCCCCAAGACACACCGCCCTTCATCAGTGCCTGAAATCTGTCCCCTTGTCACCTGTCTGTCATTGCCACTTACCTGCTCCTGGGCTCCAGTGCAGAGGGACTGGCTGCAGGGGTGCACAGAACCACACAGAGCCAGGGTGCAGCAGGAGAGTAAATGCCAGAAATATCATTCCTCCTCAACTGAATTAGCTGCTGGAAGCTCACGGTCGAGCAGACGTTTGCTGAAGTCCAGCAGCTTTAGTGTCAAGTTAAATAAGAGCAGAGCAGCATGGTTTGGTTAAGGCCAATTTGCTCTAACTTTGCATTGGGTAATTTGGAGCGGAGTAAAGCTGAGGAACCACAGCAGCCCCTTTCACCAGCAGTAGGTTTTGTAGCACCAGCCACATGGCTGAAATCATCCAGCAAGTGACTAAGAGACAGGTTCAAGCACAGCTTAGCAGTCAGGTTCTCCCTTTTACTGCCTAATTGATACCAGTTTAACTCTTCTAAAGAATAACTCAGACGTATGGAAACTAAGCTGCATTGCTGTATTGGGTCTTGGAAGCATTTATGTGAGGATCCCAATATTTGCTCAAGCTCATCTTCCTGAGCTTCACTTTCTGAGCAAATGTGATGGGGGTCACCCTGTCCTAATACTTGACCGTACACACCCCTTTACTCTCCCCCCCCTCCCCCAACTCTGCTTCAGAGAGGATCTACTACACACCCTTTTTGCCGATATTAACTATACAATTAGCAGCAAAACTATTCAGTAGCTCATTCCCATGGCTGGGTGGAAACACTTTCCACCTGCGAACTGTAGCTTTCCATAAAGGGGAATAAAAGAGCCTTTCATCTTTTCTCCTCATGCAGTGGATGGCTCTTTGCATCTCAGATGAGCAGTCATCTAAATCTTGGTGTCAGTACTTAGCAAAATCTACTCAACATTGCAGATGACTTGGCAGTTGAAGGTCCTTCCCTAGAGAGCAATCCAACAAGGTTATAACAGTAGCTTACCTCTGGGTATCATCAGGCTAATGCCAAAATTCTTGCTGTAAATCCTGTGTGTCCCACTGCTGGGTTTTATTTGATATTTTCATTGAATCTCATATAGCACAACTGTGTCATTGGTTCCTTGCATGAGCAAGAACTTCCTGTCCAGGAAAGTAGGTTACCATTACTAACAGCTGTACAGATGTGAGGCAGGGATGCTGAAGACGGATTGAGCGAGTCATTCTGCTTGGAGTGTAATGGCAGCACATACTACATGAAAGCAGGGAGAGCTGTGCGGCACAGTGCTGCCCTGTGGGATGCCATGAGCAGGCACCAGCTCAGCGTGTTCAGGTAGGGCACATCTCACTGTGCCACATCAGTCTCACATCTTGCCTCTGGTGGCTCTGCCCATGTCCCCTCATCTTCAGCTGCTCCCGACTTCTCTTCTTCCCCAACCCAGAACATTCAGTTCATTTTTCCCCCTGCAGCTACTTTCAACTTCCTTTTCAATAGCTTCCCTCACTCATCTATAGTTCCTCATCGCTCATCTATAATATTCCAATCCCCTTTACAGGTAAACTTTTCCCTTTGGCTTAGAGAGGCTGCAGTTCTCCTTAGCCCTTGCAAACAAGCTCTGCCCAGTGCCTGTTCCTTCTGCCAACCCCTGCTCACTCCTTGCCACCCCCCTCTTACCCCTGCCAGCTGTCACTCAGTCCTTTACACTCCCAACATGTCCCCACTTCTGACTTTTCCCCTCAGACTTTTACTGTTGAATATGGAAATGGAAGTGAAAGTTATTCTTTCAAACCAAAAAGGCCACCACAATGACACGTAATGCTAGACTGTACCTACCTACAGCCAGAAATATGTCATCACACTGGGTTTTGTGGGATAGCAAAGCAGAATTTGAGCCAATGCTGCTTCTTTTATTTCTGTCAGTAAAGACTGAGCAGGGAACGTGAACATCACTTACAACATGTTATGATTGTTATTGTAGAAAATTACAGGTTGTTTTTAGTAAGGAAAGAATAGGGCTATAAAGTAGCACATACTAGGAAACTGTCCCCAAAATAAGTTTTCATGATTTTGCTTGTGTTCTAGCAATATACCATCTCACTTTTTCATATACCTGAATCATATTGTTCACTGATACTTTTAAACATTGCAGAATGTTTAATCTGTGGAAGGGGACTATACTTTTTCTTGACACCTGCCTTCCATTTGCAGGTGCTCAATGAAGGAAAGAACAGCAATGAAGTGAAAATGAATGTTAACTGTATTTCCCATTGTCTCCCAGAATAGCTGACTGGTTTGCTACAAAGAGAGCACCATAGCACAAGTTGCATAGTTATTTTATACTTGAAGCCCATTCTCTGGATGCTGCCCCATAAACCTTTGCCTTATTCCCGTATTTCCCCACAGATGTTTCACTGTTTCCCTAGTAACAGCTCATTTCAGGAACAGACTTTGAAATTTGTCAAAGTCTTAAACAGTTTTCACTACATTATATTCAAATATTCCAGAGAGATCAGAGGAAATATTCAATAGGAAAAAACAGTTATTCTTTGGCTTACTATTGTTATACAAAAAGAGCAGGGAAAGGGCCTGCCATAAATGATCATTAATGGAATATAGTGCACCGTTCAGCTTTCTACAGCTAGCTTTATCTAAGACGAGGAGCGGTGTGTTCCCCACACAAAGCAGAACTCCTCTAATAAACTGCAATACCTGATGATACAAGATCAAACAGTTAATTATAGTAAAAGTAAAACAAGCTTGATAAATTTCTAATGAGGGGACAAGAAACTGCTGGTTTGAAATACAACTTTATTTTTTTTAATCAATATGCAATCTACAAAATGTTATTACAAGATTATCAGCATGATCTGTTTATACTTATACTGACAAAAGACCCGAATAAAATTATATTTTCCATTAAGAATAACAGCACTGCTTCAGAGTTATCAAAATTATGGCTAAGAACTACTAACTGCAGCAGTTAGTTACTGCCTTGAGTCAACAAAAAGACAAATAAAGGTAAAATAGAGGTGTGGACACCAACACTGCAGTGAAGAATCCATCAAGTAAAACAAATGCAACTGAAAGCAACATGTGAAAACACTTTTTCAGATGTAAAGTACTTTTGGACAATTAATATGGAATCTAGAGAAAAAAAAAATGAGGCAAGGAGCATAAGGATGACAGCAGCTTGGCACGATGTTCAATGGAATGAAGCATCATCCTCACTTCTTGGGAGCTGCTACACAGGAGCAGTGGGACCATCATTCCCAATCACTGCAAAGCTTCAGTTTTGGCACCCAGTAGCAGCTCTTTTCCTCTCTTTTGTGCTCTTTTCTGGTTGGAATAAGCAAGCATAGCAGCTTGCTTACTTACTAGCATTGGTGTTGGGGTTTTTATTCTGCCCATTACCACTATTCCTTTCTTCCCTTTTTTTTTGCCTCTCCTTTTTTCTTAGAGACTTTGATGCAGATCCCATTTCGTCAGTTAAAAGACTTCCATTGACTTCAATGGGTGTTTGAATCTAAAATTACATCAAGTACCATTTACCTACAGTAATACAATTAGTATGACAAAGATGAAGGCAAAGATAAAGTTTGTCAGTTTCAGCAAATATAACACTTTGTAAATAAGGCAAACACACTACAAAAATAGCTGTTCTCATTATTTTCTGTTTAAAATATAAAATATCAAAACCCTGCTGGTCCGTTGTGAAGGAAACGCAGGTAATATTGAAATACTGCCCTGTAGTAAATGTCAGCCAAGTGTCAGCATCGTAAGTGACCCAAAGAGTTGGCAGCATTTCAGTGATGGCAGGTGCGAAAAGCTCCAGTCCTTCTGCTGGCCGGACACTGAGCATCACAACAGCTCATAGCAAACGTTCCTCTTCTCCATTCCCCTCCCAAAATTCAGTTAGACTCCTTATAGTCCAGATATCTAAAGAGTCAAAGCCAGCATGTTTACTCACTGTCACCTGCTGTAGTGTTTGTAGAAAACGTTAGCAAATGTGTCTTAAACATTCAGAATTTTTGTTCAGTAGGTTACACCCAAGGACATCCAACAATGCAGAAGAGCAAGCAAGCCACAGTGTTTCTACATTGGCATGTTGCAATAGAATAGGAAGTTAGAAGTTGATGGGGGAAAAAAAAAAAGTCAGACAACCCAAACTTTCTTTAATTAAACTGCAGCCTATTTAAAAATACTCTGACAGCAAGGCATATAAACATCAGTTTGAGACTGAACAGAGTAATTATTCAGCCTTAGGCTGCACTAGTTGTCAGGTTTAAACTGAAAGTCATGCATGAAACAGAGTCACTTTCTTTCAGTGTGGCAATATTTCTGTGGAATCAATTCCCTGTGATCCTGATCCAATTCCGATTAAAGTTAACGGTGAGTCTTGCAGGCCTTTGATGGAAATCCAAGAGTCTGCAACATAGATAAAGCTGTAGCTTGACCTTTTTACGTTAACAAGTTCAGTAAGGCTGAATGATCATTTGCACGACACCAGATATAATACAGACCCACTAGCAGGAAGCATGTAATGAGGCTTTTCATCACTTAAGCCATTCAAAGTAACAGCTCA
Source organism: Patagioenas fasciata (assembly GCF_037038585.1). Classification (NCBI taxonomy): domain Eukaryota; kingdom Metazoa; phylum Chordata; class Aves; order Columbiformes; family Columbidae; genus Patagioenas; species Patagioenas fasciata. The sequence goes on from NC_092522.1 coordinate 18,162,199, forward strand.
TATCTTGAGGGGTCAGCGCTACATGGGCTCTTGAACACATCCTGAGACACAGCAGACACCTGACAGAAGAAAAGCAGCCGTTGGTTCTGCAGGACCTGTAACACCGCCCAGTGCCCAGGAGATGGGTGTTACCAACAGGGACCCTCAGGTGAAAGGGTCACAGAACAGCCTGGCTATCCCTCCTTCTTCACAACAGAAAAATAGGGGCCAGCTGGGCAAGACAGGCTTTGGACAATAACCACTGCTAACAGAGTTACTGAATTAGCTGTGTTAATGTCAATCAAAACCAGTCAGCCTCAGACAAAGGTTAGTGCAGGTATCTGCAACATGTATTTTGCTTCCTCTTCCTTACCAAGCAAAAAGGTTAATAGATAGTGTAGCTCTCGTATAACCATGGACTTCAGCGAGCTGCAGAGCTCTGCTGTGATGGTAAGTATAAACACTTCGCCCTAGCATACACTGTGCCCCTTAGTTCATCTGAGAAGTACATAAACCAAAATTAAATATGAATAAAACAAACCAAACATGACTTGAAGGTGCTAATGGCTTCTCAAGTCAAAACACGGATGGAGGACACAACAGCTGAGACATATTTGGATCACTACTACACTCAAACACTTGCTTAGATTTATAATAATATAATGTGCTAATAAAAAGGGATATATAGAGAAGCCAAAATACCATAATAGTCTATTTGGGGCTTTGGCAATGCAATACCCATAAAAAACCTGCCCTCAGGACTTACTATAGGATCTATTACCCATTTCATTCTCAGCTTCCAAATGGGGGGAAAAGTTTATTGTGATGAACTAGGTTCATATTATGGCCTTCTGTTTCCTCAGACTGGTAATTTTCTCAGCGCATATCCCACATATTTCTGCTTTTGGGGAACAACATTTATCTGTATTTTTACACAGTGTTCACATAAACAGTTACAAGCTGTGACAAAATATAAAGTGAGCTTTAGTGCATTACTATATTTTTGTTCTCCACTAATTTCAGGGAAACTGCAGCAGGAAAAAAAAAGTATCATGAGCATTTTTTTAATTTATCAGATTTTTTTCAGACCTGGATTACAGCCTATAGAAAATGACAGAGGGGATAGTGGCTGAGGGGAAAAAACTTTTCCCTAAATGCCAATAATTTGTGGAAAACACAGTTAACAGATTGATATGGGGGGGAACAGCTCAAGCTGCCTGTTGAAGCATCACAGCTTCTCTTCCCTTGAGACAGGCTATCCCTGCTTTGTTTCCCTATGGAAAACGCTGCCTTCAGAGCCAGCTGCATGGAAAGACATGACCTCTGTCTTAAAAGCAACTCAAAGCAACAGCTCCTGCAGCTTCCAAACCAACATCTGGAACTTGCATCCTGAAGAGAGACCCACAGCAAATGGCAGCAACCAGCCATTTCTTCCATTTGTGGGGAAAACCCGCCGCTGGTGCAAACTCTCAAAGCTTCATCAAATGAAATGGGCCTGGGCTGATTTACACTTGCTGGGGATTTGCCGCTTTGTCTCACTTGCTGCAGTAGTGAGAAAAGATTTGTCTAATGCTGGCACAGAAACTTCAATCATATCTGCCATATGTTTTTTTTCCCAAGAGATTACTTTGAGTGAACCTATAAAGTGCTGGGAAGGAAATGCTTGCAGCCACGGAAAAATGAAGAATATTATTGCAGAGAGACTTTTCCCATTTTACCAATGAAATTACTCAGTTTCCAAATCATTAACTGAGGCTCTTGTAGACAATAATATTACGACTTGTTCCATTCATAAATAGCGAGGGGAGCAGAAACACGGGGGACTTCAGTTTTCAACCACCACTAAAAAATCTAATTGTTCCTGCTGGACAGATGCTGGTCTGCACATAAGCATTCTGGCAGTTTTTATTGCTGAATATTGTATGTCCAAGTGACATGAAGTCTTTGAGTAGTACCATTAAGTTTCAATATGGTGTATGAGATCATTCCTAAGTCATAGATATGCAAGAGGAAAATAATATATTACAATCACTCAGTTAAGTGCTCACATCTTGCAACTCTTTACAAGGAGACCTTACTCATACCACTATTCCCATGACAAGAAGTTTACTTGAACGCAGGCCAGTCAAACCACTACCAGTTTGCAGAATCAAACCCAAAAGCACCAAAAAAACCCCAGAAAAATTCTGTCACCATGTTTATCCTAAACTAGGTCACTGTACTTCTAACAATAGAATTTCCTATGTAAATTGATTCCTACTAATATCCTGTGACCACGCCTCCTGTCCTCTGTTACTGCATTAGGCAGTTGCCAGCCTTATCTGGATCTTCTCCATCAAGCCTAATCCACTTCTTTTCAATTTCCACCTGTATTTAGAAAACAAAAAAAACAGGTAGAATTAGCAAATAATTGGGCACTGAAAGTGTGAAATGAAGCAACTACAGGAATAAAAGCTTTGACACAGAATCAAAACATTTCCAGACCCAACAGACTTCAAAACCACTACTCCCAAAAATAGCTCAACTGAGGAAAAACAATGTTGCATTTGCAGTTCTGTTTTTCAGCATCATCTTTGATCTGACAAGGAATTATTTTTTAATGATTCTTTTGCTCAAAGTCATTATCACAACTGCACGTAAGATATGGTTAGAATACAAAGCACATTTGCCTTGCAAATACTGTATGGAGGAGTGGGGAGGAAGAAGAGGAGGAACACACAAAAAACATAGCCCTGAAAATACCTGGCAATTGTAAAAAGCTTTCTGAACCACGTGTTTCTGGGGCTGCACGTCGCTCTCTATCCCCAGTGACTTGACTTCTGTTCCCGAGGCACAGGTATCGTGAATGACAAACTGGACAGTAGCAAATGGATACCAGTCCGATGGGATTTCCTGGTCTGACCCGAGTTCTAGTTTGTAAGACAGGCTGTGTGGATGATCTGAACCTTGGAAAAGAAAGAAAAATAAGCATCATGAGTCAATTATCTTCTTTGTTTACAGTGCAAGGTTAAGCTGCTAGCAAGAGAGCACAGCTTTATCTTTTATTAATGCAAAACTGTTATTATGACACAAGATTATTCTATCTGTAATCTTTTACTATTTGGGCATAAGGTGGCCCCTTACTCATTTTTTCTCTGCTTCAGCACACTTTTCACAACCATTGCAGCTTTACAAATTAATTTGCACAAGATTTACCAGATCCTCACAGCTTCTGATTAAGAGAAGAGTATTACAAACTCTGGGATTGGTTGCTAAATTCAGACTATTAGGGAAGAATCTCAGTTTTCACTTAAAAATACATTGCTTACTCTTGTAGGAAAACAAAAACTGGACAGCCCAAACTTAGCCAAGGCAGAGATGCCTCCCTGTGTCCAACAACCAACCCTTCCAGAGCTCTCTGCTGTAGGAATTTTACGGCAGTGTTTATTTCAAGCACTACAGCTATCTTGTGTATCATCATTTATTGCAGTGTGTCTATGGCTCAAACAAGACACCTCCCAGCTGCCAGGATAAGGGATACCTGGACTCCCTTTCTAGCTTGATGGGAAAAGAACATACCCATTTCTTCCAAACACAAGTATCACTAAAGTAACTGTCATGTTATAAAGCAGAGTCCTGAAGGACTGCCCATGTACTGCAGCATATCCTAAATTACTCAAATCCAGCCTTAGATTCTAGGGATCATTTGCTTTAGCATTTTATGTGGCAATTGTAAGGGAAAGCATTTCTACTCCTCCTGGCATACAGGAACACTGGGGTGGAAAGCCTGTTTTCCAAGGAAACTGAGGTCCGCAGGCTCACTATGTGCATCAAAGCAGCATAACATAATGAAAAGAATCATTTATGTCACAGCTGCCTCTCCAAATTCTTCAAGGCAAAAACCAGTAATTCTGTTTCCCCTCCTCTCTAGCATTTTAAGCATCAGCATAGACAGCTAGCTACCACTTGGCTGCAGGCAGGAAAAATTCAGAGAAAGGATTGGCTATATTTTGTCACAGGCAAGCCTGGCAGTGTATATTTAGTTTTCATCCATTATACTAACAGCATCTCAAAGTTCAGGCAAAAATGTCCCATTCTTTACACACTCACTTTCTCCGGTGACAGGAATCAATTGCATATCGGAACGAAGAAAATACTGAAGATGGAGTTAACATACACCAAGTTTTATCCATCTCGTGGGCTAAAAATCGCTATAACATTCCACTTCCACAGGCTCACAGGCATTTCACAAGGCAAAGATAAATTTAAAAAGCTACATCTCTGTTGCTCCTGGGAGCCTTGGGCTGGGTGCACCCTCTGGTCTGTCCCATAGGTTTTCCCTGCAACCTGCCCCACAGCCTGCCCAAGCTAGTTCTCATTTTAGGAGATAATTTGTGTTCAAGCAGTTTGACAGGCAGAGTTCTGTCAAACACACGTGTCTCCAACTTCACCAGAACAAAGTCAAATTCAACAAGCTGACCTCCAGATTTCATCCCAATTCCAGCATAAAGTTAATGGGTCCCCAAAAATCAAGGCAAAGAGCCTGAGGCAGGGTTGAAAGGAAGCGTCCTTCGGATTATCAGTCCTTGAAGTTCAGATGTGGGAGGTCTCCAACTGTTTTCTCAGCTTTTCTTTTTTCCACGTTTACTAACAACAACAACCAGTAGCTTAAAAAGCTGTTTGCTGACTGCAAGTGTTCCTCAGTCTGTTTGGTTGACCCCAAAGGCACGCACACAGAAACACAGCAGCATTTACAGCCACCGTGTTGGACAAGGGGCATGTCACTGGCCAAGTGCATTCCTCCACCAGCTGGACTCCCTAAGTGGCGGATTTACAAGCATCCCCTGCAGGCTTGCTTCCAGCAGTACATGGTATTCCTTCCTTATCCGAAATGCTGCTTCTTTACATAACTACTTGTGACGTTCAAAGATGACCTGAACTGGATTTCAGAAAATAATGCTACATACACACCAGCTAGAGTCCTGCACCATGGTGGAGTATCAGGCTCTGGCCACCAAATCTCCCAGGCGTCTTTAAAAAACATGTATCGTATGGAGAGCCAGCAGCCATTCCCCACATGGGACTAGCTGCTTCTTTCTAGCAAAGCACGGCTCTAATATATACTCATCAGGAACTGGTTACAGAAATCGTAGGAAGAGGTAATACAGCTTGCACTTATAAATGCAAGGGCAAATCTATAAAAGAGACTGGTAAAGATCAATGCAACAACAACAAAATAATATGCAGATCCTGACTTTTGGGAATGAAGCTCCCCTAAATATGCCCAGTACAAAAGTGCCTTTAAGGTGATTGGGGAGAAGTAGGTGCCCAGCAATGGCCAGCACTGAAGGAAGGAAAACTAACCAAGCCGGACAGCTGGAAAGCTCAGATAGAAAACCTTACCCCTCCTTGCAGACTTTGCAACCTACCTGCCGCACCAGCCAAAGCACAACGCTTTACAACCCACCACCCAAACCGTGGCCTATGACCAAAAGCAGCAGTACTGTCACCTCCTTTTTACGTAAAAGCCTATGGCTTAGTTCACTTGCACATGAATCGGGCTCAGAGTCAGCCACACAGATACATGGCAAAGCTGCTATGGGTGTGGATTATGAGATACTGGCTGTGATTTGTACTAACACCATGCTCCCAGCGTGTGCGAGACATTACTCACACCTCAGAGCACACTACAGGACAGTAGTTCAAGGCACTAAAGCACAAAGATACCCAGGCTTGCAACCTCGTGAAGGTCTTAGCCAAAAGCATGCAATGCCAGGGGTAGGTGGCGTTTGGTTACAGTTCTCAGAACAATAACACAATACACAGGTGAAACCATAACAGTAAGGAGTTTATTACTGAAATAGAGGAGGGAACAAGGTCAGAAACAAACATTACAAACAGCCGCCAGCTCCTAGAAAAGGAAGTTGGAGGAGGACGGAAAAAGTGTGAGGAGGAGATGGCTCTTCGTCACTCATGTACACAGTGACAGGCAGATCTGTATACCTCTGTGACATAAGCCTTGTCCACAATCTGCTGCTGACCATGTCTTCCTGTGCCCAAGCCCATTGCTCCTGCACTAGCACTCTCTTGGTCCACAGTCCCTCTTCCAGACTTCTTGCACATGGTGGAATGAGCCCTTTGTGGGGGTGGGCCTCTCCATCCTTGAATCTGCCACCATCCCAGCAACAGCTGTGGTGACAGCACCACCAGGATAACGGTGACCCAAAGCAGCACTTCATTCCACAGCCAAACTGTGAGACATCATCCCATTTGTGGTACCGCAAACCACTCACGCTATGGTCCTCTTGGATCCCAGGACCTGCTCCACTCTCCAGTGGTGGTGCTGGGATGCAGCCTGGCAAAACACTTACTTGACCTGGTCTTTGTGCGGTTTGTTGGATTGGGATGTGCAGCAACAAGTGAAGGGTCCTTCATAGCAGCAGTTGCAATGCTAAGCTGGCACATCAAGCCCCGGAAAGTGGCGTGCTCTGTCTCTGGGGCTATGGTTGACCAAGGATCTGAGGAGAAAGGATTTTCAAAGAGCAGCAGCATCTTGTTTGGAGTCCATTTGTGGTAGTAGGAAAAGGGTACAGATCTAAGGGCTTTTGGAGATCAAGTTCAGCATCTTCTTGTTGTGGGGGAGGTCCATGTAGAAACAAGTAGCAATGGGAATTGTCTGGAGAATTGTTTTGTCCTCTGAGAAAGGGAATCCATAAATAACCACTGCTTGGAATTTTCCTGGACAGGTATCTGACAGTAAATGTTGGCTGGTAGATGTCCACTTGAGCCCAAGCATAACTGGGCCATTCCTCTTGGCCTGCTGCTAAAGGCTCTTGTGTTAGACACGATACAGATGTGGTTCAGTTCCATATAGCATCTCTGGGCTTGTATTCCAGCTAATCCACACCTATGAGGTGGTCTTCATGTTAGGATCTGATGAGTTCTGGCATCCTTTCTTTCCCCTAGGTGGTAACCTGCAAAGGCAGAAATGATAGTTTGAGGATCTGGGTAAGGCTACTGCCCTGGGTCCTCTGGAACAGCCTCCACTGGACCCTTTTGCCTACTCCCAAAACACAGGGTTCCCCCCCACCCATCTGTCTCCTGTACCAACGTCCATGTCAGAAGGACGCACTCACCACTTCATTTGAGAAGTTCCTCTGCCCACTGCTGGGCTGTGGTAGGAGCGTGGAGCAACTTCTTCCCATCAGGTGTCAGACAATAAAGTTATCAACCAACACTTTAGAAGACAGTGGACATTGCCTTAGTTTTCACCTAAAACTGGCCAGTCCTTGTCATCTCTGCTCTGTTAAACTGCTGTTTCCCAAACCTTGTATTACACTCAGGTTAGAAGAAGGAAGAACGGCTGCGTGTACAAGATCCTTTTGCAAAAAAAAAGAAAACAAAATAAAGCTGTAATGCTGAATAAGCCAGAAAAGAGGAAAAGTTGTGCTGTGGAAATACATAGTGAATGAAGCAGGCATGGTCTAAAGTCTGTACAGTTGCCCAGTGGAAGCTAAGACAACATATTCAGATGCAAGCCCAGCTATCCAAAATGTGGCCCACCAGGCATCATGGAGACATGATCACCTGGCCTGATGGAATGAAATCACTCCTGACAGGCAACCATATAATTTGGGGACATAACTGAGCTTTTACTAGCTAACTCAGGACACAGAAGCCCTGGGGTTTAGGTGTCTAGGCAGTTTGTTAAGACTTGAAAATTTAGCTCTTATTTCCTAAAAGTGATTCAAGCCAAAACAAACAAATCAGTAAAACTATGAAACTAGATTCAAACTGTCATTTATCAGGTTGCACTTCACAAACAATTTATAATCTAAGTTTGCTGCATTTACTCACACTATTTATCTTTTATTCACCTGTATGAGTAGCATTCAAGCAACCCTGATCTGAGAAATGCTCATTAAGCCAAACAATTTAGGCAATTTAAGCTTTAGCGCTAGTTATTTTAGTTAAGTAGTAATTCTATTTTTGCCAAAATAGGTTCAGTTCTAAGTCTTATTTTGAACATGAAAACATCAACAATGGCTAAGAATGAATTTACATTGTTAGAAGTTAACAAGGGGTGCATTGATCCAGCTGTCTGGGAGAAGTGCATAGGAAATAGGGGAGTGGGAGGGTACCACAGCCAAGGAGCAGTTTGCTGCAGTGCTGATGCCAGAAGGAGGTGCTGGGCAGGGATGGAGCCCATATAACAAAGTCATGGCTTGGAGTTTCCACCCAGGCAGTTTAGCAAACAAGAAAAGCAGCAGTTGAAGGTTACTGGGAGCCAGATCACGTCCCACACTTGAGTCCACGCTCTGATATTGGAGGCTGCCAGCAGCCACCAGCTCCCCTGGCTCCATTTCTCTGTGTTGCTTAATCACAGCTTCCTCACTGTAGCTCCATCATGCAGAAGAAAAGGAGAAATAATCAGCTGAAGAACTGTTGCTTTACACAACAACCATACATACGGTTTAGCCAGTGCAAAGACTGGCCCCATGGCCCCAGTAACTGTGCTGAAATCATAACATGGTCTACATTTCCTTACATGATGCCCTGATTTCACAAATGTAGATTCAATTTGTGGAAATTTCAACTCTTCAAAGGCTATGGCTTTTTAACTTTTTTTTTTTTTTTTTTTTTTTTAAAGAATGCTAACACTCTGGCTCCAATCTCTCCATTTATATATCTGAATAAGCACAGGCAGCTTTTATAAATCTGGGCTATCTTGCAGCTCACATCAACTTCACTTGATCAACACTCTCCCAAGGAAGCACTTTAGTACAATCTAGTGGATATTAACATAGTTTGATGTCTATAAACGAGTAAAGATGTAACCATAGGCAACCCTTTCCTTTCCTTTCCTTTCCTTTCCTTTCCTTTCCTTTCCTTTCCTTTCCTTTCCTTTCCTTTCCTTTCCTTTCCTTTCCTTTCCTTTCCTTTCCTTTCCTTTCCTTTCCTTTCCTTTCCTTTCCTTTCCTTTCCTTTCCTTTCCTTTCCTTCCCTTCCCTTCCCTTCCCTTCCCTTCCCTTCCCTTCCCTTCCCTTCCCTTCCCTTCCCTTCCCTTTTTTCCCCTCCCCTCCCCTCCCCTCCCCTCCCCTCCCCTCCCCTCCCCTCCCCTCCCCTCCCCTCCCCTCCCCTCCCCTCCCCTCCCCTCCCCTCCCCTCCCCTCCTCTCCTCTCCTCTCCTCTCCTCTCCTCTCCTCTCCTCTCCTCTCCTCTCCTCTCCTCTCCTCTCCTCTCCTCTCCTCTCCTCTCCATCCTTCCTTTCCGTCTTTCCTTTTTTTTTTTTTTTAAGCCTTGGACAAAGGCTTTTTGAAAGCAAAAGTCTCAGCATATTTGTCTCCCTGTAATAAATGTATTATGAAAGTTTACATATTTCTATGAGTTTGAGTGTCTCCAGATTTTTGGCACGCCTTGGGACAACTCTATTTTTAAACTCTAAACTGCATACAGAAAACGTGACAGTGAGGTTTACAATTTGACTCAGCAGTATTACTACAAAAATGTTTTTTTCAAATGCATGAACGTTTCAAGGATACAAATGATTTTGTAGATCTCAGCCAGGGGAATTATTCTAATGTCAAAAGTTTAAGCTACTGATCGAAAACAATGTAAAGCTGTAGAATGCCACAAAAAAGAAAAAAAAGGTTCTTACTTTCAAATAACATAAATCTGAAGTTAATTGTGCACATCACATCTTAAGGTGAATGAACTGTGGGGAATTAAAGACTTCAGAAGACTTATAATCCTCTTTAAAATTGCCTGACTAAATTGCTGACTTGATTTTGCAGAAGCAAACCTACATTAAATAGCAAAGAATATTAAAAGCTACCCAAACAGTCAGTCCCGTAAGCCTTGGGAAGACACATGGGCCACAGCAGCATTGTGCAAATTCTTGAAGCCTGGAGTGCAAGACACACATCACAGAATCACAGAATGTCAGGGATTGGAAGGGACCTCGAAAGCTCATCCAGTCCAATCCCCCTGCCAGAGCAGGAACACCCAGATGAGGTTACACAGGAAGGTGTCCAGGTGGGTTTTGAATGTCTCCAGAGAAGGAGACTCCACAACCCCCCTGGGCAGCCTGTTCCAGTGCTCTGTCACCCTCACTGTGAAGAAGTTTGCTCTCATATTTAAGTGGAACCTCCTGTGTTCCAGTTTGTACCCATTGCCCCTTGTCCTACCATTGGTTGTCACTGAGAAGAGCCTGGCTCTATCCTCATGGCACTCAACCTTTACATATTTATAAACATTAATGAGGTCACCCCTCAGTCTCCTCCAAGCTAAAGAGACCCAGCTCCCCCAGCCTTTCCACATACCAACAGATTTTGAAGACCTGAAGAATCTTCTTCAGTCCACTGGTTCTCCTACATCTACCCATCAACTCCTCTGCCCTCCCTGTCCATTTTCCAGTCTCCCCAGCCCCTTCCTTACTGCCTCCCCTTATCTTCCCTCTCTCTGTCATCTCCCTCCCGCCATCATTCATTCTGGCTTGGCTGCCTGCCCTGTGTTGGCCGATGCTGCGTCTCCCCCGCTCTCCTGCTGCCCATTGCTTGGCAGCCACTCGCGTCCTGTCCCAGCAGAGCGCGAGATACCCGAGCAGCGAGCACGACGTGGGGCTCAGCCAGCTCAGGAGCAACCAGATGGCATTAGCCACAGGTCCAACCCAATCACAGCTTCTTCCAAAACAAATGAAGGGGAAAAAATGAGATGGCGTTAACATGACGTCACTTCTGAATCTGACTGTAGTGGCTTTTGTGCTGTTCCTCCTGCGGCGCGCATCGATGGAAACTGAAAAGGCAAAATTGCTCAAGGTTTGAGAGACCTCATGGGCTCAAGCAAGACCTAGTCTATGTGCAAAAGCCACCAGCATTTCCATACAACATCATTAATAAAAATACCAGGAGCCATGCAATAATCGATTCTCTCAGAACTGCCACATTAGCATGTTGATGAGGATGCTTTCAAATGCTCTTGTAATACCAAAACCAATCTAATTCATATTTAGGCTCAGGATAATACTCCTTTTTCATTTGCTCCTGCCTCAGTTTTTCTGTTGACCTGTTACTTCTGTCACTGAAATATCAGTGAGAAATACTCAAATATCAAACTGTAAAAACAAACCATTCATAATTATCTAAACAACAGATCAGATAAATTAAAATTCACAATTAGATAAAAATAAGAAAAAAATATCCTCAGGAGTTTTTTTGCCTTTACTGTTGTTCTTAATAATTTTGAAAGAGAACTCTTGCCAGGACACACATCTAGCTATCAGAACCAGTGAGCGGTTCTCAATATAGTGCTACCATATCTGAAACCAGGACTTAAGAAGCTTATATCTGTTCTGTACATTTTAAAGAGGAAGTTAGTCCAGACTTCTAGGACACTACAAGACTAGGCCAATCCATTTGTTAACACTGCACACTTAGTCCTTTCTTAAAAGTACAGATTTTACGAATATTTTAGGTAAATTGCTTTAATAGATGCCCTTGTCTTAGACAAATCCCCAAAGCCTCAAATACAGATAATGCATATCCAAATGCCTTCACTCTACAGAACCTGAAGCAGAACAATATATTCCTCAAGAACTTTTATACCTTTAAAAATTACTACATAGGGCTATTAATTTGGTATCATGAATGAAAACTGGAACTTTAAAAACATATATTTACATTTTCTTTCCCCCAAAAAATCATATTTTTTCCATTAAATTAAGGCAAATTAACTACTTAGTGAGAAATTAACTCCCACTTGTACTACTATGAATTTAGGTGGTTTTATTGCTGCAGGTTTTCAGTGAGGTGTCACCATCAGAGAGAAAGAAGCATTTTTAGTCAGTGTAGTTATTGCCATAAACGTACAATCTCAATGCACAAACTCATAAAGGAGGTAATCGGTAACAGCCTTTCCAAAGCACACTCAACTTGCTACAGGGAGTTTGACTGTAACACCTTCTAGTTATGTATCTAGTTATGTATCGTACCTACTGTTTCTTAAGAAGTGCTAGAAAGCCAACATGCAGCAGTTACAATACCACTGTTCCTATTAACTGTGTGATATTGGGTGGCTACTGGCATTTGCTTCCCATCCCACCATTATCCAGCTGGTACATATGAAGCATAAATCCTTCCCTCCTCATTATTGTGGATCTGAGGTTTACTTAGAATGATGAGATCCACTTCCATGATACTGCACCCTTACAATTACTGAAAATAATACATCTGTCTCCATCAAGTAAGTTGGGAAAATGTGTTTTAAAATAAATAAATAAATAAAGCTAGATTTTCTTTTTCCCAAAAAGTTACTCCAGCTTCTACCAGTACTAACACCCAGATAAAAATCCAAACTATGGAAGCTGATGGAGCTACCATAAAAACAGTGAAGACGTGCACCCAAGCCCATCATTTTATAGTGCAAATTATTTACTTGAGTTTTTATCTGGAAGCCTGTCTATCTTCCATACAACAGCCCTGTAGGCACTCTCGTATTTTGCTGTTCCAACCGAGACTTGTATTACAGGATCAGATTCAATCTCATGTAAGGAGCCAAGGCATGCTCTCCTATTCATTTTTGCTTTTAAGGACTTCTGCCGTTGGAGATTCATGGTCCAAAGTGCTTTGACCCACTGTGTGGGAACGGGAAAGCGTATCATAACGTTTTCACAGTATTTCACAGAGGGCAAACGTGTTGGAATCAGAGCAGTTGAAGACATGTTTATAAAAGCCTGAAGTTCAACACATGCCCCCTGAACAACTACCAAAGCCTTCACAGAAAAGGGAAGGTCTTGCCCATTATACCGTGTCCTGAAACGCATCAGTTCCAGCCTACAGGCATCTGGGGGCGTAAACTTAATAATTCGCGATTGCTCAAATTCCTGCACTTTGACACAGTTATGGAAATGGCAATCGAGAATATCGATCCATTTCTTCTCCTCCTCCTTCTCAAAGTAACGTTCGTCCCTTTTCTGGAGCTCCAGGTCGTTCAGCGTTAGAAAGCAGTCGGCATTTCCATTCACGAAACACAAGCAGTAAATGTGTGTGATGACGGCACTTTCTACGAGTTTTCCGTCCACCTTAGTGACTTTCCCCCAAAAGTTATCCACTATCTCCAGAGTCATTTCCTGCTCCTCATAATTCCTCTTTTGTCTAGAAATGGTAGGAAGTTTCATCAGCTCTTCCTCAACCGTTACGAGGAAATCAATGAAGTCATTATAATCTGTGGTACCCAGCTTTAACATCTGCTCAACCTCTGGTTCATGGGTCACTTCTACTTTGGGATGATACCTCCTTTTCTCTGTGTAAGACACGCACTCAATCTTCACGGTATGGATTTTTCCTGAGACATTATAGCTCTCCAATTTGGGTTCGGACAGCTTGCAGTGTGGCTGCAGCTGGAATTCCTTGAAAGGTTTCTCCAGGCCCTTTTCATAATACATCTGCAACACACCTCCAGCTAGGACACTAAGGTAAATAGGGCCCCATTGCCGAGATGACATCATGTTCTTCTTTTCAGGAATCCTCAGCATGAACGGCCACCCATCCGCTCTCTGGCTCCTGAAGAGGCTGTGTGGGGTGGCAGGGGAGAGCTTGTGCCATGCATGAGCGCTGGGTTCAGGTGGGCTTCCCATGGCATCACAGCTATCAGCTTGCAGGTGTTCAAGCCTCTCGCAGATGTAGCTGAAGGAGCCCTGGTTAAGGCTTTTCTGATCGTGGCAAGTTTCTTTGTCTTTAGGGTAGCACATGCTCTTGTCGAGTGCTTTGTCCTTCCTGTGCATGCTAACATTAGCTGGTGATGTGCTGAGTGAGCCTCCTTCCTTCCAAAAAGGACTGGAAAAAGCACAGTCACTCTGGAAGTACGGGAAGCCCCCGGGTGCTGAGGACAACTCTTCTAATTCCTCACAGCTTCCTGGTGGGTTAGGGCTTCCTTCATCTGTTGATTTGGAAACCAAAGTCTTAACTGGATGGTCATTAGGTGAGGTGTTTAAAGGAACGCTGCTGGGTTTCTGTAAGGTTAGGGATGAGCAAGTCATGGGTGATGGAAGAAGGTTAACGTTTGATGGCCATTCAGGAATGGGATAAAGGATGTGAATCCCAGGTTTTGGGATGCATGGACTTGGTGGGTATTCTCTGGTAGGTGTAGTAAGTGGAGAGTTGCTTGGGGGACCAGGGCTTAGGTAGAAGTCAACTACAGGAGACGAGAGCGGAGTGCTGCCTGTAGAAGATGATCTACTTGAAGACTCATGCATGCTAGAGAGATTGAGTTTAAGGCCATTGGCTTTACAGCTACTCTGATTATCAACCGATTTCTGAGGCGACTGGAAGAGTGGCTCATCATCAAAGGTGACCCAGTTTGCCGGATTTGTGGAACACATCTTGTAGGAGAAACATGAGGCACTTGCACATGTATCACCCGCAAATTATCTATGAAGAAACAACAGACAGTCAAATTAAATTTTCTTGAAAGACAAAACAAAGAAACCCAACCCTTAAACCACAAAAAGCTTAAAACATGCATGCAGTTCACAAATCCAGAGTACTTTGTATTTTACATGTATAATCTCAGACAGCCATGTAGAAAGAACAGAAACGGCCCATGCATCCCTGCTGCTGTCCTGGGTTGAGGATCCATGAGAGATCTGAGCTTTGTGGGCTGTTCAGAGTACCTGATGTTTGAAGCCTCTGGATCAGAGAGAGTAGAAATTCCCCCAGCAGTACAGGACCGCTTGTGTAATACTTTCTACTATAATGCTTATCTGTAGCTGAAATATAGAGAGCTTTTCCGTACTAGGCCTCTGCTCCAGGTGAGGTTTCCCCTCTACCTCGCCATTAAACAAAACAGCGTTTTACTATGAATGGTGCAGCTGTTTCCAAGAGCAAAATTAGGAGGATGAGGGGGGATTTTTTTGTTGTTGTTGAAAATCTGTAGCCACTCGGTGCTGATGGCAAAGGTACACACACTACAGCCATCAGGGCAACACCAGCCCACAGACATAACATGTCACCGAGGGGCCAGTTCCTGAGGTCTGTCCAAGGCAGACGCTCCCTTCGTGCGATGGGCACAGGTGATGGGGCAGTTGCATGAGCATCCCCAGGTGAAAGGCAGCAGGGAGGGTATTGTAGCCAACCAGAACTTGCTCACAATTCGTAACCTGCTCCATGCTGCCAGCTGAGGTGCCTCCTGCCAGCAGCGGGATGTGCAGATCGGTCCCAGCTGCTTTCCAGACATGGGCAGGAATCACTTCATGTCAGTTCCTTCAACCCTGGCCTATGCTTTTAGGGACCAGACATCTCAGAGTAAAGTTAGAGAGGGGCTGGAAAAGCATTAGACTTTATTTATAAACAAGAAAGAGTTAGCCCTAAGGAGTGATACATCCCTGTTGAAGGGCATCGTCTACAAGCGAACACCAGAGATAAAACACTGGTGAAACTCAAGCCAAGGCCAAGTAACAACAAACACATCTGCTAAGCACTGAACTGGCTGGTGGCCTGGAAAAAGTACAGGACTTTAAACAAATTAATAAACTACACTTCATCAAATAAAGTGTCTTTGGTAAAGGGCTTGGCTAGATGTCCTCTAAGCAGGCCTGCAAACAGTAAATAATTAATCGTGCCTTCGTGGTTTTAAATCATGCACTGATATGTAAACACTCACTGTATCCTCATGTAGGATATGTCATCCCTGAAGTTATTCCTCCCCACTGCTCCTGACTGATGAGGAAGCAAGTAGTAAATTGCTCATGACGGAGGAGGAATTGAGTACAATGAAGCACCACAGGGCACAGATAAACATCATTCATTTGAAAAAGGTTATTCTTGTTATGTCAGAACATATTCACATTTGCCTGAAAGCACAAGGCAGGCTGAGTTCATGCAGACAATACCACCTGCATATACATTATTCCGTTAATTAAGGTGAGGTAACAATGTCTTAAAGCCATTCCCCTTCAGGCACAGACAGCCATAGTTTGGCTGTTTATTAATTGCATGGCACTATAGCATATAATAGCAGAACCACAAAAGCCCCTCTTTATCTGTAGTGTTTAGAGAACAGTTTGTTTCTAGAGATGCTGAAGTTCAGACAAGGGAAATCTTACGCTACGAGTCATTATTTTTAGCATTTCCCCATTATTTCTTGGACAGTTTATAGCTGTTAAGAAAGTACCATAAACCTGGCACAGCCCGCGCACTCTGTGGCCGAGCAAACAAGAGCTCGCATACAGAAGGACTCTGGTCCTTCATTATTTTTTGAACTCTCGACCTTTTTGTTCAGTGAAAATATTTGCACTATGCTAGTTATTTTATAAGCACTCTCCTCTCCACTTACAGAACGAGAGAAAAGGAGCAAACAAGTTACGACTACCATAGCTCAGACGCACACAACTACCAGTGTATCCTTCACCCACACAATCACTTCATCAAAATAAAGTGTAGCAATGCAAGGAAAAATCACAGCTCTCTGGTCTCTAACTTGGGTATCATTTTCTCCTCCCATTCCACACCCTTCTCATCCCTTCCCTCTGGTTGCTGGCACTGCTCCTTCAGCAGTATATATTGATTATTTCTACATCAGGAAGCTTCAAAGTTGTCAGATCTTGCTTCATCTTAACGAGCCCCGTGCGTTATCAACAGCTTATGCAACATGAACGCGGAGCGCGGCTTTTTCTCTAACAGCCGGGGCTGCGGGGCACTCTGCAAATAGAGAGCAGTAGGAAGCGGCCTCAAAGGCTGCAACTGAAAACTCCTCCGGCATTTGCAAGAGGGAAGGGACCACCAGCTAGAGAGAAAACCGTGCTGAGACAGGGGACAGGACGCCTTTGTCCCCGGAGGGGCTCCGGGGCCATGCAGGGGTTCGGCGAGAGGCTCCGCAGCCATTCGGTACAACCGCAGCTAGGCTGGAGGGGCAAATCACAAAACGCATAGATGTGCCAGTGAAAAAGAAAACATTAAATGGGAATGTAAGTAAACACAAATGTTGTTCACAGTAAAGAACACATTCCACAGCCTGTTTCCCTTTCTTGCTAAAAATGAAGTTTTTCAGCATCCTTTATTATTTCCAGATGTTGATTCCCCCCCCCGCAACGTCTGTTGCTATTCACTTTTTAAAACGTGATGTTACAGGTTATTTGCCAGGGTTTTTTTCCTATTACAAAACAAAAAGATGTTTGAAATTCACCTGCCAAATATTTAACTTCAGCCAATAAATGTCTGTGAAGCAAACCACTTTGGCAGATGGAGCTCTCATCTGCAGTTACAATACCCTTTGCACACCTGTCAGAGGCTGTAGCTTTCACCTTTCATTGCTTTTCCAGAAATGTGTTGTTTGGGTTTTGTTTGTTTGGCTGGTTTGGTTTTTTGCATTTGTAGTTCTGTTTTTTGGAGGGGTTTTTTTGTTTTGTTTTTTGTTTGTTTGTTTTTTATGATACTGATGCTAACAAAAACACACATGCAAGAAGTTAGTGTTGAAACAAAGAGCAGTTCCCATTATTGCTCATTGATCCCCCAAACAGACTGCTAGGAATGGAGGGAAAAAATCCAAACGGATCTTTAATGCGGTTTTTATAATGTCATGGTAATAAAAGGAAATGCACCCACTCGTGTTATGGACAGCACCATTCATCTAGTATTAGAGAAAAAAAAATAGTCTTATGCTCCTTTATGTAGTTTGTTCTCTGATGCTTTTACATCCGCACAACACCATAAATTAATCCTTTCCCTCAAGTTCTTTTTTGTTCTAAAAAGTGCTCCCAAATTCCTCCTCAAGTATTAGGACATTCTTCCTTGAAATTGCAGTAACCTCAGACTTCAGGATGGATGTGTTTTGACTCCAAAAAGCTCCCATGGGACCCATGTAAATGTAACCCAAATGTTTTGGGTAAGAGGCTCTCTACGTTATGCACATAACGTCACATACGTTACACAGCCCATAATATTTAAATTACAAGCACATGTGATATCTTGTTCAGATATATGACAGGAAATACCATTTTTAGAATACAGAAACCGCAAACAAAAAGGCTGGCTGAAATACCAGTTGATCCTAAATCCATCTATTCCAGTGAACCCAAAAGCTGCAGCTCATCTCAATTCATCTTCTTCTGCCTGAAAACAGTCTTCCCATTTATCAGATTAACTCAGTCCCTCAGCATCTAATGAACGGTAGTTGCAGCTTAATTTCTTCATTTTAATACCTTGAGGATGTAAGCAAGAGAAATCCTATCCTATTGTTGAGAGATTTTATAGGCTGTAGCTATTACTGGGTCCTTTGTTGCTTTGAAAATCCCAGATCAAATCTGCAGCTAAAATACTGCTCAACATTTGTGCCTTGCTGGGGAATATTGTTATCTCTGCCTATGGTCAAACGGTCATAATAACTTCCTACTTGCTCCAAGGTGCAATTCAAGGTATTGACTTTGGTACTTTTAATCCAGATACAGCCTGGTCGTCAGCTAGCTGAGGATGCTGAGTTGTCACCCAGCAATGTCCCTGGTGGTATGGCCTTGTGTTGCCTCCTCCACGCAGGGAAGCAGCAGCATCTGAACCAGCTCAGTGTGTGACTGAACCCCCACTACCGGGATCTTCCCTAATGTCTGGCACCAGCTAAACCCCCCAGCACATCGTTGTGGATTTAAACACAAAGGTCCTTTTTTTAAATACTGGAGGAGCATGGGGTCGGTTCGCGGGGAGTATCAGGGAAAGACCTCCCTTCTGCAAAGCATGAAGCAAGCGAATGTAATGTTTAATGGATGGTACTCACATTCCAGAATACACAGAAAAGCATAATTTTATAAACACATTTCTTATTGGCTAACTACTGCAGCCATTGTGGCTTCAAACCTACTAAGCTATACGTCCTCTGAATAAATTCTCTTCGTAACACTTGAGCACGTATCTCACATGTGCCACTTCCATGGTGAGGTCTTACTGGGCAAATATCAACCTCACAAATTGTTTCAAGCTCAAAAAAAGTAAGCAGGTTTACCTACACACAAAACAATTTTGTGACAAAACAGTTCAATAATCCCTTCAAAATAAGCTGAGCTCTTCACACAAGCTACTCCATTTGTGGGCAACACCTGGATGTTCTATTTCCACCCTTCCAGAATGTCTATGCACCCCATATGCTACTACACATTGTATTTCCAGGAACAACGTCAACCATTGTGCATAGGCTAAACGGAAATTTAACGCAAAACCGTGCATAAATGTTGCAGTGAAGCTGTCCCCTAACTATACCATCTGAGCTATTACTGTTTCTTGTACAACTATGTAGACAGTTCTTTAAGCATTTTGCCATAAAGTGCAACAGTCTCGCAGGAAAGCACAAATTCTCTACAGTTTAAGCAATAAAGCACATATGGTATATAAAATACTCCAAACATTTGTGAGCCCTTGAGATATCCAAGTAAAATATGGTAGATTTATCTCTGTATTTAACAGCCATATTCTTTTTTTATTACTCAACTATGCAAAAACTTGAAGAATACCGTATACGTAAAATACTGCTTGATTTATGTTGATTTGCCTCAAATTTTATTTTAAGACTACATCTGGCTGCACTTTTGTTTAAGTCTACTTGATGTCTCCTAGACCAAAAAATAATGTTCTCCAACCTATACCCTTGAAATAAACACAAGCAAAAGGTACAACTGTCAGGAAATAGGAATTTCTTGGCTTTCGCTTGCATTTGGGATATATACAGAGATTAATTCTCCCACTGCATTACTCATTTCATTACTTTTAGAAAATAAGGAACTGGTGCAACAGTCAAAAATATACACTGACTTCAAAGTGTAACGTGAACTTATATTTACATTGCATGCTCTCTGGGACATAGGCACAGCTGGGAGAAGTTCAGAGCTCGCAGCTGATCTGTTTAATTTGGAATTCCTTACTTCTGCCCCAAGAGCTGGAGGAATTAAAAGCTTTGAGCTTTTGACAGCGTGCACGTCCCCAGAGCAAAGGCAGACGTAACTCATGCAAACACCTCTCGCTATTACTTGAGTCTGCCTTGAATCAAAGGGGAGTTTACAAATAAGCTGGTTGGCATGCATGCGCAAGCATGAAAAAAACTAACATTTTTAAGGGCACCAACAAAACACTTCACAATATGTTCCCAAGCAGAGGAAGCGTTTCCTTTCCTCTCTGGGGAAAAGGATACAGCAGAAGCTGGAACAGCCTCTGGAGAGGATGGTGTCACACAGTTTGGGACGTGGGGACTCCCAACCACGGGGACGAGCCCCCAGGGCTACAGCAGCGATGCTCCCAGCACCCAGCACTAGAGGGATGCTACACAGAGGCGCCTGACCAAGGAGGTCTGAAGAAACGCCAGCTCCTCTGCCTCTCAGAGACACTTTTCATGCTTTAAAGGCCGCAGCAGATGGAAGATTCACACAGGAGGAAAAACCTACAGGAAGGTCTCAGAATAAATAAAAGCAGCCATGCTGCCAGATTCACATCTCTGATGACTATTCTAGCCTGCTGGGCTGTGGTTGACGTGGGTATTCTCCAAAGAAGTAGCTCTTCTTATTATTCACAACAGAATGAGGTTAGACAGTGAGCACCTTCCAATTTATATGAAAATTTAGCGTGGCTATTCAAAAAAATTCCCATTTTTGCTGTGGAATAATCACCCAAACCTCAGCTGCTATGCACTGTAATTAAACTCCTTTTCATGTCTAGATCCTTTTTAGGAGACCTTCCCCAATGTTACTCAGATGTGAGGTCATTTCAAAGCTGCCTCAAAAAGACAACAAAACTGCATGCATGACCGGTCTTGTGTGTAACACAATCAGCTTCAACCCATCTCCCCATGTACTGCAAGCCCTGATTCCCACACCCTCCCTCGCCCTGCTCCAGCATTCACACCACCACGGGTGAGTCAGTCCAGCTCGCTCCTTCATTGTTTTCTTAGCCGGGAACAGAAATCAAGGCAGGAAAGCTTAGTGACAGCATTTTGCTGGAAGCGCCTGTAGGATTTTACAGGGACACGCCAAAGATGCTTTCTACAGGAACTAAGAGATTTTCATAAATCACTGCAACACAGTCGCCTGGGATCTGCACCACCATTCCTTTCCAGGCTTTTTTGCAGAGATCATTATCATAAATGGAACTTTCAGAATGAGATGGAATAAGCATATAGACAGTTAATTTAAGTGTCATTGGGAAAGATAATGAAATGGAGACAAGAAGCTGCTCTTGAAAGTCACTTAAGAGTCTCTCCATCAGTGCACACAGCCGAGCACTGAGCTGCAAAAAACAATAGTAGTCCTCTTACCCTGAGGCCACCTTGCTCACCTGAGGGGAATTATAAAGTTACTTGCAGCAATTCCTACAGTGCTTGCTGTGACATAGTCAGTATGCAGGCACATTACAAAGCACATGAATCAATGAGGGCAACAGCACAGAGAAGTCAATCATCAAAAGCCAATCTCCAGCTACAAACCATCTAAGGATCACAGGCTTGAAATGCACACTTTCTAATGTATATATATAAAGTCTTCCCAATCCACAGCTACATGCAACTGTTTTGTTTCAAGAAGATGCAATCACATCTTGCATCACATCACCAACTCTGGATAATTATGGTGGTACCAGAAACAGGTACACTTATAACCTGTTATGGTTGGGGTGTATTTTTGTTTTTAAATGTAACAAAAGTGACAACAAAATGCACTTATCTCTGGTATATCACCAAGTCTAACCACAAGAATGGCAAACATCAGTACTTGACACAAGTTTAACCATGTTCATCAATTCTAACTTCTCAAGTCAGTTCCTCTGGAAGAGTCTCATCTCAAACGTCCAGCATTCTCCTGTCCAGGGGTGGATTTCCTGTCTCGGAAGGTGACAGGCTGTGCCAGGTCTAAGTAACGTATGTAAGTAGCACGTGCTCCTGCGCACCTCTGGATGCCAGGCTGGTGACTGAGCCTGCAGGACGGGCTGTACCCATCATTGTACTCCATTTGTTGGCAAACAGGAAGGTCAGGAAAACCCTGGAGAGCACTGTATCTGCTGTCAGAGGCAGTAGGAGCATTTCTACCAGCTCATATTAAACCACAAAATGTTATACTGAACACCCTTAACAGAAGTAAACTCGCTTTGCTTGGAAGAAATAATAAAAAACATTATCAAATCAATATTAACTATGTGGTGTTTTTGTTTTTTGCCTTCCTGGATATCACAGGGCCTTTTCAGACACACCACTTGCGTGCAAGATGTGATTTCATCTTCTCAAAACAAAACCAGTTACATGTAGCTATGGACTGGGAAGACGTCTTTCTTTTTTTTTGGATGTTACAAAGTGCTGTTTGCAAGCTTGCGATCCTTAAATGGTTTGTAGAAATCATTTTTAATCCACTTCTCCATGCATACGCATGTTTCTCTCATGCAAACAACACACCTCTCCATGGGGCCCTTTTCCCTGCAAATGAAACCCCCAGTCGGCAGATGGACGGGGCAAGGAGGAGGTTGCTGGGCTGTGGAGCTGTGGGGAGCAGCACGGGTGCGCCCCGAAATGTGCTTCTGTTCCTGCTGCCATTCAGTTCACTCAGCCAGTCCCGCTTTATCCCAAGTCGCGCTCCTCTTCAGCATCACCATAGTGACTGCATAACTCACGGTCTGCAGGCAGATTTCGGAGACCCAATAGACAGAAGAGTCTCCTGTAAAGTATTGACACTAGCTGGCATTTTACTGTCCAGAAGGCTTGGGTTTGTTTTTTTTTAATTTAAACAAACAAAACAAAACACAAACCAAACAACAAGCCCTCAGCATACTGCTTTGGCCTGGAAGAGACAGGAAAATAAATCTATTTTTATTTAAAGTACTTCTGCAGGTCACTGAGTTAATGGAATGTTACTGCATCTACTGAAGCAACTTTATGTTTAGGAAACATGTTATTATTAGGAATGCACAAACATCCCACAAAAGTTCTCTGGTCGCGGCAGCGCTGCAGAGGGCTCTGCCAAGGAGTTTAACATCCCAAACTCCTCCTCCTCCCCTCCCCCTGACCAGAGACAGAGATTTATGCCACCAAGCAGCAGAAATGCAGTTACGGGGTGGCTGTTCCGCTTCTGTACAAATCAACAGCCTTTTTATTTTTTTTTAAGGAGTAAGCAGCCCTCTGAATGAAAAAAAAAAAAAGAGAAAAAAGGCCTGATGGTTTTGGAACACGGATCATGTCAAAATACTACACTGGTCATGGTCAGAAATGAATTTAAACCTGGTCCTCTGCCTGTGCTTGCAATGTCCAAGGAAAGCGATGGATGAAATGCCACAAAGAACACACAACGCAAAAGTACACTTCAAAAACTCTTGCCACGAATCTCAGCAGCGAATAATAAAAGGTAGGGATGCTAATGGAAGTAAGATCTTTAGAATTTTCACTGCACAACACAATACACTTTTTTTGTTGTTCGGAAACAGTTTTTAAATCCTCATTTAAATCTGTCTCATGCCTCAGTGCCCGGTAAACATCACTAGTACCTTCCTGGAGAGTAACATGCAATGTAAAATTTGCAAATCTCTTCTGAACATGTGAAGTCTGCCTGACAGCTATTAGCAATGCCTTCTGACAGACCGACTGTCTCAACTGCAGATACTCCCCTTCTCCCTGCCTTAAAGCCTTATAAGAATACCAGCACTAAAGAGAAGGAGGGTCACTGTTCATCCTCCTTGTTTATTTGTAGTGAGGTATTTTTAATAGCAACTGATGACAGTTGCATCAGAAAGTATAACTCATAATGCCCAAAACAAGGCTCACTTGAGTTCTTCTCCAAAGGCTTTTTAAGACAAACATGTGGGCAGCCTGGCTTTCTGAAGCAAGACACTGCAGCTCATATTTACACCAATCAAAACCATAAGGAGTGGTGGACTAGAGGAACTTTGTTTACCAAAACATGAAGTACGACACTGTCCATGATAGTGCATCACTATTCATGTAATTGGGTACATTTCATGTTGGAGTTAACATTCACATACAGAAAAACTTAACAGTAATTTCCTATTTAGAGATCTGGATTTGGGCAGTGATATCAAAAAGCTGGGCCATTAAGGTTACACATCCCAATAATTTTTAAAGTGAAGGAAAATAACATTCTTTGTGCAGGAGGAGATGGGGAGAAGGAGAATAACGAAATCCGAGCGTGAAACAAGGACCTCGTACCTGCCTTCAGGCAGCATTTCCCAGTGGTGTGATCTACAGCTCTGACCTCCAGCCACACTCTCTGTGGCATGAACTTCATCGGTGCTCAACTACCCCTTGTTACAGAGCAGTGCTGAGCTCTCCTCTGCTCGCACACATCCTCAGGAAGGCAGCTCATCTTTCCTTGTAACACTAAACCACGCAAAGCAATGTTTTGTCTTCAGCTACCTTATTTTCCTTTTATTTTACACACATAGAAAAGCCCCAGCTTCCACACAGGGAAAAGTGAGTTAACAGCAAAATGAATAGTTGGTAATTAAAAGCCTCAGGCTCCGAAACTTCTGTTCCCTCCTCCCTAGACAGTCATTAGCACTCGCCCAAAAAAAGCCAAGTCCAGTTTGCAGAGAAATCAGCGAGAGTTTCTGGTGTGCTCCACCTCGGAGGAAAAACATCCCTGCTGGGGAAGGTAAGTGTAGAATTCCGCAACTTGAATTTTGCTGGGCTCCTACAAAACACCCTGGTCAGCATTTTTCCGGGCGCATTTCAGCAGTGCTCTTATTTGCCAGAAATACCAGAACACCTACACCTTAAAAAAAAATCCCACACCACACTCAGGGAAAGTCATTCCTTCAGTGAGTACTTGTTTAAAACCAGACAGTGAAAACCAGAAAGTGAAAACTTTTTGGCATTCTTTCTTGCCTACAGTATGCTTGACAAAAACATCTCTAGAGTTTGCACTAAGGGTATATGTGGTTAAGTGCGATCTAATCATCTCAGCACATCCTTCTGCATCCGCTCCAGTTGTTTTCCCAAAGCACTGCGCCCCGCTGTATGTACGGGAGGGATTTCTGCAGCGATCATTGCAAACACCGTGAACCTACACACACACTTTCACATCACCAGCTGAACCACTAGAAAATATGAGAAAGGCTCCAGGAATTCATTTCACTTCAAGTACTAAATGAAAAAACTTCTCGCTCGCCTCGGTCTCCTCCCTAACAAGGCAAAAGACCGGGGAGCTGGATCCTGCGGGATGCCCGGCAC
This sequence comes from Patagioenas fasciata, assembly GCF_037038585.1. NCBI lineage: Eukaryota > Metazoa > Chordata > Aves > Columbiformes > Columbidae > Patagioenas > Patagioenas fasciata. Next base: position 18,187,344 of record NC_092522.1, read on the forward strand.
CCAAACCCCACCGGTTTCCGCAGCGCTTCAGAGCGCCGGGTATCCCACGCAAAGCCATCCCCTTTTCACCACTTCTACTTCAAATACAGTTATTAAAAAAAGAAAAAAACAAAAAAAAGTAAAAGAGGAGCAAGAAGGGGAAGGGGGGAAAAAGGAAAAAAAAAAAAAACCAAACAGAAAAAAAAAGAGCTAAATATATACTTTTTAGAAACCCTTTCTTAATCAAAACAAAGCAGCCCCATCCACCGGCCCATTTCACGCCCGGACTTCTGCCTGTGCCCCAACTACGGGGAAAATTCCACTTTTGACCAAGCCCCCCCTGGGCCCCGGGGACCCGCTCACCGCTCTGGATCCCGGGAGCGGCCTCCCCCGGGGCACAGCCGGCCCGGCCCGCCGCCGCCCGCCCGCCCCGGACCCTCCCGGGCCGCTCCTTACCGGCGAGTCACCGCCGCGGCGCCGCCATCAGCACCGTCCGCCGCCGGCCCGCCAGGGGGCGCTGCCGAGGCGGGAATTAAGCCCCGCCCCCCGCACCGCCCCCTGCCGTGCCGCTGTGGCATCCAGGAGGCAAAGGGGTGGATTTCATGTGGCGGTAATGGGAGGTACAGCAGCGGAATTTCTTACTCGTACTTACAGTTAAGGCTGCTTTGTGTGTGCATGTGGTTGTAACTAGGGCCATAGGGAACCAACAGGCCCATCCTGCCTTTCCACAAGTCAGGAGAGGGCAGAGCTCATCCCTCAATCAGCCAAGAGGTGTGGAAACAAAAATCGTAGAATATCGTGGGTTGGAAGGGACCCAGAAGGATCATCGAGTCCAGCTCCTGTCCCTGCACAGGACAACCCCACAGTTCACACCATGTGTCTGAGGGTGTTGTCCAGTCTCTTCTTGAACACTGTCAGGCTTGGGGCTGTGACACCTCCCTGGGGAGCCTGTTCCAGTGCTCCAGCACCCTCTGAGTGGAGAACCTTTTCCTAATGTCCAACCCAAACCTCCCCTGGCACATCTTCCTGCCACTCCCTTGGGTTCTGTCATTGATCGCTAAACAGAAGAGATCAGCCCTGCCCCTCCTCCTCCCCTGGTGAGGAAGCTGTAGCCACCATGAGGTCTCCTCTTAGTCATCTCTTCTCCGGGCTGAACAAACCAAGATGGACAAAAGCAGCAATTGACAATGAGTGATGGGCACAGAGCTCAAAGGACAACTCTCCCTGGGAAAAACTTCAGTTCATTCCTTCCTAAGCTGACTTCTCCTTCAAAAGTTTCCTCTGGAGAAGCCTCACGACTCTAATGAGGACAAGGACTCCAACATCTCTCTTCAGTTGTGCACCCTTCCTAGGTGTCTCTCTGGTAGCACTGTGCTGGCTGGAAAGCCTAAGCAGAGCTCCACAGCCATTTAGTTTATATCAGACATATAAAGCTGCTGGTTTCTTTGAAAATCTTAAGCCAGGAAAGGGACATTTCAAAGAAAAAAAGGTACCCATGCCTTAATGAAGATGAGACTCAGCTCCTGGGAAAGAAGTTTATGGGTAGAAGACCAGCCAGAAAAATCTGTTACTGCGGTGCAGGCACAGAGGGGTGAGGAAGGGCAACCTACTGAAAGACTAGGACGCTTATAGGTAAACTGCCACTGTTTTATGGAGATGGAGACCTCTTGGGGAACATGCCTGGAAGAAGCACGTGGGCATCCTCTAGTGAGGGTACAAGACACTGCCACATGACCGAGGTGAGCCGAGGCTGATTTTTATGGGGTGAGAAGCTGGTGAGACTGTTTTACAAGATCTTATGCTGTCAGAAAGTCGTGCCAAAGCAGACAGGCTTTTCTGGAAATTGAGTAGAGGCAGGCAATGGTGTAAGGTGGGATCAGCAGTGGCCCTAAAAAGCACAAGGCAGCGAAGATTTCTGTCAATGCTGAAGAACAGCATTTCCAACACCCTACAGATCTCTGTAAAGTATCACTTCTTTTTCTTCAAGGTAGGCCATCAAAATTGCCAGGGCTTCCTAAAAAAACAGCAGATCTATGCATAGACCAAGCTGAAACATGGGATGACCAGGTCCAGGTCAGGTCTCACCCTCTGTTCACCCTCTGCAGAGCCCTCTCAGAGCAAACACCTCGCAGCTCCAAGAGAGGACTGGTTATCTCCTGCTTCAGAGTTCCCCTGGCGAGAGGATTTCCTTAAAATAAATACAGCACACGGCTTGGGAAATGGCTTAATTACCAACAGGACAACACAGTCACATTATCTTAAGTAACAGAAATTCCTTCTTATCTGTTACACTAGAGTGCACCTACAAGAAGTGGCAAGGACCACATAGAAAGTCTTCTCCTGAAAGGACAGAACACACAGATGGTATGGGTAGGATGAAGAGGGCAAAACCACCTACCAGACCCTTCAGAGTGTTCCCAGGGGCATGGACCAGAGCCATCAGGGACTGTAGATACTCTAATCACCCATATGAGAAGCAATTGATGGTGGTGAAAGCCCACTTAGAGTGGTGAGCTCTCATTTCTTGTCTAACACCTCCAAAATCCTTCATAAAGCACCCCCTGTCCATTTTAGCTCCACTGCTTTTCTGTGATGCTGAACTTTCCCTGGTGTTTTAAAGAGCATAAGAAGGGATGTGCTTTCATAAATTGCTTTCTTTTGTCCTACTTATCTCTGAAATGTTTTCTCACCTTTTCTCTGAAAATTAAGCAATCCTGCTTCTTTGCCCTATGCATGGGAAATATTATTCAGGCTATGGCTGTCTGCATTTGCAATAGAAATGCTCAATAGATGTTTCCCATAAATAAATTCCTCTGTAAGCTTAATGCCGTTATAAGAATTGCACTAGGAAGAAAAAAAAATAGTAATTCTTAGTTTAAAAGATTCAGTTTTTATCATCTTAATTAAAAAGAAAAAATCCAGTGCCTAATATACTTATCCAGGTCTTTGTTCACGAGTGTTTATCATTTCAAACCAGGCAAGATACTGGTTGTTTAAATTATGCTCCCAATGAATTTTACATTGATAACACATATTTAACCTGAGGGCTACCTACCAGCTTCTGACAGAATGCTGCTGTTGTTCACATTTCCTTTTCAATGTGACGTAAGGGACAGCAACAGCTCACACATGAAGGATCTGAGGATCTCCTACACAGGCAGGAGAGGGGAAAGAAAGGATAGTGGTCTTTTCTTCTGATAGCCCAGAAGTTTTTCACCGTCATTTGTTTTGTAACTTGCAAGCCAGTGAATCGTTAAATTTCCATTTTTCTTTCTTTAAATGTGTTTCCTCAGTACTGCCGCCCTGAGGCCTGCAGGCCAGGATGGCCAAGCCGCAGCACTGGCAGCAGGGGGGTCGGGAGCTCCATGAGATGCCAGAATCTGATCCCAACCTCTTCCCTCTGGAATTCCATCCTAGCGAGTCCTGTGCCTTCTCCCAGGACACACTCAACCTCTTGGCAGAGGGGGCCGGAGGATCAATACCTTCTGTTTTGCCAAAATACCAGGAAATTAGAAATACTTTCCAATTTTCTATATACTCCAAAATGAGTCCTTCAGACTCTGATATACTCCTGCACAACATTCCACAAGTCTTTTCCCTGTTAGCTTCTACATTAGCCCTGTCTAACGGTTTTCAAGTGGGAGAGGTATTAATTTTTCTTCTCTCCTTATCAAGGTCAGCGTTTGTCTAAAACTAGATCAGATTTTTCCTTTGCTGAGACAAGTGTATACACATTTTCACGAGAAGATGACTCTTCTCCAGTAAATGCTGCTACACTTTTCCTCCAAAATAATTCAGTGCAATAGAAACTCTAGCAGCAGAGAAAAAAGATTGAAAAGGTGATAATGAAATTTAAAAGCCCTTAATATAATTTGACTTCAATGAATAGGATACGCCGAACAAATTAGAACTATTAAAATTATTTCTACTGTAAATACAGTTTGAAGAGTATTTTACATACAGTATTATTTATTGCTACAGGCAATTATTAAGCTCATTCAACATATTACAATGCTAACAAAGTCAGTTTACATTGCTGACTATGCTGATCTGAATATGATTTGCAGTAGATTACCCTTCTTATAAAATGTTGACTGTTCATGAGTATTTTGTCAAAAGTTAAACCTGTCAGTTCGTATCTCACTAGAAACAAATATTCTTAATTGGAGACAGAGGAGCACTCATTTCTAGAACTATTTTAACTCTTTACTACTTTACCTTTTATTTTAGCGACAAATTTCTGCAAAAGTCTGTCTTAACTGAGAATTCAAACCCAAATGCAAAAGAGTCAAATTCTTCTCTCCTTCTCATTTAGTAAATTCATTTTTGCACTCAGTACTATCGCTGTTAACAAAAAAAAACAAAAAACAAAAAACAACCTCACAAATTAAGCATTTTCACTATTTAAGTACTGTACATTCACCACATATAAATTGATTACAGAAATTTAGCACACTCATGCTCTTTTTTTGAGAGATTGAGTGCTTGCTGGCTTCAAATTGTCTTGACCTCCTGGGCTAGACTGATGCTCTAGAAGAAACTTGTCCTTGTCAGCTTGTTTGGACTGCAAATAAACCAGACTTTCCCCATGTCAGAAGCAGCTTTTGGTAAAATTGACTGCCCCTGGCCCAAGACCAACATTTGCTGTGCCCAACATCACATATGCTAAATGCCATTTGAGAGTCAACCCTAAGGGGTGCAGCACCAATTCCAGTATTACAGCTGCTCCTTAAGCCAGAGGCTGCAGTTAAGGAAACTGCACTGAAGTTCTCAGTTCAGGCTTTTTCAAGCTTATAACTTAATTAAAATAATCTTTATTGAATAAAGTGTTCTGCATTCACTATTCAAGCACATGTTGAGGCCTTCCGAGTCCGAGTGGAAGGAAACGGGAAGCTTTAGTGGGAAGGCAGACAAGGATGAAGAGTCTTTCTGTAGCAGGAAGGAGGGTATGCAGAGATTTAAGGTCCACTCATACTCATTTTGGAAGCAATGAACTTTATACAGAGAAAGTCTGCAAGAAGCTACGTGCCACCACAGACTAGCTTCCAAGATAACTCATAAAAAATCCATAGTGCTGAAAGTGACTGGAAGTTACCTGCCTGAACTCTTTAATTCTGTGGTTTTAATGCTTCTCAGGACCAAGCTGTGTTGCTTACGGGAGACCATAAATATAATTTTCACACCAGGCTTGCATTTCAAAGGCTGCTTCATTGGTTAAGACCTCATTGGTTTATAAAGGTTCAGTGTTCGAAATTAGAATTAAAATCAGTACAGAAAAGGTATGATTTCTACTGTTGCCTCTACAGCTTCACGTATAAAAAGTCTGAAAGTAGAATCCTTACAGGGCTGTTAGCACAGTCGCTTGCCATGCAAATTAAGCCCAACGAGAATCACGCGCTTCTTATTTTGCAGCTCAGCTGCGTAACGTGGGTACCACAGCGATACAAGTATTTGCTCTGGAAGCTGCTGTAAGAAGTCAAGTGATTCTGAATTAGCACTGACATGTCGAAGCTGCCCAAGCGAACAGTGGAGCCAGACAACGAGAACTGCCCCCAGGCAAGTTTCCATGGGGTGGATTTCATGGCCCCAGTCAGGCCTTGGTTTATAAAGGTCCCCAAAAGCTCTTCTGCCCACATCTGTAACCAAGTCAGCAGTTCTGCAGACACAACAAAGCAAGTTCCTAACTCTCTGACTAAAGGAAATATTCAGGAATTAGGGCAAACATGGCCCCTTCTAAACAAACATGTTTTTAATTCACTGCTGAGTAATGTTGGAAGTAGTAACAGAAGCAGAAAATGCAGAATAAGGCAGAACAAACATCCTTAATAGAGTGGCATCTAGCCTTTGTGGGAGGAAGTCATCAGACCTCTGGTAGCAATTACCATTTTTTACTGCACTAAGCTTTATTTTTATTATGGCCCTGCTGTTGCTAAGACAGTGCTCTCAAATTACCTTTAATACAGTATGTATGTAAGAACAACAGGTTTGCCCAGTTTATAGGGCTAATTTGTTCTCCAAAGTTCAATATAATGCTGGATTTATATTTTTTAAAAAACCATTCCCATTGCTCGACCAAGCCAGTAAATAACTTCTCCAGTCTAATGTATGCGGATAAAAAGTTTATTTCCTTTCCTGTTTGCAACTGATGCCATGTCTGAGCAAATCTGTTCTTTGGGGGTGTAGTGAGCACTGTTGAAGTGACAAGGTCAGCATTGAGTAAAGAGACTGTGCCAAAGGCCTTTCCCACCAAAAATTCAGCTCATATGTCAGTGACGGAAGGTAAAATAGAAAGGGCAACAGGATTACAAGTTAGAAATGAAGCTAGCTTGGTAAAAAGGAAAAATACCCTATATAAATAGCCCATGCATTTCAACAAAGATGGGAAAGCAAAGTGTTTCAGCTTGATACTGATTCTGCTTTGATGCTGAAATGTTGAGCCAGTTAAGATTCAATCTGAAGGAATTAGCAAAAGACATCACAAACACCACCCTTTTTAAGTCAATGATCAGTATTTAAATCACAGTTGTACAGTTATGTATGTAAGAATTTAAAATAATCACATCATTTTTTAAACAGCAATGAGATAACATCCTTGTGCAGCTGTTTAGGAAGTTAATATTTCAGGCAGGGAAACCTCTGACCTATAAGACCTTTCAAAACTTTCAAAACTCATGCAGCAGTAGTTCTTAGGAGTCTTGAAGTTAAATTCATTCTTGTTTAGAGCAAATATTTATTTCGAAGACACAAAATCATTACTGGAGATGCATCTTCAGAAATCTAGGACAGCTAAACATTTTACAATCTTTGAAAGCATCAGAATGGGCTTAAAGCAAAGTTCAGAAAATTTTTGAAGATCCAGTTATTAACACCATTAACAGTAAATAGTCCTGTTATCTGGACATATATTGATCAGAATGAGATTATTCACGAGGTGCCCAGCATTATGGAGAAATGAATGAAACCCTCTAAAAATGCTTTAAAAACTTGTGTGTCAGAATGAACTGCCCATTAAAAAAAGTAGCTAGCATTAGGATTTTTCTTTAATCCCGGTTTTACACTCTATTGTTCTGAAGATTTTCCTAATTTACAGTTTGCCATTAGTGTCCTGATTAATCAACTAAGTCGAGCATTCACACTGTGAATTTTCAAACATTAATTCCAGAGACAGTACAACTTCTTTGTACAGATTTTGTGCATTCCATATTAGTCTGCAGAAAACATTTCATATAGACAAAGCAGTTCAAATTCTTCCTTCTGGAAGACTTTGTCTAAAAGATGAATTCTTCACTGCAATGTCGAAGACAGCTTTCAGCTTTTTCATAGCATAGCACTGTTCAGTAAGTTGAGATATTTAAGAGCACTTGAAATATTCAGAAACTGATTCAGAACCACCTGGTTAGCAGATTAAGCACAAGCTGGTTTGGCCTTCCCACTTGTTCCAGTTCCTAATGCCACTGAGTTAGATGGAATATTCTTCACCCCTTCACAATGTTACCAGAACAGTATCCAAAATACTGTTTTCATTTTTTTCCAAGATTCTATTTTAATATACTGATAGCTTACAATTGCCTAGAAATTACTGGAAAACATCTCCTTGAAAACCTGAAGGCAGTTCGAGTGATCAAAATTGCCTCTTCCTGAGCATGTTTACTGCTGATTGGTGAAGGGGACACCCAAATTTATTTCCAAATAGATACTGCAAGGAAAAAATGCTGACAAACTAACATACAGTGCAATTGTACCTAAATGCATACACATTCTCTAATAATTTCAGTTTTTACGTTGGGGGCATTTCTATTGTAAAAACAGTTTGAGATAACAAACGCGCTTAACTTTTTACATGCACATTTTGAACACTAAACCTTCAAAGCATATTTTTACTTGGGCCTTTCAAAAATGGCATAAGCAAAAGCTTTTTCTGAATGCAGCCACCTAGGAGAAGTAGCTTCAGTGAAAAGTTCAGCGATTTGATCCAGAGAATTAAAACAAGATAAAGTGGTATCTTCACTGCAAGAAGAAATTCCTCAGAAAAGGCAGCTTTGCACACTGTAGCATTAGGTACAGAAATGCAGCCCAGCTCAAACAAAGAGAAGTACTAAGAGTAACTAGACAGGTTTTAATTATTTAAGCTCACCTCAGCTGTTAAAATCTCACCCCAATACCACCTTGTACAACCTGGGTATTACCAAAATCAAGAAAGTCAAGCTTGTTTCACGTAGTTGATTTTATTATTACATACTAATAATACATATCAACACAGCTGTTATCAGAGTAAAGCCTTATGGGACAAATAAGTGCCACAATGCAAAATATGGAACAGAAGATCAGTGTAATGTATGGAGCAGCACAGCATCCAAGTAAATTAAAAAAAACCTCTCAAAATCAATGCTGTGAAAACTTGTGGTGGTAGTAGACTTCACTTAAAAAAAAACCCAAAATCTTAAAAGTTTGCAAACTTCTCAAAACACAGGAAAAGCCACGTGCGTCCCCCCCACAGTGAATCCATCAGGACTTAACTCCATGAAGATGTTTTGCAAATTCAGTGTTTAAATCTTCTACATACTTCATATTCTTCTTCGCTGTAAGAGAACACAGTAAGCCCATCTATCCTACACACATCAATTGCTTCACTCTTCCGGGGCAAATTATGATCACAATTTCCTCCAGCTTTAAATAGCTATTTCAACCAATATTTATACATATGTGTAAACAAAATGCCTAAGGGCTTAAAGCAATTTCATACAAGTATCCCAACTCAGTTATTTGTGCTCTTTACTTCAAAATCCAGAGTGCCAAATACAAGCAGCAAAATTTTCCACTGTTGCAGTCTAAAATAAAATAGTGATCCCATTTACTTGTGTGAATTTACAGAAATCATTTAAAGCCACAATTCCAATTAATTCAAAATGGCTGAGAACAGGAATAAGACATTTACAGTAACTGCACAGCTTGCATGGCCAAAGAAGTCTCAGAATTAATTTTTAGGTTGTTGTTAACAAGTAAAGGAATGTACACATATTGACAATTTAACATATAACTCAAAAATAGACAACTACTGCACTGATCCAAATTTGTTAATGAATAATCATATTTTAAAATATACAAAATCTGAAGTTATTCCATGAAATTAAACCCTAGTTTTAAAAAGTGCACAGTAAAAACTGAAGGTTAATTACTATATAAATTATCCACAGAGTGTGTATTTCCTGGTTTAGGGCCAACATGAAGTTCTGTTGTATCCGTTATGAGTTGTAAATATTTTAAAGCCATTTACAGCACCAAATCAATTTTTACTTGACCCAATACGACCTCTGCTTCCTGTCACAAACAGGAATTGGACAATGAACGTTCACTGACTGCATCCGGTGCAGCAGCAGCAGCTTTTAAAGACGGTTCCTCAGCTGTAAGCTATCGATTCTTGTTCTTTTTAGAATTCCCCTGCATCAAGAAACAAGCCAACAGAACATATAATTTAGGTAAGAAAATCTATGCAGACAACATACAAAACCTAGTATCTCATAATTTATGCTTATACCAATCAAAGAACAGTCAAACTGAAAATAAGCAGTCCACAGGCTTTTAATAATGGCAGCTTGTAACTCCTTGCTCGGAAAATATTTCAAACAAGCACAACAGTAGCTTACTTCAGTTGAAACCTGTGGAAAAGACATTTGAGTTCTGTCTCAAGACACTCAGTCGTATAAACACCACTAATATTATAAGGGCAGTGAAGGCAAGTCAAATAATAATTCACCCTTAAGTGATATTTCAAATATAAACCCTGTAGGATAATTGCCTCAAATTAAGATCAATCTCTCACCCTCTCATTTTGCTCTATAACAAGCTTAATTTTAACTTGGTCTACACAGAATACTCCTAGTTTAGAAAATAATTTGTTCTACAGCTAACCAACTCACATTTGACTTGCAACAATTCCACAAAGCAAACCTGCAGCTTAAAATAAACATTTGTCCAATAGTTACTTGCTGGCAATTCTCTGTCTTCCTGTTTCCTTAAGATAACTTTTGTTTTTAATCTAACCAACAACTCTTTCCAAGTGATAATGGCTTCAACTGCATTGTTTGATTGCAAACAAATTGCTGCCTACATTTGGTACCATTTGAAAATGTGTGTCTACTGTTGTGAGATTCTGAACTACCTCCTTACAGCCAGAGTACCACTTCAAGTCTTGACAGCACGACAAGTGAAAAATTCCAGAAAACATTTTATAAGAACAGAAAGTGCTATGGTCAGTATGCAGCCAAGAGCTCCCCTCTGAAAACATAAAAGGTTATAGACCAAAAAGTAGTTTTAAAGATTGCAATACCAAGTCAAAATCCTCAGGCATCTGCAGAAAAACAGTTACATACATGAGGGGAAGAGTCTACTCTAAAAAATTTAAACAAACAAAACCAATCACTGTCATGGGGCCTTTAGTCAAAACATGGACTTTTTTTTAAGCCTTCAGTGACATCTGCTTCCATGCATTCCACAATTACAGATGATAATGCTTATTACTTCCACAGCCCAACTAGTAAAGCACAGAGGCCTTCACAAGATCTGTTTCTCCCTAGAACTGTCAGAATAATATATACCATGGTTTAAGCACTGGCTACTTGAAACAGCAGACTTCTGTATTTTTTTTATCATTAGAGAAGTTAAAAACCTGTTTCTGGTAAATGGATAGATTCCTTCCTTAGAAAAAAAAAAGTGTGAATTTTAAGTAAATGGAAGAATGCAAGCAGCAAATTTTCATTCTTACATATGAGAGACAAAAAGGCTAGAATATGGAAACAAAACAGAGAAAAATAATAGCTGCCAAGAACAGAGCATGCTGCAACCAAGAGAAAAGTGCAGGAAGGACACAAGTTAAACACCCAGTATCACTAGATGAATGTGCAAATACTTCTGTTTTCACCAAATAAATTAAAAAAAAAAAGATGTGCCAATCATCCAGAGGGTACACTTTGTCACTGCTTCAAAGTGGCCTAACCGAAGTGTTTCTTCTTCCCTGCATGTATGTTTTGCAATAATTTTTTCTTCATTGAAACATGCAGGACCAGGTTTGGAGTTTTCTATCCAAGAAAGAAAAAGAACTATAGCCTGTGAATTGGTTTGCTAAAGGGTAGCATGGCAGGAATGCCAAATGCAACCCACGGTCCTCCAAACTGCAGCCGGTGCCTGAAGTCAATACCGGGCAACTTACCTTACTAGTCATCTTTAATGTATCAATTTCTTCCCTTTGTTTAGTTAGTGTTTCATTCATACTGCAGAGATGGTCACTCATCATACTTAACTGATCCTCATAACTTCTCTTTGTTGTCATCAATTCATCCTAAAGGGGGGAAAAAAACAAAAAAAGAAGCCAACACTCAATACTAGTGACAAATGGCAAAGTAGCCAATTTCTATCTCCACTTTTGAAGCCGAGTGGGTGCAATTAAGCTAAAACATTGGAAAACAAAAAAAGACCCCTCACTAAAAGAAACTCAGTAGCTGTTTTTCTTTTACCCAGTCTCATGCATGGTCTGTTCCCTCTATAATTTTTTCCCCCTGCTTTTTATGACTTACATAAAAGTCTAACATCCAAGTTTTCTAACACAGCCAAGAAACAAGTAAAGCCTGTAGGGTTAGAGCATGACCCATACATGAACATCCGTGGCATACAAAGCTGAAGGAATCAGCAGTCCATGTGCAGCAGAGCTCTGATCTCTCTGGCATTAGACAGACACAATGGGACAGGGTGCATGACTAGAACACAGCAATGAAGGGATAAAGACAGTACAGGAAGAAGAAAAGCCACGCTTTTACATGAAGAAGACAATCAAGATCTCGTAAGTAGGAATCAGAGCAGAACAAAGGTGATATGGGGGGCATTTGCTACAAACAGACAGAAGTCTCACACCTCCAGACCCTGATCCTTGTGAAGGATTTTAACCACCCTGACATCTCCTGGAATTGCAGTAAGGTGGGACACAAGCAATGTGGGTGTTCTCATGAGTGTGGTAAAGAACTTCTTGGTAAGACTGATCACTAGGCCTAAGAGAGGCTCTTTACTGGACCTGTTACTCACAGGCAAGGAAAAGCTGGTCAGGGATGTGAAAGCCAATGGTAGCCATGGCTGCAGCAACCATGAGTTAGGGGAATTCAAGATTCTGAGAGAAGCAAACAAGACAAATAGCAGAATTACAGCAACCCGAGATTTAGGAAGATTAAATGTTGGCTTTTTCAAGGTCTGCTTGGCAAGATCCCAGGTTAAACTTCCCTGAAAGTTAAAGGGGCTCAGGAAAGCTGAATGATCGAGGACAGATCAAAGAATAGTCCAGTGTGTCAGAGGCTGAGTAACTGTGGCAGAAAGCCAGCATGGCTGCACAGGAAACTCCAGTTCAACAGCTCTGACCAAAGGAAGGGACCAGATTACTTTCAGAGGGCCCTTCCAACCTAAACTCTTCTATGATTCAATATTACACAGATTACTGAACATACAAATGGTGCACCTGCTGTCTTGTCTTAGCAAGTTTAATATGTAGTTGGAGATAAATGTCTCATGTTGAACAAATCAAAAGAGCACTTTGTGTTCATGAACAATTCTTTTAAGTGTATATCATTCTATTCACTGCCTGTATGAAGCATTTTAGGTACTTACCATCTCAGACTGGTGAGCAATAGATAGGAACTGACTATAAAGAAGACAAAGGCACAAAGCACTGAATATTTCTATATACTTTCTTTTACTATTGGCTCCTTTCTGAACTATGTAGAGGAGAAGGACAAAGGGACAGGACATCTGGTATAGGAGTTTACTATCTATTGTTAACAACAGCTTCTTAAAGATTATCCCAAAGTTATTTTTGCTTAAGTTTCAACTATCCATCTCAAAAAAACATGCTACCATTTCTAAGACTTTCAGTCCCAGGTGCTAGAAAGGAATCAAGAATTCAGTGCACCATCTAGGAAACTGCACTTCCATCACTTTCCTACCTCTAAGTTAAATGAACTGTTGTGTAGTCAGCCTTGTCGGTATCACTTCTAACTGGCAAGTAGATGCAAGTGCTGGCTGTACACACAGCAATCCTCCCCTTGCAGAGGGAAACAAGCCACTGAAGTCAGTCATACCACCACACATGACATGAGAAAAAACATTTTCATAAAAAGCCTGGACAACGAATGTGTAAAAACACAGACTTAACTACTATAACCTTTTCAGTGCAAACACATCCCACTTCAACTTTATGCCTGGGATTTGAAGTGTATTATTTAAGTCTCTTCTCTACAGACCATTACAGATTTACATCACATAACTAACGACCTGCTACAGGCATGACCACACTCAATAGTCTGATTTTTCTCCTCTAACTTGCCCTTACACACGGTTATGAAATGCATCTATAAAATTATTTAACACTTTACTTGCCTGTAATCTACTGATGTTTTGACTAGCTAGTTTCAACTCTTCTGTGAGCAATTCCTTGGACTTCTCTGCTAAAGACAGTCTTTTGGCAAGTGCTCGACACTGTCAATCAAAAGGAAGGAAAGTTAGTTCCAGAGTATTGTCTTGTGCCACCTTTAACTGGTTGCTTTCAATGTTTCCATCTTTCTGTAACCCTTACATTTCAAGTCACCTAGAGCTTGTGCACATTTTTAAATGCAAAGCTAATGTAATAGTTGTTTCATTTTACAGAATTACTTCTGAATATCACGTTTTCCACATAGTTACTAGGAAGTATTTCATAAGTAAAAAGCAACCCAAACAACTCTCTTCATGCATTGCTCAAATATCAGAGAAAGATGGTTCCTCTGTACTACGTCATATACTGTTAAAATAAAATATTTAAAAGGATTTGCTCTGCCAACCTGGAGCTTTGGTATATTCCACATCAGTTAATTACACAAATAGAAATGGTCACTACTTTAAAGAAAAATTACATATGATGTGAATTGAAAACAGGAAGTCATAGCTACAATTAATTGTTTTGTTAAATCTCACAGTTAACTTCTGCCTGAGAACCAGTTTCTCAGAGGAGAGCCATTTTCATAACTTAATATACAGTCAAATGTTTTTAATGATATCAGCATCACTTTTAAATGAAGTCAAAATTAGCTTGGTAGCTAAAGCCAGCTGCTTCAGCTTATATGAACAAACCTATACAGGACACACATTGCACTACTTAATACACCCAAGACAAGGCTACCAAAGGATTTATTTATTAAAAAAAAAAAAAAACCACACACAAAAAAAATACAAAAAAAACCAAACAACTTTCCATAAAGTCCAGTTCTATGCATACAAGACCACAACCAAAAAACATATTCCAGGAGGGGATTTTTATGAAACATTATGTTCTATATATCTAAACTCACTATCATAACGCTTGCCTGTGGAAAGTCCAAAAATGGATTAACTCTTTTCAGTATCAACACTGCCTGCATGCTCACCTCAGCATGAAAGTGTACTGATTTGCTGTCAGCAAGCTGCAGATGAGATGTAAGCTCTGCTATCCTCGCCATATAGTGGTTTTTTATCAGGTCTTCACGAGACTCACCATCTGGAGCCTGGCAAAGCAAAAATGTAAACAGAAAGGTATTTATATTTAGCACACTGAATATTTGCATCACTATACTGACTTCTGTCCACTATACAGACTTTTCTTCCTTCCTGAGGCCTGGCTGAAAGCATTAAATTCCCCAAAACTCAAACAAATTACAGCAGGTCACTCTGCAGTTTGTCACTCTGATGGTGACTCTCAATATCAGACTCTAAAGGACAAAGAGCTGACTGAAGATGTAAGAAGTTAGCTTGATTTACTTAACAAGTTTCTGATGAAAATGCAAATCCACTGTAGAAATAGGCTGCTTCCACTGACATAAAACCTTACTAGATTTTCCCAACAAGGAAAAATTCCTTTGCATAACTATATTTCAGAAACTCACAACAGTCAGAACTATTTCTTTTGTTGTATATTCCTGAAGTCTGTTTAGACATTTGAAGTTCAAAACCAACACAAACAAGTCCCCAGTTCACTGTACATTACAGAGTAACCCACTAGAGGTAGTTTTCACATGACTTGTCATTGCCTTTAAGTTTAGCACTACGCAGCAGCTTCTAAGAACTTCTATCAGTTTTTAATCATACCTGCAGAAGAAAAGGGGAGTAAACTAAAATACGCATCAGTTCCCTACAGTGTCAGAAAAGGGAAAGTGCTGAATCTTACCCTGCTAAACTCAAAAGCCTTACACTATAGCAGTGCTAAACAAAGAGTTAACATTTAGTCTGGCAGCTGGTTTGAAGTTTTTGCTGTGACCTCTGGTTTGGGATAGCCTGTACTTAAGTGTTAAACACCAGGCACTACAGTCAGGGGCTTTTTTGCAGCTTGAGCCCCTCCTGTGGAGGTAAGAATTGAGGCTTGGAATGCAGTTAGGGTTACTGAAGTACAACCAGACCAATGC
Source organism: Patagioenas fasciata (assembly GCF_037038585.1). Taxonomy (NCBI): domain Eukaryota; kingdom Metazoa; phylum Chordata; class Aves; order Columbiformes; family Columbidae; genus Patagioenas; species Patagioenas fasciata. The sequence continues at coordinate 18,202,769 of NC_092522.1, forward strand.
CTTCCTCAAACTACAGAGAACAAACCTGGACCACAGCTCACACTGCTCCAAGCTGCTTACATGAATATAAGACAACAGTTCACTAAACAGAAGACGAAAGTTAAGAAACACATGCATTTCAGAAACTTGAAATTATACTATACAGACTACATGGGTGACTCATGCCATTATATGACAGTATTCTTGGTAATTAGACCTTTGTAACAAGTTTAACAGAACCAGAAATGAAGTATTTACCAGATGTACGTTGATATTGTTTAAAACAGATTACCTTTTCATTATCAGTAGTTACAGCCAACATTCCAATCTAGAACAAGGAAGAAAATATGCTTAAGTGAGAATTACAAAAATAGATACTATAGCTGGAAGTCATTCTGGTTTCAGTCACAGAGGGACTTTAATTAAAAAAAAAAAATCTTTCAACAGCTAAAACTAATACCAAATTTAAGTAATTCAACCTGTAACATAAACAAGGAAAATAATAGACATTAATGTCTTGAGCAGAATTAAAGCTCATACCAACTCTGCAAATATATCCTTCGCTTTATGATGTACACAAAAAGCAACACCATGCAGCTCACTTTCTTGATTACAGGAAACTAATTCAGTGGTTCATTAGTGCACTGAAACATTACTTTTCACGTTCAAGAGCAAGGAAAGCCAACTTGGATTTCCTGAGCACCTTCCGAGTTCCTTTCTTTCCTGTTTGACAGTTCAGTGTAAAGCACTGACAGAACTCTAGCAGAGGGGTGTATACAAGTAACTAGTTTAATGGAAGAATATCTTCATAAAGTCAAGAGTTCTTTTTCTGAGCTCAACAGGACTACAGATTTAAGTTTATGGGAAATACTTATACAGTATGTTGACCTGTGAGTTACATTAAGCATCATGACCAAAAAAAAGCCCTTCTCCTCAAACTCCTAACAGATCAAATACAGGACCAAAAACTTAAGATTCCAGTTTACTTCAAAATGAGGATTTCAAAACAATCTCATGTGTGAACACATTTCACCACAGTCAAGCAGCTTTGATTATTAGTGTTCCACTCATCCAACAGTACTACTACTGCAAAAAAGCAGGTTTTTCTTTATTGAAGGAAAAAGCTCACTTACCAAGCTAGTATTTTTAATAAGTTCCCTTGGATTCTTTTCTGTGGTTTCCTTCTTTTGTTCAGCTACATTTGTCAAAACAGAACGCTCTTGTATAGTTTCAGTTAAATGTCCACTAAGAGAGTTCTTCAGTTTTTCGTTTTCTTTCTCTAGCTTTATTTTAGCTAGCTGGGCCTCCAACATCCAGTGTTCTTTTTCTTGTTCAAGTTTTGCAATTTTCTCCAAACTCTGATGGACCTTTAGGAGGAAAAAGTTTACAGTCCAGGTTATTGAACACACGGGAGAAAACAGGCCACATACAGGGAATGTCTGTAGACAGTATTATTTTAAATCATTACATAAGTGAGCTAATGAATAATGCAACAGGTGAACAACTATTGGTTTGAGCTGTATGCTTAACTGTAGTCATGTGTCAAAACTGATCATGTTATTTAATTAGCCTGAAATACGCATCACAAAGTTACAGATCATAGAACTGGCAACAACATACTAGTTGATAATCAAAGCAGACACTTCTGTTGAAATTCATCTCATCCTTCCTAGTACACTTTGCATATGGGCTACACACACACTGAAGTAATCTTCTTCTGTAAAAGTTCAATAATGGTGACTCAAGCACAGTCTGATCATTCAAGCTAATACAGAAATTATAGCATTATTCAACCGGCTGTTCTCACTTAACTATTTTGGCAAACTGTATAGGTCTTTTGAATACCATTTAACCTCTCTCTGCCTCACCTTCCAGAAAAAAAAAACACAAACACATACACACACACACACACATATATATACACATGTGCACACTGCTAGAATGATAAACTAATCTGTGAATAGATTTTAACTCTGAAGAAAAATCATTGTTCTTAACCAGTGCTAATAAATCATGTACAGTCCAAAACCACACTCAAAACAGCACATAATATTAGAAGTGAATACATCATATAGCTTATTCTTGTCTATATTTTGTATTTATTTGAATTAAAGATTGCCTGACTTCTCATATTTATAAATGAAGACAATGGCATAATCCTGTCTCTTATAATTACACACACATTCTGCAGGTACAGAAAAAGAAGTCTTGGATAGCCCAGACTGACAAGGACAAGTTTCAGTTTCAAACTCTGCAGATAAGACATCTATGGTCTAATTTTAAGCTTCAATATAGGCATTTATACATACAAACAACCACACACTTATATGTGGAGACTATTTGATACTACTTTACCTTTATAAAACACACTGTCATATACATTAATAAAATTTGTACCAAAATACCTGTTGTGCAAGACCTTCTCTGCTTTCTGTGGAACTCAGAAGAACTCGGCGATTAGCCAAAGCCTCTTCATAAGGCACTGAATCTGCACAAGGCTGCAGAAGGATAAAAGAAACTTCAAAACACCTTTCACAGTAGATGAGAATATGTATTCTACATTTATTTTCTTATTGCCCTCCTAACTTTAGTAAAGGGAAGAAAAACCATCTATCTAGTGTTTACCAGCCAGTTAAAAAAAAGAATACCACCTGAAAATACACACTTGATTAAAAAACGCTCAAAAGAATCCACGTTACTTAATGATCAAATGCATCTTAAAGTCCACCTTACAGACACTGCATTAACGTATTTAATGATAACTGTTAACTACACCATCACTTAATTGTTAATTTTAATGGAGAGAACAGCAAGATCTGGCAACGTTCAATCCTTTGGTTCAGCACATTTTCTCTTTCTCAGCTGCTTTTTTCCCTCTGTTGCTCTCAACTGTCTTCCAGTGAATGCAAGTATAAGAATATGATGTAATTCACCCCATATTCCTGGTGAATATTAGAGGAAATCTAAATAAGCAGCTACCCTCTTCTCCTTGGAGTCTTGGCACAGAATGAGCAGAAATGGGTAATAGCAGAATTGGCGCATGCCCTCAGTTGTGAGAGCAACTACAGTCCCTAAGTCTTTCAATAGTATAATTCCTCTAAGGGTTCCATTTCCTCAGCCAAAGATTCTCATTCAGAGGAAAATCCATGCCGAATACTGAAAAACCTTAGTTTGTATTCTCTTCGGCATAACCAACTATGAACTGAATTGTGCTTTCTCTGTGCAAGCATGCTAGCTGAACAAACCTTCTTCAAAGACTTCATGTAAGCAACTGCCTTTTTCTTGTACTGAAGCATACACTCCGCTGAAAGGGGGCTGTTGAACTCTGTTCCTCCTTTGGGGCCATAGCTCAGCGAAGTAGTGAAGTGATCCAAGTTGTTGCTAAAGAATGAGGCAATCTAGACACATCAAGAAGAGTCACTTTTCAAATTAAATTGACCAGAAAAACTCATGAGAGCAATTACTCTTTCAAGAGAAAGACCAGTATTTAGTGAAACTGGACTTCACAACAAGAAATTCAAACAAGCTACAGGGTCTTCCACATAACTTAAACCTTACTAAGCCAAAGCATCCACTTCACAGTATCTACTTTATTAGCCGTTCAGCTGTTTGTGTCTTGTAGCCTGAAAATATCTTAGAACAAACCTGATACTATAGATTATTAATAAGAGGCACACCTAGATTTTCCAAATTACTCAACTAAGGTTAAAAACCAACCAAACAAAACCAGCTCCACAACCACTGTGCACAAATGAGGGCATCACATTGAAACAAAAATATCCATTACCTTGCCTGCTGCATTAGTTAAAGCCACAAGAGAGGATAAAATACAGTCATTTGTAGTCAAGAGTTTCTGTGTGGCAGTTGGAGCGTCTTGTTCTAAAGTAGCTTTCTGACTGTAGTGCTTGGAAATGTCTAGAAAAAGAACACACATTTACATCAAAATACAGGGTTTTTTTGTCTGTTTAAGCAACCATTTTCAAATTCAGCTTATGACTTAGGGCTTCAAACGCTTTTCTCCTCTTTAAGCAAGTTGTGTAAAAGTTTATTCTGGATGCTCGTAGTTCTTTGGCATACTACCTTAGACAGCTGTGATCACAAGGAACAGATATTACACGTTATATAAGGCAGAATAAAGGTGTATATTTAAGTATACTCTGTATCCCAAAAAACATAACTATTTAGCAGATCCGAGCTCACACTGAACTAGCATTTCATTCCACAAGTATACTTTCCATTTCCATATGTTTACATCAGCACACAAAACACACAATTTTTAGTCATGTTCAATATCTGAGTATTTAGATTACATGACTTAGAAGGGAAGAGTATTTTAATTCTGCCAGAGCAGAGCTAAGAGACTACCAGAAATTCAGAATGCTACTCCCTATATTCTAAAACCCCTTCAGGCAAAATCAACAAAACAGTCTTCAAAGAAAAAAAACCACAGAATTTTCTGAAAGTCATTTACAAAAACATCTTAGGTTAAATACATTAATTGGTTTAAACAGCACCAAAATTTAAAAAACCTCAAGTATTTATCATGTAAGAACAAACATTCCCAGCTTCGCCTAATTAAAAAATAAGTAACTATTTGACAAGTGAACACTTGACACCTATTTTACAATAAAGTACTATTGCTACACAACAGAAAAAAATCACAGGCCATGACCACCAGAAATTATAATTTCAGGCAAGCTTAAGCAGTCAGAAATTAGTTTTGGTTGAGAAGGGGAAAGTGATAAATCAAGCATTCTGGAGGAGGGGAGTGAGAAGTGTTAAGCACAACCTTTCTGTTGCTAGCAAATTAATTCTACTTACAATTTTCTTCAGTACTTCACTTCTATTTTATTTCTTTTGATGAAGTATAAGTTATGTTGGTTTTAGATTATAGTGACTATATTAAGAGGCAGAAGATACTCATTAATAAACTTAGCTAGGTTACAAAACCCCTGGTTTAGTGTCTTAACTTTGTAATACAACCTCTAATAGTACCTTTTAAAAACCAGGGACACTGCAAAATGGGGCAGTGCTACTGACATTATTATTAAAAGACTACAAGAAATAAAAGACCATTTTGTTTAAAATTATAAAAGCCTAGTGTTTAAACAGCTGACTACTATTAAAAAAAATTCACATTTATGGATTATTTTCTTCCTGGGAACAGCTACATGGACATGTTACAGAAATTCTAAGATATACAGAGGTTATTGGTGGTTTAAAAATCTGAGTTTTAACCAAACATTACTTCATTGAAAACATAACATGTTCATTTCTGATAAAAGGAAGATAAGTCATTTTCAAGGAGGATGGTAAGTTTCAAAAGGAAATCAGGCCTCTTTATAAGCTTCATGTTAAAAATAGTAATAAACCTAGAAACCGTAAGAAAAAAAATCCACTTTTAAGGCAAGTATTATGTCAACAGTACAAAAGCAGAGGAAAATATGTATATTTAATGGCATTCCATTCAGTATGCTGGTTCCACTAAAGCACTAAAGTTCAGTAACTAATGTGATACTGCTCAGGAAGATCTAGAGTACACAATTAAACATTCCAGCAACTTAGAACAAAGCCAACAGAATGGAGCAGCGAAAAACATGCATGCATGTCCAAAACAAGTAGAAGGTTTAGTTTCTTATTATCTTAGTCTGTAAAGGCAAAACAAACCAGATTTATCACAACATTACACAATTAACATTGTTACCAAGAGTGCACTTGTGCTATGTTAAACAGAAAAAGGCAGAGCTTGAACATACCACTCCTCCTGTATTCTCACCTTTTAAAATGTCATGAAACCCATGAAGACTTGCAGCAATGTTTGTAAACACCATGTTGTAGTTTGTCCTAAGAAGTCCTGTTGGTTTTGTACCTTAAAGTACCATACAGATGAAAGAAAAAAAATACTCAGCCTCAAATGAAATAAAAGTTAGCTTTGAAAAATCATCCAATTTCCACCCACTAGAATGATTTGCATGGAGTGGGATCTTTAGAACTAAAGAATCATAAAGGAAGGGGAAATTTAAGTAAACAAATCTGTTAATATTAGATATATATGCTAAATTTTGCCAGAGTAGGCAGGTAAGAGACTTCAAGTTCCCTACATTTCATTCAGATCTTACAAATAAACTTTCAGTCTCAAAAAGCAATTATACACACAGAAAGATTTACATGCCCACTGTTGCTGGAAGGACCATCTGGGTCCTTCTAAAGAGTGAAGACAGAAATAACCTGTAGCTATACAATAACTATTTCCGTTTATTATTTACAGTATGTATTTAGATATAGCTTTCCCACACACATACACACAAAGGTTTTACCTAATTTTATTTAGTCATTACCATGAAAGCTGTCATTTAATAGAACAAGAGGAGTTGGAAGCAGTAATTAGTAATAAAATATAGTTTATTAGCAATTTGATGATTAAGAGATGACAAAAGACGTACTGTCTATTTTACTATAAAAACCTACAGCCATTTCTTCTCCTTTACAGTTAACTATGACTATCTAAAATGTGGTACCCCATGACTGCGTGGTAATTTCCAGGCCTACCCCATGCCCAAGTCTATCCCAAGAGTGCAGAGCATTAAATAAACACTCCACACCACACTCAAGTCTCCCAGCCTGGATCAAAGGGTCCAATTTGTTGGAGCATAATGCAGAACACACTTGTCCCACAGTTTAGACTGTACCTAAAGAGTAGCATTAACCTTATTTTCTGTTTTCCTCTATCATAGAAGCATGGGGGTTTTGTGCGTTGTTTTTTGGTGTGGCGGGGTGTTCTTCAGGATTTTTTTCGTTTGTCTGGGTTTCGTTTGTTTTTTCAAACTGATCTGAGAGTAAAACTATATCTTCCAGTCACAAAGTAACCAACAAAGCCAAAACTTACTTGGTAATGCAAGAAGACTGACATATGTATGTAGCTTCTCAAAGACTGCAGTCAGCCTTTTCATGTCTCTGTGTAGATCCATATTCCTAGCTCTCAAAGCAGCTGTGCAAAGAGAAGACTCACACTCTTCTTCCAAACTAGGAATATATGAATTACATTTTTTAAAAGCAAGCATTTATTTTAAAAAACAAGTTCATGCGTTTTGGAGTAGGTAACTAGTGTTCTCTACATTCCCAGTCCAAAGCAATAACAGACTAGGGATTTATTTTAGAAAGGTTAAACATACCAGAGTAACTTTGCAATATATGAAAATTACTGTGTGCATGTACTATCCCCACTCTTAGGAGCTTCAGTCACAAGCCAGGAGCAGTTCACGCTCATGGCAAGGAATTGATTGCATTAGTTAAAGGACTTTTTCCTCTACTACATATAATTTACCTTTTGCTTCCCAAGGAGCAGGAGAATATGTACAAAAAAAGGAACCAAAGAAGCTTTTCCCTTCTTCCTTAATTCAAAGACTCTTTTTAAGCAAGCCTTTGCACTAATAATTCACATTCTTTCCACCCACTTGGGAACAAGGATTTTCCCTGCAGAAAGGCAGGGAACTGGGCAAGTTTTACTACATTGTTATATTTACCATACAATAAATAATCTTCAGACAGACTCAAGAAATTAACAGTTTTGGTGTATTGTACCTGAAGAGTACCAATGCTATTGAATAACATGAGGAAACATGAAAAATCTGTGCAGCTTTCCTTAAATTCTCATCTGTGAGAGGGGAAAAAAGGCTTTAAAATGCCTATTTTTAACTCTAATGCCCAGCTGAAAAAAAAAAAAAAACATTCATAACCTAAAAGCTCAAAAACCATTAGGAAAAAAAAAGTTTTGCCTTTTAAACAGATGTAGATGTTGACAATGCTGCACACTTGACACTTAGTGCCCCTTCAATTTGATCTATCAAATTAAAAATACCTTTTTAACTGATAAGGAAGAATCTTTCTTAAAAAGCATAAGTAGGAAGCTAAATGTTCTGAGAAGGCCTTCAATTTCACAGCTGTTTCCTAGAAGGAAAAACACCACATAAGCATTTTTGCTCTGTGAAAATATTTTTCAATGCTAAAAATATAAAATCTTACCAGGACTGTGACAGTATCTTCTGTAATACTCTCAAACAAGTGAAGCATTCCTTCCTCCAGAGGGCGAACATATGAAGCATTTTCATGAAGATACTGTGAAAACTGAGTACAGAGAGATTTTAAAATGGTGCTTGCTGAAGGCTCTTGCAAACTGTTTCAAGTTAACAATCGAACAGTCCACTTTAGCAAAGCACCTGTCATTTTAAATGATCCCCAGGATGTCACTAACAAGATACAACAGTTCAGTGATGTACAGCAGCCTCCTCTACAAGACCCACAAACACACACCTTCAGGGAAAGTGAGAAACAGTGAAGACTACAATGGAAGTCCAGGCAAAACCCCATCTAGGGCTTTGCCACAGCACCCTCATTTTAACTGCCATGCACAGCACACCAAACCCCTGCTTTTTAAGTTTAAATATTGTTGCATTCCTTGCTCAACTCCATCAAATTAAGACTAGCTCCACGCACCATTAAGCCACCAGAATAAACTATCCTACCTTCCTCCCATGTATTGTTTGCCTCTCAGGCCTTGTCCTCTGAATCAGCACAAAAATTCGCACAGCTATGCTGTACAAAGCATTGAAGAACTAAACCCAGTTAAAACTGAGAGCAAGAGATACATTTTAATCTTCATCTGTGTCCAGTCCAGTTTTCAACACTGTCAAAGCATGCCTATGCCAATGCAAATGATGGAGCAGTAACTAATCAAACTGAGAATTCTTCCATTGAAGAACTATGACAGGTTTGGGCAATTATAAAACTTTGGCCTCATAGAACTGACTTGGCTAAAAATTGCTTAAGTAAAATCTGTGAGTGATTTTGCCCTCAAAAAAGTATGTCAAAGAACAAAGGTGTTTACTCTTACAATCAAAACGTAACAGTACTGTCAGCTCTCAATTTTGATACCACAGTATTACAAAAAGCTTTTTCCAGAGATTGACATACGTAGTCAAAAGCGATCTTGGCTCTTATTTTACCCCAAGGAAAGATACCTTCACCTTTCATTATTTATACCACAATAGTAGCTAAAGGTCCCAGGCAAATAAGGTGTGAGAAATTTTAATAATTTATTGAATTACTACAGTGCAGTAACACAGTGTTAACAAGAAGAGAGATGCCAAGCTCTCATACATGCATGCACAAATCTGGATGGAATTAGGGAAAATTCCTATATCTAACGAGGAAGAAGTAACACATGCAGAACGCTCCTGACTTGTTGCAAGAGAGAGGACTGGAGTTATCTGGCATGATGCTGAAGACCCAGCAGAACCCAGCAATCCAATACTTAAAGAGAAAAGGAATACTTGAACCTGGAAGGGAATTGTCCACATCTAGTTTGAGTGTTTGGTGGGGAAAATAGCTCGAAAGCGCCAGACAAGACCTGGAGTTGGGGAAAAATAAATCAGTGCAAGAGTGCTAAGCCACTACGTGACACTCGTCTCATTTTCTGTACCACATTACGGGGAGGTTTTTGAACCACTCAGTGGAGGAGCTAAGACCACACTGAGAACACTTGCCAAACAAATAGATAAATTAATAAAATATACAGGAGCAACAGCAGCTTCAGTGAGTGATGAAGATGCTTCACTGCTGGAAAGTCAAGGCAAAAGCCCCAAGACACAGCGTGCACTGCTGCAGTTAGGTCGTGAGTACACAATGGGGTAGACTACAAGACATAATTATGAAAACAAACAAAGCCTGAACTACTGAATCAGAGTCAAAAGGGGAATCAAATTACAGTTCTGATTAAGTTGCATGTTTCAGCTGTGTGGAAGCACTTCCCTGCTGAAAAGCAAAGAAGTGTTAACTAGGACATTAAGAAAAAAAAGCGTGTGACAAGTGACATCTAAGAAACCTGATTTTATCCCCTTCATGTAAACTGCAGTAGTGTCTGTAGAATCCAATCACCACACTGGGCCACTTAAACAAGGAGACACAGTTCCTGTCCCAAAGAATTTGGAAGATGACAAAGCAGAACAATTTTCACAAGAAGGATATGCCATTTTGAGTACGTTTGGTGGCAGGAGCGAGAGAATACTTCTCAAACTAAGATCTGTGCTGAATATCTTTAAAAGCGTATTCTTGTTTGAAACAGTTGAAACAACTGAGAAGGTAAATAGAACGTGATTTTTCTAGTGGATAAACACCTTCACGAGCAAATTTGTTGCCTTCAAAGAGATTAAAGGAGGTCTTCCCAACAACAGGAAAGTTTTGTGATAGTTAATATTGCCACTACATGCATTGCAGCCATCTGATGAACGCAAATCACCCTCTTGGTAGCTCAAGTCTGACCCTACAAATTAATGAACTGAAATTATAGTCTGAATCAGAAAATACTGTCATCCAGCAACTTAAACGCACATCAGTCCACTTGCACTGTGAAGTCAACGATTCTGATGTTAAAGCAATTTTATTGCAAAGCATACATATATGTAACCCCACAAAAATCCGTGTGTACAAAGTTCTTTTCCATGCTTCATGGCATAGGAAGTCAAAAGATGCAGCCTAACAGCAATGAATGATACTCTCAGAAAAGTTTTCCCATACAGTTGCACAGAAAGAGACAGGTCAGGTTTCTCATAATAATTTCCACATGCTTTATAAACTTGAAGCTTCAGAAAACTTACAGGAAATGTCTTCACACAAAAAGCCCAAAATCAGATTATAAAGTTGTTTTTTGACAAGGGAACAAAGTCCAAGTTCTCTCCTTCATAAGCCTACTCTGCATCCAGTTTATTTCAAATTACTATTGAACAGTATAAACACAAGATCTTCTGTGTCAACACCTGCCATGGCCCAGTGCATTAACTAAGACAAGCATCTATTTAGCAGTGCAATATTTGTGCATTTTAAAATAAGCCAGCTGAACTTCTCACAAACGTAATTCAGCACTTAAAAAGCAAAGTCTTGAGGCACAGGGGAAAAGGATTCTCTGCAGCTACGTACCTTCACCCACATTCAGAGAATTCACCCAATAGAAAAGACTTCTCATGCAGGAGAAGCTGCCTCTCAGGAACACACTCATAGCATTCCAGTAGAAGTTGCAGAAGTCTGCATGACTAAGATTATTCACTCACAAAAGTCTACATAACTAAATATACTTGTAGCTGAAATCTGTAAGCTTTACCTTTTGATTTAATGGCGATATGGTGTCTGTTGCAGAATCAATGGGAAAGATCTGTACCTTCTGCTCAGTGTACGTATGGAAGTTCAAAAGAGCTGTTACAAGTTCTTGAACAAAAGCCAGCGCCTGGCCAGCGAGATCTCGTAACTTCAGCTGTAAAGATAGTTATAAAATCATTATATTGGATATGCACCTATTTAAATATGAAAAAATTCTATGGTTGGATACAAAAAATTGCTAACAATAATTTCTTTCTTTTTACTAGCTCAGCCTGAAATACATAGCAGTAATTATTTTTAAAGTTTATTCATAAGCTACAATGCCACACGAAACATCATGTTTTCCTGACTAACAAAGTATGTTTGTATTTCATACAACCAGTGAGGCTCTGGGAACAGAATTTCCTTGGAATATTATGATAGCCTATCTCACACCTATCTTCTGCCATTTCAGGCCACTAAAATGATTGGTTTTATTCAATATCTGTGTACAAAAGTTGCATCTATGCATACGTAGCCATAAAAAGTGCTTACCTGATATCTTCTGTTGTGCAATGGTACATTCAGAGCATTGTATTGATTAGATCCTACAGGACAAAAATTGAGTTATATACACTTACTAAATTTTGCTTTTAAAACACATTTATTGGTAAATAGTGACTTTTTAAATACAAAATTTCACTGCAGTAATATTTTAGTTAATATTATTTTAACTGTAAAGATACAAACAACCGGCTTCAATAAAGCACACTTGAACATCCTTACATCCTCACTGAAGAACTGTTACTGTGACCAGGTGGAGAGAAAGCACTTCCATACTTGCCTGAGATTGTAAGTCAAATTTAACCATCTGAACACGCTGAATTTGATAGGCAATAGCAGAATCCTCTTGCGTAAAAGAACAGTCTTCATCTTTTAAAAAAGTCCTTAAAAAAGCCCTTCAAGATGATCTTCAAATTTCAGTTACATTGCAGGGACTATCAAAGAAGATGAATGTATTTTTCTAATGGTTTGCCTTTTTTTTTTTTTTTTTTTAAAAAAAAGCTCCTGTATGTACTTGATTTTTTGATAATTTATACCAGTATGTACTCTCCACATACTTCAGCATTCTATTCTGGTTATAGAGCAACTGGAATGACTATTCAATTACAAGCAGGCAAAAGTTTTAAAGAGGTAGAGAGATATTTGCACCTAGAGAACAGATTACGAAGTCTTATAGATTTAAAAGGAATCGCATCCATTCTCAATTAAGTGGAATAATTACCACTTTAGTTTAAAATTTGAACACAAAGGAAATTAACAGTTTCTAATTCCTTTTATATCATTCACATTCAGCAATTAACACATGGGAAGATGCAGTTGCATTTGGAACAAAAAACTCTATCCAAAACTTCTGATTCCTACTTGTAGTAAATGCTTCAGAAAGCTTTTATCTTTCTATTTTCAAAATCATGCTTAGCAGCCAACGAGTCATTTGATTGTTACTGGAACTGAAGCCAGCTGCTAGTTACACTTAAAACCAATTACAGAGCCTACAGCAAGACAGCTGGAATCCACAGCAGACACTTCCTGACTTTCATTCTTCTACCACTAAGGAGCCATCCAACATTTGTAGTGTTTTCTACACAAGTGAAAACATAATGCTATGGCAGCTGAGTTAGCAGATAATTTATCTGCGAAGTTCTCACTACAATGATAACTACCTGTGGGAAAAAAAAAAAAAAAGAGCTAAAGAAGCCAGAGAAGTAGAAATAGGCAAGAAATGCCAGGCAAACTGACCTTTGTGAGAAGGAGGAAGTTAAAAGAGTATCAACTCCAGGCATCAACACCTATGCATAACATGCTGTATGAGAGTCAGCATTTCCTAAAGAGAAAATGATCTGGTGTTTCTAAGCTGAGACTCACCGCATTGCCAACCCAGCAGAGAACTCAGAAGGCTTATCCCTGCAGTACCCACCAGATCAGCTTTCAGAGAACCTAAGGCTATTCAAAACACTGCCATCAAGTTTTAAACTGAATGAAAAATGCAAAAGCTGCAAATAAAACCTACTGGGAATTCAACAGCCCATTTTCACTCCTCTGCTCCTTCTCCACTACTTTCAGCTTTTTTCACTATTCCAGGTCCTCCTAGTCTCATTGCAGGAGAGTACAGACCACTGCCTGGCCCAGTACAGCCTTGTGTTCAAGCTTTTTACAAAAACAGACAGTATGCAGCACTGATCCAGCACAAACTAACCAACCCTTGCACCAAAGCAATGCACAGGCTGAGCGCTCCTAACTTCTAGTGTCTGCTGTACTTCAGTATATCTAGTAGCTGTTGGAAAAGAAGCAGGGGGGGAAAAAGAAAAAAAAAAGGTTGCTTCAGGCAAAAGTCCCCAAAATTCAAAGGTTTCCCCTCCCCCCTGCAAAAAGATGAAAAAGTTTGAGACAAACCACAGGTAAGAACTAGGCTAAGTGTCCTCTGACCAGACATGAGCCACGCTGGCAGACTTCCCACTAATACTAAGTGCAGACCATTACTGATGCAATGCCTCAAAGTCAACATCTCTGCAGCCACTAGTTTATCCCCATCTTACGGTAACTCTTTAATACATCCTGTCAAAAATAATAGTCTGAGATTAATAACTAAATAAATCTTTGTGGAGAAAACAATCTGACAGCAATCCTTCATCTTGTACAATATTCTGTCAACATTAAGCAAGACATGTGGCAAATTACTCAAAAGCTTTGAAAAGTTTTAATTTTCATTAGAGAGAAAGGTATTTATCTAAAAACGTGAAATTTAAGATCACTAGACAGGATTATGATGAGTATTATGAATATTTATTACGGTTACCTCCAGGAGTCTGTTCAGATGTCCAACATTTCTTACAGCTAATACATTTTAATTCATAATGAGTACTTCCTCCAGATGGGTACCCAAAATTAAACAAGAAACCAAGGCAATACATACTTGTGTCATTAAAAGGTACTTTTTCATTGATTATGCATAGAGATTCTTCCAGTCTACTGCCCAAAGCTGCTTGAAGATTCTTTAACTGTTGCTGGCTAAATAACAGAAAGACAAAACAAAAAAACCACACACACACACACATATTGTAAACCTTTAAAATCTAACCTGTATCACCAATATCCCAGCTCACCATAGGCATCCCTTGAGTATACAGGTATCAGTCTCCTTCTACAAGTTAGATCAAATTAGGACAATAGGAATAACTTTTCCTCCATTATGTCATATTTTATATATGGCACAGTATTTTAATCCCTAGGAAATGCATGGAAAGATGCAATAAACTGTTGTAAATCCTAAATTCCATTGAGAAGCTAAACTGATTTCAGAGTTAATCTTTACATTATTTTCCAGTTCTGCAATTACTGTAAAAGCTATATGAAAGTAATATTTTCTACCGGAATTTGAATGGGAATTCAAAAGGGCCTTTAAAATAGTTACAATATATCCAATGCAGTATTCCAATATGCACACAGTGAGTTGCTGATAACTCAGTTAACTATGTCACATCACTATTAGAAATACCCCACAAGCCTTTGAAACCCCCATATCTGAACCCTGCTATGACACAGCTCATTCCCACAAGACTTGGCGATTACGTTTCTGATGCATTCAAAAGGGATTTTTCTCTAGATCTGCTTCACTTGCATTTGATCGTGTACATAGATGTGAGCCTTAGTTATTAAGATTACCAATATCATTAGTATAGATTCTTGAGATTAATAGTAACATACTCCAGCATTATACATGTATATATGTCAAAGATTACTGCATATTGATTCAGACCAAATTCCACACCTTACCCAACTTAGGGCCCCAAATTCTTCACTGTTTTGCTTCCTGTTTGACATCTAGAACTCCTGCTCATATAGCGGAGGGTGGGGGAAGGTGTCAAAGTGACGGTTTTTTCCTTTTTTATAAAAACACTGATACATGGAAATTTATCAGGACTAACAAGGAAAAGTAATCCAAAATAGACAAGTAAGATATGAAGAAACTGGCCAATAAGTAGCTCATGCACGTTAACAAAGATTTATCTTGAAGAGCAGCTCCAAAATTGCATAGAAACCTTACAGCATGAACCACACTAGCATTTGGCATGATAGAAAATAAACTCACAGACAAACTGCAAAAGTATGGATGATGTTTTCTTTCGGTACTATAAACGAATGGCAAACAAGCAGTGCGATATGTTTTGTTTTACATTCTGCCCTTTAATTTTCAAGGCATGCAGGCTGTCAAGTCTCATATCCCCTGGCTTTCCTGAATAAAGTATGGGTGTTGGAGGCAAATGGATCCCTTCCCCTGAAAAAGTAGGGAAAACAGAAGAGTAGTGCTCTCAAAGGCACCTTCTGTCATGTGTGCATTAGATACCGACTTCAGTATTTAAAATAAAGTGGCGTCAGGCTTTAATATTTTTTAGAAGCCTCCCTTCTTAAAACAGTAGGGACAATTTCTTACAGTGACATTAACTACTCAGTCACCATAAAACATGATGGACAAGCTCTGAACTGCACACTAGCAGATCAAGACTACACTGTTTTTCGAACTCCACAAAAAAGCAAACAGCAGCAAACCACAGCTTTCATCCTCTTTTGCAAGTCATTCTTAGTGAAACCCTGACCTGTATTAGAAGAATAATTGGAATTCAAGTATCTTCACATCTATCAAAATAGTTAAAATACATACTCCAAGGTTATCATTTGAAAGAAGGAACTCTTCATCTGATCATTCACTATGCATTTTATCCTTTAAATATCTATACTGCACATAAATCTTTAAAAAATGCACCTTACTAATGAACTTCAGAGAAGTGCACCTTAATTTGATTTGGCCCACAGTCCTCAATTTCTTCCTATTTTCTACAATTTGTCTTCAAGATAATGAAGCTATTCCAAAACTAACAATACAATCTCTCAACAAAAACTTTCACATATTCTAGCTGAGCTTGTTACACCTGAGGCAAAAGCGATTGCTCAAGAAGCTTTTGGAGTGGAAGGGGATTTTTTGAAATTCTTTTCAGCCAGTTGTCTCAGTATATCTTAATCAAGCTTCATTTTTAAAAGCAGTTCATAAAATCTCATGAATCTTTGTTTCATACAAGTTCAGTAGTTTCTTTACTTTTTATAGAAGTCCATTACAAATAAATTCTTCAAGCTTTCATCAGTTTCAAGCCTTCACAGCTATTCAAAATAGTTTGAGATAACTGCTCTTACTGAAAGTTGAAACTGTGGAATTGATTGTCTAGTTACACACTCAGCAGAAGGAAAAGTCTGACCTGCAGTCTTGATGTTAATGTGCTGTTGTCCAGAATTTTCAGTTTCAAGGTGGTGTGGTTTTGTTTTGTGTTTTTAAGATATTATTCTCTAAAAATAAACAAACCTAAAAATAAATCTTTTACAGCAGTTATTTCTTCAAATGCATTTGTCATTATATTAAATAAAAACACTTACCATTCTTCAGTTCGAAGCCTACAGTCCTTAGCTTCTCTTTCTAGTGTCTGAGACTTGATCTTTATGCAAGAAGATAATCTCACAATGTAAGTACTGACACAGCAAGATATTTCATTTCAGAAGTTTTCAAACTTGCAAGTAAGAGAAAAATTCCTTACTTCTAATTTGGCTTTATCATTCTGCAGCTTTTCTATGGTATCCGTGTATTTCTTTGTTAAACTGTCTACCACAGCTTGATGCTGGGAAGCATCAGTTTCCAAAACCTCAAGTCTAGTTCTCAGTTCCGCTTCTAAACGTTTGTGTTGCTCATCTGCTTCAAAAAACTAAAAGAAGAAAAGCAGAGCTTATATGAAAGTTTCATTTTACTACAGAATCTAGTCGTATGAGTTATACCAATTAGCTAGTCTAGGTAAACAAAAAGTACTATTTCTCATATAAATACAAATTTTATGATGGTATTTACATAGACAAGAATCAGGAAAAACGCATATTGTGTTTATTAAAGTTTTGTAGTACCAAGCATTCCTTAAATATATTGCTCATTAATAGCAGACACCTGTAAAATTAAACTTGAGCCATAAGGTTTTTCTCAAGTTTTCTAAACTGAGGTAAAATGCATTCCATTTCAGTAAAGTAACTCCAGACTTAATTATCACAACTTGCAGGAAATATTTCAAGCTTTAAGGCAATTCTGAAACAGTGAACTAAAAAGAAATTTCCACCCACTACCAACTATACGGCTGTTTTCAGTAAGGTGGTTAAGCATCACCAAAAGTTAAAAACCCAAATGAGAAAACACATATTATGTGATTTATTCCACGTGCTGTCTTAAGAATCTAAAGTCAAAATACTTTCTCATTTGCCCAGTGAACATCTTTATAAGCAAGTTATCTAATCTACCATTTTGCATACAACTAAACTTCAAAGCTCACTAGTTTTCAGACGGCATTTTCTTTTCTCTTTCTTAATGTGACCAGTTTTCTCAACTAAAAAGAAAGACTAAGAAAAGTTTCACTCACAAGTATATGTAGTCGTTCATTCTCTTCTATCTTCTTCTGAAGATCTTCATTGAAGACACTTTTCTGCTCTTGACTCAACTGAGATGAGGATTCTGCACTTTTCTAAAAGAAAATAAAATGCGTTCATTATCTCCAAATCTTTGCAGGTATCCCAAAGCCCATGCCCAAGTACATGAAAGCACTTAACATTGCAAACTCCCAATAGAGATGAGTATATCTCTTTCTTACATTGATTAATATATCCAAAGCTACACATATTGCACACGGCATGAACCTAAAAGCAGCACATTTTCCTTCACGCTGTTGTTACAGTGGAGTGGTAGAACACTAACTCAATAAGGACTCAGGAAAGCCTCTACTCAGGCATAACACCCACACACACATGAAATTGCTTGTAGGGGCAGGTGCCCATTTGACATCATTTGAATCTTGCACGATTCCATGCAGCCACTAATATGAAGTCCTACACGAACAGGCTTGTTTTGGCAGCTGTGCTTAAGGCACATCTGCTCCCACCAAGTGTCCAGGTGTAAGCCGCTCTGGTCTCAGCAGGGACCAGGAATAATTACTATCCCATGGTGGGCTGCAGCATGAGGTGGCACTGGAAAACACACAGTCTTCACTGTCCACCAACTACCCTGAGAATGCAGGTATCTCTCTGCCAACTGTTTCCTCATTTGCCAGCCATTTCATCCAAAAGACTCAAGAGACCACCAGCAAATCCCATACTGCTGAACAAAGGCAGCACCATCATCAATCAAAATGAAGACTGTTTACATTTAAACTTAACAGTGAAAGTCAAGTGTTTGGGACAGCTAAGCTATCTCTGCATTTGATGTCAGCCTATGAACACCTGAGATACAGGCATATCTTCTCCTCCTTCTATAAGGATTGCAGTGTAACACAGGTAATCCATCCCAATCTTAATCTAAACAGTTTTCTGAACCTTAGTCTATATAGTTTTAGACGTGATTTACATGGTCTCTCAATGGCAAGTCTCTGAAGTAAGGGTGACATGAAATTTAGTGGGGGTGTGTTCAATACAATTTACATACAGTGAGGCCCTACAGGAGTGTCAAACTCATTTTCACTGAGGGCCACATCAGTCTTGCGGTTGCCTTCAAAGGGCTGAATGTAATTTTAGGACTGTATAACTACAGACATCTGCTAAGCAAGATTTTTTTTGCCTTTAGCACATACTTTGTTCTTCTTGCCCCTTGTTTCACTTAATGCAAGTTCATCTTGAAGTAACTCCACTCGCTTGGCAAGCTGCTGATTTCGAAAGGTCAAGCTGTCCATTTCTTGTTGCAGTTTCCTCAGTGATTGATCCTTCATCTTCAGTTGCTCCTGAATGACCAAAAAGCTTAACTTTAAAATTTCACACTTACTTTCAACGCATGCTTTTAATAAGAAGTATTACATTAAAAAAAGAACACATTAAAAAATTGCTTTCTTCACTATATGAACACTGAAGAAGTAAGAAGTATTGCTTTTTAACTAAAACACAGATTTCACTTCCTTGAGCTGCCCACAGATCACACTCAAGTAGGTGCTTCATTCTATAAGTTACTCATGAAGAAGCAACCTTCCACTTTTTAAAAGTAAAAACCTACAGAGAACAATGACAACTAGTTGCGGAACAGACATTCTTTTACTAAATCAGGCTCCTTCCTCATTGTTTTAATTGCAATACTTCGATTAAAAAGTATTCCCATTTACCCCTCACATTTACCTGTTTTGTGACAGCTTAATACATCTGACATGAGCAGGTTTTAGAGATTACCTTCAGAGAAGCAGAGTTCGCTTGTTCATCCACAACCCCTTTTTTCAGTACTTGGTTCTGAGCTCGAAGCTGAAAAATAGAAAATGCCAATAACAATGCAAGAGAAAGAAATATGTGCATCACATTCTCTCATGAGAGCATCAGCTGCATGTGCTTTTCAAACTATTCTGCTGAGGTAGACAGTAGTGGTACCAGGTTGAAAAAATTACCCAATTCATATCCTAAACTGCCAAGAAACAAGAAGGTACTTTACCATCTGAATATTTTGGTAAAATAGAACATAATTCTTTCTCAATAAAATCTTGGAAGATCAGTTACTTAGATATAGTTAAGGTTTGAAGAACAATGAACTAATATGGAAAAGTTGCAACTTCTTCCTTGACTGATCTATTTCTTGCTCGTATTCAGTGCTATTTCTGTTTCTCCTCTCTTCTCCCCAAAACTGTTCATGACTGGTCCTGGAACATAAGCACAGCTCACAACACAGTCAACATCTCTATCAATTGCAGAAGAGCTTAACTATATTCCAATTCAAAAATACTCATTACCAGTAGCAACAGATAATCTAGAGAGAACAGCTTAACAAACACTTCAGGAAAGAACAGAGAAAGCACAGAAGAAAAAGCCCTCTAGGACTTACTTATATAGTTCACAAATCTGAGCTGTGGTGGAAAGTGATACTCAAGAAATCTATTTTCCAGTCACTGCACAGAGCACCTATACCCTGCATCAATGAGGATACCAACAGTTCCATCTTCCCATTCCTTGAATCCTGGTTTCTTCAAGGGCAGTTTGTATTTATTTGACATGCTTGAGTCCAGCTGTTGCAGATATAAATTAAAAGGGCTTGTATAGTGTTTGGGAATACTTCTGGCAGACGCGTAAAAGGCGAGATTCATTGTAAAACAGCAACAGCTCATCTTTTCAGTCTGATGACTGAATATATTTGAAAGGTCAAAAGTCAGTTGACATTGCTAAGCACAGGCTTTGCCCTGCAGTATTCCCACTGTGCTGCTCAGGCATCACAAAGGCAACAGAAGAAACTTGCAAGAGCATCACAGAAGACTTAAAAGCAAGAAAAAGCAGTGCAGCAGTTTTCTACGCCTTTTGTTCCTCCACAGCTACTAACGCAGGAATGTGTCAGATGCAGCAAATAAGCTAGCTCAGTCATGTTGCACTGAGATAGCCAAGCTGAAGGGTGACCCACCAAAGGCTGTCACAAGTTGAAAGAGCCTTTTGACCATTACTTCCATCAGGGTTGTGCAAGAGAGACAGAAGCTGCAACTTGAGGCAAAGACGACTCTGAAAATACACATCCATCTTCTGGACTGTGCCATGAACTAAGAGAGAACACAACCCTTTTGCAGCTACTTCCCTTGGCACTCCTTGAGCGTCTACCTCTGCCTTTGGCTTCCACAACATGATTAAGTGCAGGAAAATAGTTTCCCAGTGCTAGTCTCCATTTCCACCTGCACACAAACAGCCAATTGAACAACTGATCATTTACAGAAACAGGAAAGTTATCCGCAAATCCACAATGCCCTGGAGTTGTTGCACAAGAAGTGGGATGAAGCCAAGAAATAGTTCCCATGAAGAATCCATGAAACACCACCAGCTTCATGTTGCAAGGTGGAAGTTCAAAGAAAGGTTTTAGACACCATGATACTAAAAGAAAGAGGATCCAGTAGCTAGAAGTTTCACAAGCTATAATCAAAAGCCCACATCTCAAAGTTTCATTTAGGAATCAAACAAAGTCCCTCAATTACCTTATCCTGAGCCATTTCTAGTCTCCGAAATACAGCAGAGCCACTGTAGAAAGCAACACGAAGTATGAACTCTGTGACCTACAAAGCCTCAAAGTGAATTCTGTTTTCTTAAAACGATTTTGTGGAAACATTAAATAAATATCTGAGAACAATTTAGATTCTGCACAGCTTTTTTTTTTTTTAATAGCAGTTCCAAGGACAACAGTATTTAAAAATACATCAGCCTGTAATTTAGAAAAATGTGTCAAATACAGTCAAGTGCCTTTTGCCAAACACTCTGACGCTGGGCTACACAAAACCAAAGTGCTGGCTTTCTTTCCCAAGGTCACTGAAGAATTATGCCATTCAAGACCATCAGTTTCCTCTCCCTTTTAGTGAAGAAACAAGAATGAACAGTTCTGTGTTAATCAGGTCTCCACCATTTAAAAAGTCACCTCAAGCACCTTAGAAAGACATTCTCTGCTATGGGCCAGATGCGTTTCCAAATACTCTATTAAGCAGCACCAGAAACGGGAAGCAAAGTCACCCAGGGCAGATGCAGAAGAGTGGGAACAGACATGAGGCAAGTATGAAATCGAGTGTCCTCACTCCCAGGACACTGCAACACCACTGCAAGTACCGCTCGAGTCCTACACCCACCAGACAAAGCGAACTCAGACTATGAGTGGGATACCAGACCAAGAGCCAAAACGATAACTAAGCCCCACACCTGGCTGGGAAGTGGAGCAGGAAGGGAAAGCACTGCTAGTTTGGCTTCCCTGCTGTAGCTGGGCCCGCCGTCCCACTCGGTGCTTTGCAGACGAGGCCGCTTTGCTGCTCAGTCGGCACTGGGCAGTGCTGTGCTCCCTCGGCACCTGCGAGCCCGCAGCTCCTCTGCCTAGCCAAATCCGCCCTCACCTCGCCCCGAGAGGAGGCAGCCTCGGGCTCCAACACTTAGCGCTACCACAGAAACCTGCGTTCCAGCCCTGACCAGCCCCGCTCCGGCTGGAGGGCTCCGGGCCTCGCCAACTCGCGGCGGCGCCGGGGCAGAGCAGGCGACCCCGCCAACCCGCGGCCCGGGCGGGAATGTCCCTCCCATCAGAGCGGCCGTTGGGCGCGTAACGGCCCGAGCCCGCGCGCGGGTAGCGGCTGGA
The DNA here is from genome assembly GCF_037038585.1 of Patagioenas fasciata. Taxonomy (NCBI): domain Eukaryota; kingdom Metazoa; phylum Chordata; class Aves; order Columbiformes; family Columbidae; genus Patagioenas; species Patagioenas fasciata. The sequence continues at coordinate 18,225,060 of NC_092522.1, forward strand.
GGGGGCGGCACCGGCCGGGGGGTGGCACCGGCCGGGGGGCGGCGGCCCCCGCTCGCGGAGCATCGGGGACGGGCTCTGGCGCCTGGTACCTTGGAGTACTCCTGAGCCAGCTTCTGGTACTTCCCCTGCAGCTCCGCGGCGGCCGCCATGGCCCCGCCAGCTCAGGGTAGACGCGGGCCCCAGCCCCACACGCCCGCTAAGGGACGACGCACTTCCGGGTTCAGGCGGCGGGAGCGTGATGACACCACAAGACCACCCACATGGCCGGGAGGGCGGAGCTTAAGTCGCCGGCGCCACCATCTTGACGCAACTTCCAAGATGGCGGCACGGGGGTGAGCGGGGCCGCGAGAGGGGGCGGGCCGGACCACGTGACGGGGAGCGCAGCCGCCTCCGTTGCCGTAGTAACAGCCGCCGGGCCCCGCGCGGCCTGGAGCCTACGGGGCCACACGCCGCCCAGAAAGCATCGGCCTCGCTCGGAGCAGCGTCCAGCCGAGCGGGGCTGGACGGGGAGCCCGGGGGCGGCGGACGGGGGGGGCATGTCGCGGATCGCGACGCGGACAGCGGCGGGTGCTGTCCCGGAGCCGTCCTTGCCCGAGCAGAGCGCCGGGGCCGCGGCTCCCGGCCTAGGCAAGGCTGTCGCTAGGGGGCGCCCCGCGCTCGGGCCTGCGGCTCCGGGCGTGCGGAGGCGGCTCGGGGAGGGCACCAGGGGGCCCGGCCGGTCCCGCAGCCCGTGTGTGAGGGCGGATCCATCAGTGAATAAGTGAAACAAAAGGCAGTGAGGTAGTTTCTCATGGCTTGCAGCGAGCGGCAGGGATGGGATTAGTCGGTGGCAGCATCTGGCGCTTCCTACTGCGTTCAGCCTTCACCGCCATTACCCTGACGGAGGGAACGCGGGTGACCCGTGTGCTACCGCGGGGCCCACGGTTCGCTCCCAAGCTGCAGAAACTCGAGTTCCACAGGCTTGGGGGTCATTTTGAGTATCTGCACCCTGTGGTTCCCGGGGGGGCCCTTCTGTGCTGCTTCCAGCCTGCAGGTTCCTTTGTTTCAGAACCTGCTTTCAGCTTCACCACTCAGGCATCATCCTCTAGAGATTGCTTGGACCGTGCTAATTATTATCCTGTTCTTCTTTATCCTCAGATTTGCCAAACATTTAAATGTATATATACCAGCAGCGCTCTTTAAGCAGAACCTGAAGACATCATAGTAGCTGTGTTTGGACCTGCCTGACATCCAGCGAATCCAGGATTTTGTTTCTGAAAATGACTGGAACCAGATGTGTAAAGAAAAAATAATAAGGCAAAAATGTGATGATACTTCACCAGTATATGCTGAGCATCTGGTGATTTGCAGGTTAAGGGCTTCCTGGTCTAGGATAGACATGCAACAGCGAATTATTATTTTTGTTCAGTTTCCATGGTGTCATTTCTTCCACTTGATTTAAGCATGGTGTCTTCATAGCCTTTCCTCAGGAGTGGGTAGTGCTAGAGATGCTAAATCATCATTTCCTTACCTTCTTTTCTCTTTGTTTCCCTTAAGTAGGAGGAGATAGTAGGTGACTGTAACAGGAACTAATCCTATTCCTTAGTCTTGAGGCTTCTATGGTGTGCACTATTATTTTGCTTATCACAGTAATGGAGTTGGCAAGCACTAAATATGATATGGTGGCCAGATTATTAAATATGTTTCTATCTCCACAGGAAGTCTTAATGTTGGAGGACATGTCACTGATCCATTTTGCCAAGAACAGAGAATGCACATTTTTAGGAAGTTTAAAAAGGGAAAAAAGCAAAACACATCTTGTCCCCGTTCATCTAAATGGTCTTGCTGCTGTTCTGCATGACCAAAAGAGCTTAAATAGCAATACTGGAATAAGAAATAAGGAAGCTCTAGTTTTTCATATTAGAGCCATAACGGACTACCCCTTCTACTCCATTTTGTGTTCCCTACAGCAGCCCTTAACAAAGTAAATGGAGTTTGCAATTGGCGTTCAGCACATCAGGGTTAACAGGCAACATACCTTGCGTGGTATGTCCTCACATGACAGTGCAGTAAAATTTCTACTGAAAAATTATTAAAAACCTTTACAATTATTCTAAGCCTGTATTTGTAGGTTTGCATTTTGTAGGATGACTTTCATGAAATATTAGCTTGAAATGCTTTGAACATACTCCCAGTTTGTGCTGTGTTCAAAGATGCTTTTGTGATAAAATTTTCTCCTTGTATCTGGCACAGTAAATGCTGGCAGAGAGGTTTCACAGCTGAAAGCTGGGAAAGGGAGCTGAGGGAATTACAGTGCCTAGTTGGAGCAGAATGAATTGCTCTCCCACTGACCACAACGGTGTTTCTGACTGGACAGCCAGCATGCAGGCTGGAGGAACGGAGAATTTATTTGCCTGCATCCATCCAGAATGGCAAGATCTACATATACATTATATAGGGCATTTATCATAGGAGGTAATGCCAGTTTCTTAAAACACAAGTGGACGGAGGGAATAAAAAATGGGTGCTTTTCCCACTTAAGGGCTGTAAGGCTGAGACCTGCCTGCAGGATTTTTAGGCTCATCAGAACAGCCCTGTTTCAATGTATTTAAAGCATCAGGCCAGCTTCTCGTATTTTAAAGTGGTCCTCCCTCTTACTCAGTTTCATGGATCCTGGAGTCCTTATAATGTTAGGAACATATAATATGATTTATCACCATTCCATGATGGTACTTGGTGAACAGCTTGAGTCAAAGTTCCCCAAACATCCAGGTAATAAAGTTATGTGGCTTATGTTTGGTTTTGTTATTGGTTTGGTTTTTTTGGCTTTTTTGGTTTTTTACTTACTCATAGGAAGTTATCAGATTAATCCTTTTGATTTGTCATTGCAGCTGCAGTGCTACTTCCCCTGCTTTCAGCTGTGAAAAAAAATGTCTGTATTGCACTGTTTCCTCGCAAGCACTTCCCTAAAGCTCATCTCTCCCTAGAGAGCAAGTCTGTCCAAGAGCTGCGCTGCGCTGGAGAGGCGCACAATGCGAGTTGCTGCAGCGTGGTGTCGTAATGCTTCCGTGTCAGCGACTCCGTGTGTCACCGCAGAGGCTGATGCTGTCACCAGAAGTTCAGAGCGAGAAGAGTTCAACTGACTGAAATGCCGAGCAGCGTGGGGTGGTTGCCACAGGGCCCCTAAATACCTTCTGCAAATCCATCCACATGATCTTAGTACACGTTACAGCAGCAGAGCTTAATGCAAGATAAAACGTGATGTGTTGAGCAAGGAAATATATTACAAGGATCACAGCATTTTTGCTTGTCTTTGTTGGCTTTCATGGGGAAGAACAAAGAGCCAGGGGTACACATGGGAACAGAACCTGTCCTTATGTCTGTGCCTAGCAGCTAGCATAGTGGGTGTTGAATTTTAGATACTGTCTCAAGACAAATAATTTATTTAAGAATTACCGTGATTGTTTCAACGTGTTCTGTTTTCAAGCTCTTTTATTCTCCCTTCCCTGCTCAAACAGTGCCTTCCCCTCTGTCCAGTTAGTCAGAACTTGTACTCACATACTCTGTGAATAGGTGCAAGTAGAGAAACAAACGAGGAATATATTTTGAATAATCCAGGATGTTTTCTGTGCTTTGGGAAAATAAACTTCATTGTCATCACATGCTTACAAGTATTCACAACAAAGGGGTGTCTACGATCCGGAAAAAAAATAAAAAATGATTGGAAGGGAGCCATAGTCAGCAGACTATCACAAGCAATGCATAAACCACATCCTCGGAAGCTGCAAACACCCGAAACTGGTGTTTTGTTTCTGTTATCTTAGCAACGGCAAGTATGAACAGCAGGATATGTACTCATGATATGCGCTTGTTATTTCTCATGGTGACTCTGTAACAAACTGTTCGTTATGTATAACCTTTCACCTCTTTCAAAATCCAATTGTTCTGCTGAATTTTTTAAATTGCCAAGTACTCAAAAAAATGTATATGCATGTACAGATATGCACTTCACAGAACACTTTCTTTTAATTATTTGTAATCTTCATTATCATAATTCCAGTGTTTCTGTGACATTTAAAAATAGAAATTAAAACAAGTCTCTCTGTCTCTCGCGTCCCTTCCCAGCCCATAGGATAAATAGCTTGAGTCATCTATAGGGTGTGTGCATGGCCAGGGGAGTGGTGCTTTTGTGTAAAAATAAGTTGCTGAGAACGAGAAAATGGAAAAACTGAGCAGGCAGCTGCCTGTAATAATTCAGAGTTGACTTGGCAGCTCATGTTCAGCTCAGGTACAACACATACTGGCACTTGGTGCAACAGGAGCAATTTCTGTATCTTCACAACAAACGCTTCCTGACATTCACAGAATGTCAGGGATTGGAAGGGACCTCGAAAGATCATCTTGTCCGCTCTATAAAACAGCAGAACTTAGAGCTGAAAAGGTTTATGGTTCTTTTTGGGTTGTTTTTTTTTTTTTTTTTTCCCCCTGGATGCAGAATTCCCTCTCTTCCAGGAAAATGAAACCTCTTCCCTAGCTCTGCAATTTTTTATTGAATGTTTGCACATCTTCTACAGCCTTCTTTCCTGCTTTTCTTTATGTTTGCAGGGGCCATAGCTGAGAAATGTGGCCCAGCTGAGACTACCTGTGCTCAGAGTCTGGAGTCTTCCATGTTTGGTGGAGAAAGAAACATAAAAATGATGTACTTTAATTCCAGAGAGACAAAATGTCCCATTTCATAGAGAAAAAGACTGAATTGAGAAGGGGCATTATGAAGATTGTACAGCGAGAAGTGGATGCTCTCTCACGTACACCAGGTGCGGACACAGACCTGCAAGCCTTTGCAAGTAACATCAGCAAACCAGGAGCTGGTACCTGCAGCAAAGACGGCATGGGTTTGTCTTAGTTTCCTCAAATCTCCAGAGACAGACACATAAGTGGAGAAAGGAGAGAGATCTGGAAGATTTACCAGTAGGTTTGCAAACATTTTAATCAGAATTGCTCCTGTTAATGAAGATTTTTTTTTTTTTAACTATTTTTTAAAGAGATTGTGGCACCTTCAGAAACAATTTGCGCTTTTGGAACGAGCTAAAGCCTGCTCTTTGGTGCAGAAAGACTGTCATGGAAAAAGAAGAGGCATGGAGGAGATGTGGGGCAGGGTTCCTCACCGACAGCGCAGGGAGAAGGCACAACATGCCATGTAGAAGGATAGGGCGATAAATGTTGTTTTTACATTGCAAGCCCAGAGATGGGAAACGTGAACTTGAAGCAGTGGAAGGGGGGATGCCCTGGGAGGATCAAAAAGCAGCAGGGGAGTATTACAATCAAACTATCTGCTTGGAAAAATGCTTTGGAGGAGACAGGTTTGTCTTTGTGGATTTTTATGAACTGGAAAGGAGAAACAGCATGAGGAGCAAAGCAGTGTCGGTTTTGAATCCTGACAATGGGAGGAGGAATAACCTTAGGGAGGATTACAAGGCTGAGATGGACTGTATAAGCATTTTGTCTACTTTTTTTCTTTGTGTTTTACTACATTGAGGGGTGGGGCGTTGGTCATTTCTCAGTGGTTGGTGGTTGTTTTTGTGTGTGGTTATGACACTGACCAGTAGAAGCAGCATCGTGGCAGCTGAGTGAAATATCACATACCGTTAAGTATCTAGCAGTGAACTTGAGTGCACATACAGGGATGTGTAGTAATTAATCACAGGATGACACAGTTGGTCAGATTTTTCTTTTTTTTTTTAAATATGGGAGTAGGCTTCCAGGCCTGTACGCTTTAGAAAGGAATTAAATGTAGCAAACTACTGGAAAAAATACTCACTGGAACCTCATGATAAATATTCTGTGTAATATTTTAAAAGAGTTTAAGTTTTTCAGTGTAAGAAGAACAATCCTTAATTTCAAAATCACAGGAGTTTATTTGAATGGTTTTAGATAAGAAGACAAAAGCTTCTTACCCTAGATGAAATCTAGTTAGAAGAGGATACAATTGATGCTTGATTTCTATTGTCAGCCACCCTTCCATACACATTCATTCACTGGAAAACCAGCATTTCTTAGAGAAAAAGTAGGTGCAAGCCACTGGCACGAGCCAGTAAATAAAGGAAGATTCACAGAATGACAACGCACTCTTTTCCACCTCTAATTGCATCCCATATTTCCGTTAATAGATCAGCACTAAAATTAAATTTGGTATCGCGATCGACCCAGGGTGCTTACGCTTCTCCTTGTTATGAGGCACTACATATGATAAATAAACCAGCAACGCTACCAGGGTATCTGCGAAGTTGGACACCAACAAGTAGGGATTAACAACCACATCGGAAATAATGAGCCTTGACAGATCTAGGGTTAAATACTTTAAAATTAGATCCTGCTGAAAGCCGAATCTTGTCGCTTAGCAACGGCTGCATGGGATGCTGCTGTCACTCAGGGGATGTTTCTCTGGGGAGTTAACGTTATGCTGACAGAAAATGGGTTATGATTGGGTCAAGGTGACATCATGCCACACGGCGGTATCATTTTTTTAAGGTGGCATACAACACGATCGCACTAGAGTTAATACCCAGATTTGTGTAGCCACTTGGAGACTTAAGGAAACATCTTTTCTTTTGAAATGGCTCGGCTCTGCCTACACCTCTGTGCAGAACAGCAGGTCATTTCAGCCAGCACACCGTGGTCAGACTCAACAGGTGGATTTTTAATCTTTGCAAATTACTGAGAGCCAAAAGAAAAGTAAAAAGCCAGTAATTTGTGGAGGTCCAGCTGTGTATTCAGAGCATGGAAACCTCCACCAGCAGTTCAGAAAGCACGCACAAAGCTTATGAGAGAATAAAATGTACCCTTACTGAAAATAACTGAAAATGTAGTTTGCTGAGCTAATTTTAGCATTTAAAACAACTGGGAACCTACTGGATGTTAATAAGAAACCAAGACACCAAGTTAATGAATTTTTTTTAAAAAGCCTTTAAGGCATGAAATCTATTTTTAAAAGTGATGCTGGTTGATACAGGCACCTACAGAGATTTGTCTGAACAGCTGCCTGACAACTGCAAAGCACAGGAGCACATCAGCGCTCCTGAGGTCAGTCTGATAGGGACCATCCTGCCTTTCTAGATGTGAAAATACACAAGTGTTTAACTGCTACCAGCATCTTTGGAATGGATACAGAAATTAGGGACTCAGTCTGATTTAGTGCGCTGCCCATTAGGGCTTGTGAAGTCAACGTGCTATGGAAATGGAGATAATGGTGCCCAGCATAAAAGCAACACTCAGCTAGACATACCTAGTTTAAAGGAACTAGATGTTCTTCTCTGAACACTGAAAGAGAACAGATGAGAACTTCATTGTGGGTGGACACTCTGATGACTCACATGAGGTGTGACGATGGCAAATGTAGCATCTCCTATCCAGACATGAGGCAAAGACACCTTTGATCTGTCCCCACCGTTTTAAACAAAAATAGTCCTGTAGGTAAATCGCAAAATGAGCTGAACTGCAACTTGCATTGACGGAATACATATCACGGCTGATAAATCTTGTCCTTCTTCCTCTATTCAGACAGGCTGTGCTGAAAGGGAAGTCCTGGTGAGCAGGAAGGTTACCAAGAGAGATCACAAAGAGTCAGGATCAGGACAGATCTCATTAAATCCAGTTCCAGGTCACGAACTACCAACTTTTTCTGCCAACTGGCTCCTCCCGGTTTTGCAGTGACAGAAGAGAACAAAGAGGTGGACATATTAGATGATAACAGGATTAGTCAACTGTATGCGAGCATAGTGAAGGCCATGACAAACCTAGGACAAGCAGGCAAGAGTGGTGCTGCCAAGGCAGGGAGGGTGTGAAGGCCACGTTACAAAAAGCACCAACACTCTCATAGAGTAGCTCTTCTCATGCACATGCCAACAGGCCAAATTCAAACCAGAATCAATGTACAGAAAAGCAGTTGAGAGAAACAAAGATCACGTCTTCCAAACGGAAACCAAATAATCTTACTTTGTTTAACAAGTCAAGAGCCTAAGGAGTGAAATGATCGTGTTTGTACTGATGCGATAGGAAAACAAACACTCTGATGTTTAACGAAGAGCTGTTTAAACTAACAGTGGCAGAGGGCAGTTAATAATCTTGCTTTAGCTGTAAGTAGTTGAGAGCTGCAGGAGCTTTCAGGAGGGCCTTTGGGAAGAGAAGGGAGAACAAGGAACCTGGCTGATCTGAAGACTCAGCATTTGGGCAGAGGTGATATTGCGTTGCTTTCTCAGGTGCAAATCCATCTTTTGCAGGTGAAAACAGGGCCGAGAGTTTCAGTGTCCAAATACGCTGGGGAAGTTCACAGGAACATTGCTGGACTAATACTGATATGTGATTGATTACCTCCAAGCACACCAGATCATATATTTCTTCAGACTACTCAAACTAAGCTTAAACAGTGGTATCTGGAAACTCAAGATCTGTGAAAGTGTAGCCATATTCTGTGTCAAATTTAGACAGCCATCTTCACAAAATTAGTAAGTATTTCCTCAACAAATGTCCTTAAAATACAGCTGGTGTGAGCGGATAATTGCTTTAGTTAATGCTTTATGTTGAGAGTTGTGGCTCCATACAGAGTGGGGTTCCCAGAAAAGTTGTCACAGAGGAAAACACTCTTGGGAAATTTAACAATGAACTTAAGGCTTTCTTGGAACGATATAGTGGATAACAATTAGAAAGATATCATGATGATGTGATACATAGCTGTGATTTTGTCTGAACTCATTAGAGCTGTTGTCTTATCAGTATGTTAAGATGAACACTAAATCAAATATATTTATAGTACATATGTATTCTATAATTTGTGATTTAAATATTATTTGATATGGTGATGAAGGCATGCCTTTGTTAAAATCTACTGTTATCACTTCAAGTATTGCAAAGGGAACTGTATTTCCATCAGATCCTACAGAGGAAACTTAACAGAGTGACACTAGTCAGCTAAAAAAAATTAAAATAGAAGAGAGCGATCGATGTCTGCTCTTGAGAGAGATAAACATCATGTCGTATCGTTTCCCACTCTGGTAGTTCCGCCTCCCTGGCATGGGAAGGGCACGTGGGTGTGCACTGGAGGGGACACTGCCCGGGCACAGCAAGGGATGCACGTGGGAAGCGGGATGGCGAGCATTTATCTGCTGCTAAAGAAGAGAGGGGTGGTCCCACCACTGTGCTTCCCATAAAGCCTTGTGTATAAAGACCCAACAGACACCATAAATCATATCTAGAGAAAAGTAAATACTGAAAAAATACCAAACAAGACCTATGCAGCTTTATCCAGGGACATGCTTGTAAAATTACCCGCCCTGTACAATGCTGTTGATCTTTTTGAGTGTCATAGAAGCAACTTAGCCATAATGATATGAATACAGAACTGTAAGTCATCACAGATCTTTCATCGGGAAAAGATTCAACTTATTTCTGTTTAAACAAATCTTTGCACAAGAAGGCAAATGGTATGAAGTAGTATCTCAGCAATTTCCGAAGTGTAAAAATTTAGCTCAGCTTCCAGGTTAAAGGGTGAAATCTTGCCTTAATAAGATGCTCTTCAAATATTATGGGCCAGCTATGGGTGAACCTGACTGTAAGCAAACTGTACGATGGACTGATAGGGTTCTGTTCTTGTACAGATGACATGCACACGCATGCGAGTCTTAACCAAGCGGAGACCTACGACAAATTACATATTTAGCTCTCAACACTAGCCCAGTCTTGTGGAAGAGATTTAAATGGCAAGGCTGGGGACTTGGCGCACCACCTGAGACCAGGGTCTGTAGATAAAGAGAGAACACAGTCCTTTCTTGTTTGCAATGCTGTTTATTTTAGAAAAGCCCCTTTGATCATCTGAATGAAAAACGTGGGCAGAAAAGTCACAAATGTTATAAAACAAAGTTTTATTCTGCAACATTTTGTCATAATGAATTGCATCTCTTTGGTAAAAATAAACTTTATAAACATTTTAATTAACAGAGATTAGCATACAAAAAACTAAACTTCCGTAAATCGTCTTTAAAAGGGGTAAAGGACTAAACTGGAGGAAAAAGGGTTAGAATTGGTCACCTACTGGCAAAATTATTCTAAACAAACCCAAGGACATTGCTTATGCTACATTAGAAACAACCTAACGGGAACCATTTAAAAACAACTCTGGTTCATTTGATCAGAAAGCATTCTTACAATTCACTTTTAAATAAATAATAGTTACAATGAATTGGCAATTATAAAATGTTTTATATCACTATATGGCAGTAACATAATACTTTTAATTATGCACTTTTCAGTTTGAAGAAATGTACATTTATAAAACAGACTTGATAATGGCACTGGCAGTTAGGTGTGAAGAATGTGCTTTAAGATATAATGGCAGGTGCAACATTTAAAATATTCTACCTTTTCAATAAATATTTTGACTACACCATTATTAATGTGTATGGGTGTACTTTAACTAAAGCTTGTATTTACTTTCAGGCTGATGAAAAGTTGCAAACCCTACAACTTCAACTTTACAGTCAGATTGTAAAATGATTGATGTGACCTTTACAAAAGCAGTAATTTAGTATGGGAATCTGAAAGGCCAATACAGGTTCGTACAGTACTCACATCAGATTTATCCTGAACAGAGCAGCCTCCCTTGTACACGAGTCTCATACACTTCTTCACTGTACTTAAAGAATTGAACGTGGTCATTAATACTTTTCTTGCCAAAATATATCTGAGTCAACCATTGGCATGAACATTTTACATATGTCACTTAAAAAACAACAACGAAACAAAAAACCAAAACCCAACAATCAAAATAACTTTTAATTATATTCCATTTATACTATATACACCAGGGTCTCTAACTGAGGTGGCAAAACAACCCAAACCCAATGCTAGGTACGTAAGCGAAAGGAAGGGCAGCTCTTCTCCCACTACCAAGGGAGCTCTACAACTGAGCTGGAAGCCTTTGCCTCCCAAACGGCGCGGGCAGAGGCATGGGACAATGTGGTGGAACGGGTCAGGAGCACAGATCAGCTGCCTTCTCCTTCACAACGGGACAGGGAAGGCAGCAAAGCGTGGAGAGCATGGCTCCACTTCCCCCTTCCACGGTTCCAGTCCTCCCAGGCTGAGAGCCCTAAGGATGGACGCAGCTTTCACTGAGAACTTCTGATAGTATGGTTTTATTGCTTGTTTCATATGGTAATTAAACACACTGTTAGCATCCCAACCCCATCCCTTCAGAAATGAAGTCATTATCACCAGCTTCAGGGTTAACAGTAGCACAGCCACACTACCAGTAAGTATTAACCTTCTTAAATTTTATCTGGGGCAAGCAAGTAATTCACAACCAAACCAAAGCATGGAGCTCAATACAACCGCAGTTTCCAGAGTACTTAGCCCTTGGTCCGGCTTTCACTGGAAGCTACAGAAAAGCTGCAACCACCTTCAGCAGGAGCCAGGCAGCACCCCTCTTCACCAGCGTGCGGCTGGAATCGCAGCACCCAGCAGCATCCTGCACTGCCCATCAACACCAACTCTGCCCTTTGCAGTTTTCCATCAAGGTACAAAAGCCGACCCGTGAGTTCCACCAAGCATTCACATCTCCACACCCCCAAATCCTAAGAACCGCTGCGTTGGCACTTAATTTTTCCTTTAAATAGCGAGTTTTATCCCTACTTTCCATCAGTAACACATGTGATATCAGATCTAACTGGCTAATGCACCACTTGCGATATCCAGAAGACACACACATCTGCACACACGTTGCCCTGTTACAGGTGTAGGCTAACAGGTGTTCACACAAAGCAGGAATGCAGCAGAGTATTTTTCTTCCCTTTCAAGAAATAAAACATTCTTAAAACCGAAGTAATCGAAAAACAAAAAACGCAACTTTTTTTTTCTAGTGTTTGTGCTTTCAAAAACAATAATATTGGCTTTAAATTCCAAAATGCAAAGAACCTGAAATATTTCAGGCTTGATCCAACAGCCATTGAGTCAGCGGGAGCACCAGCGTTGTCTTCAAGAGGCACTGGGACAGGCCCTCAGAGCAACAGACCTTCAGCAGCACGGCTGTGTTCGTATATTAGCAGACGATTTATGGCAGTATTCGTGAAGAGGCTGACAAATAATTTAAAAACAAAACAAAACAAACCACCACACTGATCTAAGAAAGGCCTCCAAATAGCCAGAAAAAATGCCCCATTAGGGAAAGGTTAACTTTTGGCTGAATCCAACACTGTTTTTCAACAACCCAAACAGTGGGTATTGGTTTCCTAGGTGGCTCTACTCCTAATTTTCAACCAGCTAGCCCAACACCTGCCGGAAGCACTAGCTTCACGTGCTAGGGAGAACATCTGTGGCACATCATGCTACCTTTTGGGAACAGGAAAAGATGACCTTTGATAGCTGTGTAAGATTCTGCAACATACTTAAGGCATCCTTATACTTACAGTACTGTTAAAACCCAGTCCAACAGAACTGCTTAGCCATTTTTGATCAGAAAACTTAAAAAAAAAAAAATCTAAGAAGATGTAAGCAACTACCACTGATTGTAAAAGATTAACAAAAACAACAAACAACCAATAACAAACAAAACACAATAGAGGAAAAAACTTCACCATACCACTAAAACATTTTTGGCCAAAGGATGTCTGGGAACTACCAAGAGATTATTTTATTGCAAAAACGAATTGTGAAGGAGTTTCTTCCCAAAACAGAGAGGTCCTCCTGAGTTCCGATGCACATCCAAAGGTTGAAGCCTTGCTCGCTAGATGCCCTCTATGTGGCAGGAGGCTGACAGGACTCACACAGCACAAGGCACAGTGATCTGAGAAGCAAAAGGTATGGACAGCCCAGGTGACCAAAAAAAACCAAACCAAACCAAAAACCCAACCGAAAAACAAAAAACCCCACACACAGAAACCCGAGTGATGGGTGGAAGAGGCAAAAACCCCCAAAGCAATGTAGGGTTCACTGATCCAAAAGGAAGCTATTCTATTTTGGTTCAGATTATGGGGTAAGATGTTCCCTTTTCAGCACCCATTCATCACCTTCGCCACTCAAAGCCTCCACCTCGTCCATGTTGTCACCACCATCAAATTGTTGGGTCCTTTCCTCCCCTGAATTGGTGTAGCGGGGCAGAAGGGCAGATGTTGCAGGACTGCACAGCTACTACGTGTTCAACAGTAGTCATAACACAAAGATAACACAAGGACAACATCAAACTTGGCAAGTTTCACTGTTGGCTACATCCAAGGTGCGTGTACGCACGTTGTGCATCTGCATGAAAAGGACACACGCCACCCAAAAAAAAAAAAGACAATTTATCTTAAGATGGGAAAAAAAAGAAAAAAAATATTTCCTTCAGGGATCTGACCTGCACACAGCAGATTTGGGGGAAGGAGTTAAAAAGAGAAAGCTGTGGGTGGTACCCACCTCAGCTAACCCCTATCCCCACTCTTCCAGGCAGCACTTCGCATCTTGCTGAAAGCAGCTCCTGGAGTGCTACAGGTTTTCTGCTGCTGTGTCAGATGGGCTGAGAGCTGCAGCCACTCGGAGCTGCTTCACCAGCGTTTCCACAGGACCTGTCTCAGAAGAGCGAAGAGAGGATGAGTGGGAGCAGGCAAGCAAGGCCAGAACCCTTTTTTCCCCCCCTTTCTTTTTTCTCCTCCTTTTTAATCCTTTACATGGAAGTCAGAGCCCTTAGATAGGGCAAGAGTCTCCTCTGCAGATGGGGCCAGCAGAGATGTAAATATGATCCACAATGTGCATCTGAATAAACGTATCTCTAGGAAAAAAAAAAATAAACTATTAAAAAGAAAAAAAAATAAAAGGGATCATTAAGAAGTATGCTTTCAGGTTTTCACAAGTCATGCATCTCTTCTAATCTGAGAAGATTATTTTTCTTTTTTAGGCAGTGATTTAAAAATAAATGGCTAAATTATAGTTAGCGCCAAAAATAAAAAAGTAATGAGTCCTCTTATGGCTTTGATCTCCCTTGTGAAGGGTAAAAGTAGAAGAGTATTGCCACAATTAAAAAAAATATATGTATATATTCAACACTGACAAACATACTATTTTTTCCTTTGCTTGTGACAGTGGGTCTTTGCAGTACTTATTAAGGAACTCAAACACGTTTGGATGCCAGCAAGGTGGAGCAGAGACCCTGCTGCTTCTTTCAATTCCTCATCGATTTCTTGACATAACTCCTCAAGTGCTTTGTTTGGCTGACATCCCTCAGAGGTATCTACACAAGGTTGTGATGCATAGCCACTGTCTCCAAGAGGATCATCTTCATAGTCAACATCTGTATCCACTTCGCTGTGAAATCCTTCGCTGCCATCGCTTCCGTCATGGCTGGTCTTGGAGATAAATTCATACACCTCATCAAGGGAGGACAAGGAAGACACGCTGGACCGAGATGCACAGCGCTGGGAACCCATGCTGCTGGCACTGTAGTTGTGATCCTCCTTCGGATCGATATTGGTGGCTGCAGAATCATTTTCTTGCAAATTTATGGAACTGGGAGGATTGAATGCACTGCCGTAACTCCTCTTTTTAGGCGCCTTCAGAGGCTGAGGTTTCTCACCTATTAAGGACAAGATCCGTCAGTAAGTAAATGCTTCAATAAGTTCACCTGCAAAATGAGCGTGCTGTGGCTGGCTGACTGCAAAGTAAGCTGAACGTGGGCATTTAAGAGTCATAATATCTTGTGCACATTTACTGTCATGCACAGAGGACAACGGCCTTCAACTAATCACAAGTAAGAGCCAGAGAAGCAGAAGAGGCCAAGAATGTCTTCTTACCATCTAACACAGAGAGGGCAGGGGAAGAACTTTGCAGAAAAAAACCCCAAAATTTAAAAAAAAAGCTGGTTCTATAGAACTCTGTGATGCTAGCACAAAGAATAATCAAACTAGAATTGCTTCTTGACTGCTCTTACTATTTGGAAACCAGACCATACTCACTGCCTGAAACTTTACAGAGAAAACATTTAGCTAGTAGGCAGAGAAGAAAAACAGAGTAAAATGGCTTATGCTTACAGTCCAACATCCCTTGTTGAATGGAAGTATTTAACAGCATCATTGCAGTAGCAGCATCAATATCGGATTCTGCGAAAGAAGGAGAAGTAGCAAAACGTTAGATCTCAGGTAAGCCTGACAAAATGAGGTCCCTAGAACATACGAAGAATATCTATCTGCATACATTGGCCTACAATAAAGAGCTGGGAGGGAATGGATGAATTTAGACGGAGCATGACTCTTCTACAGTGCAATACAGTTATAGAACAGTCTCATATCTTAACTATGATATTCAAAACCTGAATTTTCAAAAGCTGAATTCTCACACTGCACTTACCAAAGCTGAAGCCAAGAATCAGCAACATTATTAATTAGACATTCATACGACGATGCTGCTGCTATACTTATCAACAAGTGGCTTTTGTTCATACCAGCTGAGAGAGAAAGATTATGCATATGCCACAGCAAAGCATCTCAGCAGCTTCATACCCTGGTTATGTGAAGAGGCTGAGGAGCGAATACGCTCATTAACACAGCACTAATTCAGCACACTTCTCTCCTCCAGCAGTATTTTTCACACTAACAACAAGCCAAATGGAAGAAATTGAGAAGACGAGTGGGGAAGGGGCACTGCTCTAGAAAGCATGAGGATCTAAATAATAAATAGGCACTTTAAAAGATTTAGGTGAATGGCAGCACTTTTAACTACAGTGCCAAGTGCTGCTGTAAAACTCCATCCTTTGCCACACAGACTGGACTACTTGCATCTCAAGAAGGGCACTCTGAGGATATTATGGCAAGGAATGACATTTCCAACCAGAACCAGGTGAAAAGGAAAAGAAACAACCACGCCTTCCCCGCTCATTTCAGGACATGCTCATGCACTTTAACAAACAGGGAATCCAAAGTCCTCCTTTGCTCACTTCAGCTATGGATGATGGAGATATAGGCTATATATCCCTCTCCTGATACAGGAGAGAAATATGTAAGACTATATATATGTGTATATATATATATATGGTGAACTAACCAGGCAAAAGAGGAGCAAAGCGATGGTGAGATCCCACAAGAACCTTCATGTCTTGGAGCAAAAGACCACATCTGAGGGGTACATATGTATGTACATATGAGTGATGAGTGGAGAAGCAGGGCTGGAAGACAATGCATAGAAGGTGCCAGCAGCGAGCAGAACGGGCTCTCAGTCCTACTGAACTGGAACCAGGGTGAGAATTGCTGAAGTGAAACATCAGCCATGTCATTTTTTATAGCATTTCTTCCCCTCCCTCCATCCAGCTTCCATCATATGCATTAACTATGTTAGGGTTAGTACTGGGAAAGGGAGTGTAGAATCATCAGTTTGGCTTCCTTATCTTATATAATTTGGATATTAGGAGAAATTTCTTCATGAAAGGGTTGTCAGTTGCTAGGCGCTGGAACAGGCTGCCCATGGAAGTGGCTGAGTGACCATCCCTGGAGCTGTTTAAAAGATGTGTAGATGTGGTGTTCAGGGACATGGTTTAGTGGTGGACTTGGCAGTGTTAGGTTAATGGTTGGACTCCATGATCTTAAAGGTCTTTCCCAACCTAAACAATTCTATGACTCTATAATTGTCCCTAACTTCGTCTTGGTCAAGGACAAATACTACTATGACGACATCGACTTGGAAATGTTGTACCAACATGGAACTGAGCTGCTGTTTCCAGCACAGGTTATAAAACGTACACATTCGCCTCGTGTTTTCACTTTCTATGATTTTAAAAGCAGTACACTTTAATGAGTGCAGTGGGATAGACCTTAAATTATTTTATCTTATCCCATTTTGTCTTTTTGTTTGTTTGTCAGCAATAGGGCTCCTGAGTTTACAAGTCGTATGTATCCAACTGACAGAGCAGTATTCCCAAATTTATGCTTCCCCAGCAGAATGGCTGAGGAGGCACCTTATTACAAGGAATTCTTTCATCTGAACAACAGCTGCCCTGTATGACCCCAGGAACATTAATGGCTTTCCTCTAATGCCAGGGAGATGCTGAACAGCTTCACCGAGATGCAGAAATTAAATGACAGCAGATATATGTTGTTATTTCAGCACCTCCAGTGTAGCAACTTGGAACAGCATCAGACTGGCAAAATCTCCAAACCTACCACAGGACACACCAGCAAAATCATTAACAGGAGGGGCATTTCTTGTATTCTCTAACAAGCCCTGAGAATCCTGGGTCTTCCCAAGGAAGCTTCCTTCACCAGGATGCTGCTTGGCTACCCGGGTACCACCAGAAAACCTCCCTCTGGATGCGTGGCAATTACCAGGCAGCTGCTTGGTCTTTAAAAACCCTTGGCTTTGCTGCCTAACCAATGTCTCTGGTTTGTGGACAAAAACTACAAGAAACCCTCTAACCTCAACAGCCCACTGCACTAGCAGCACCGGAGAGCTGGATGTCTACTGTGCTGCTGAAGCCCTGCTTCGGCGTTGGCCTTTGGTTATCCTATTGAAAGAGCTTTAGCAATACTCCTCCACTACAAATTAACAGATGGTTGCTTTTTCTTGGGATCAGCCCTTTAAAAAATGAGCACAATTCACTTTTTAGCACTTCCAAAAAAATTATTATTTTTGATGAGGATAAGCCTTCAGTGGCTTAAGCTTTATTACTGAGGTAGAAGACCTGTGCTCAACAGGCTTCTAAAGAAATGCTGTGATATCTCGGCATGGTGTCTAGCTCCCTCCTGGTACCAAGGCCCACTTACATGTTTTAAAATGAAGCAAACTTTTTAAGCAGCACATAGGGGAAAATGAAATAACTATCTGCTGTTCAACAGCTGTTGCTACTCCTATTTGCATTTGACTGTAGATGAAAAACAGATTTCTATGTTAAATACAGTTTTAAAAAAAGTCTCAATCTGTCTGGCCATTTTTCACTGTAGAAAGCAAACATAGAAATCCCTAGGACAGAACCGTGGCCAAGTCCTTGTTACTCTAACGCTCGTTGAAACCTGTAAGAGCGGGTATATCCCAGTAGGCAGAGGAAGGGGGCACCAGAAAGGCACGCGATGCTGCACTTCAGCAGGGATTCCCGGGAAAATAAACAGCAAAACAACCCCCCAAAACCTGCATTCTTTCTCAGTAGCAACACAATTTTGGGGTTGTCCCTGCTACAAAAGCACCAGTGTAGCTACGTTGACATCTCCTGCCCAGCTCACACACTGCTGCCAGCGCCAATCCGACCCCTTGGGCAGGTCTGCAAGTGCAAACAGCTGCCCGAAGAGCGGTGCCAGCTACCGCAGGGACAACCAGGAGGGACAGACACCGTCTGAAGCATCATCTACAGATACCTATGGTTAACTTGCTAGAAGGGGAAATGTGTTGTGCTACTGAGTTTCTGCCATGGTTGGAAAAGATCATTCATCCACAGTAATATCCTAAGCATGGCTCGGTCCAGTCCAAGCTTTTTCTTTGACTATGGTTAAATAACATTTATACAACATAAAAGCTTGTGGTTGTGGGCATGACTTGTTTTCTCCTGCACTTACTTCATTACTAGTGCAGGAAACGCAGAAGGATATAAACTTGGTTGAGGAGCGGCACTGCAGCCTACAGCATCAAGACCTGTATTTGGAGTCCATATATTAAAGCCATCTTATTCCTCTATCCCAGGAGTTAAAATCAATGTTTTTCCATTTTTAAGGTGATACCTTAAACTAAACAGACACCACAAGGATCTTCTGTTTACCGAGTTAATATCCAGAACTTAGGTCTTCCTGCAAAACAACACTGGCAGAAACACCAGCTCGTGCCCAACTTTTTGGTGAGGAGTGAAAAGTAACACACAGCTGTGAAATACTCATCTGAAGTACACCCATCATTCCATGTTCCCCTGCAATCCTGTTGTGCTTTCCCACCCACTTGTATCAAACAACCAACTTTAAGGCACTTCTGCAGCCACATCTCCAGGTTTTATACATTAAAGTTTGCTGCCTTTTGTTCTCAGTTCTTGGTTAGCAACAAAACTACTGTAGAGATATGTGGTTTTCAGATTTGTATTCTACCAAACTATTCATTCTTAACTAGGTCATATTTGAGAGTGATGTGTCTGCTAATACCTTGCTCGCAGAACTAGATGGCCTGTGTTACATCTTGAAATTCACCTTATGGCTTTAACTTAATACACAGGTGGCTAACATAATGAGCATGCATTCCACTACATCAGTTGTTATCATAATCTAGCAGACACTTCAGAGCAGGTCTGTACACATCATCAGCTGGGTTTCAGTACATGCTTGTGACTAAAACCCAGGGAGCAGAGCGAAAGAAAATTAAATGTTTACCTTTGAGAGATCGGCCATGATTCTGCTGAAGGACTGAAGTGAGATAGTGAGGGGATGCTGACCTACTGAAAAGAAATTCAACAGGTCAAAGTCAAGCCCTAATTAAATAAATGATTTGTACAAAGTATAGTAAACACAATACTATGATCACAGAAAGGTAAAACCAAAACCAACCCAACCACCACAGTTTGGTGGGCAAGCAATTTCTATTGCCCTCAGTAGAAGGCTTGACACATTGGCTTATGGTTTATGTAGCACTATAAGCCAATGGATGTAAAACATCTCCAAATGCACACTAAGCAAAAGTCTTTTTGGCAAAAGACACTAACTTCTACAGATTTTATGTACCTGCCTAAAGGCTGGAATTTAATAAATATATGTATTTTTTTATAGTAAGTAAAACCTACATATGACAAAACATTAGCTTATACAGGAATGCTGAGAGCCCAGGAGCAACAGAACAGGTAAGGACCGGTTGTGTTCATCTGCTCCTGGAAATGGAGGTGGGAGATTAACAAAAACAAAAGATAGTGTTGTACAAAAAGAAACCAAACCAAGATATCTGCTCATTTTGAAGCTATCTAAAGCCGGGCTGTTTTGGTGTTGCTGTCTGCTTTTTTGCATTATCAGATCCGCTTTGTACCTGGTGAAGTAGTGCTTAATACCTTACAGCACAGTGGGCAAGTTAAAACTTTCACAGGGTTTTCTGCTACACATTCAGTCCTAATTACTCAGTTAATTATAAATATACTAGCGCCCAGTTAGAAACAAAGACAATAGAAACAGCACACAACAATTAAAATTGCATGAAACGTAGCAATCAATGTGCATATTTTACAGTGTCACTGGAATAATTCAAAGGGTGTTAAGCAGAATTTTCAAGCCCAACCTTTAACAGCAACCTATGAGATTAATGGGGTGATTTCTATCATTAAGGTGCATTTACCTTTTATATTTATCAGATTTGGTAGCATTATTTTCCAAAATAAGGCACAGCCACAAATCCCCACAAAAATCACAAAGCTGCTAAGTGCTTAATTTTTTTAATTACTCATCTAGATCATCTAGTTCAGGTTTCAAAATACCTTTCTAAAACTAACATCTTCATTCTTTAAGTTGAATTTTGAAGAAAATATTTATCACTGGCTGGTGCTGTGGCTGCACACACCTCAACAACCCTGAGATCAGCTGCTCTGTGTAGCTGTTAGTGAGGGATGTCCCTTCAATACTCTCACTGCTACAACTTGCTATCATTATATCCAAGCGCAGCTGGCCATTGGTAACTGCTCCAAAGGCTGGGATACTACAGAAGAAGAAATAATA
Source organism: Patagioenas fasciata (assembly GCF_037038585.1). Taxonomy (NCBI): domain Eukaryota; kingdom Metazoa; phylum Chordata; class Aves; order Columbiformes; family Columbidae; genus Patagioenas; species Patagioenas fasciata. The sequence continues at coordinate 18,245,705 of NC_092522.1, forward strand.
ATAATAATAATAATAATAATAATAATAATAATAATAATAATAGTCTCGAAGCAAGGTGGCTTGAAATGCATCACCCGAGCTACGTAAGCAGCTCTTGCAGCACTGCAGCCTGCCTGGCACTGGTAACCAAAGCTACTGAAAAGGAGAGTAGTATTGAAGCGTTTCCCAGTGTGCTAAACAAAGGGAAAGGATCCAATGCAGCTCAACATGAATGTGTGCAAAACTTGAGTTCACTGTCTGGTATGTTTTCTTGTAGGGGTGATGGAGTGCAAGGGTAACAGATCCAAAAATAGTGGTGGTGGGGGGAATTAAAAAAAAAAATCACAAGGAAAGCAACACACCCACCCCAATGGGGCTGGTTCTGCAGTTTGCAGGTAAATTGTACAAAGAGATGCTAAACACCTGCATACTTTTGTCTGAGCTCAGATGCTTTAAGAATCATATCCACACAGAGCTTTCCTACAGCAAATTAATGCTTCGTATTGATTAAGAAAAGCTATGCACAAAGTATTTACAAGATGAGGACCCTGGCCATGCCCACAGCCCAGGGATGTACTACATGCAGTATAATACGAGAAACAGAATGCAGCTAGGGGCCTTGCACCAACTTGTTGAACAAGCTGTGCAGCAATAAAGTGCACCAGTGATGCCAATCATTTACGATAATACAAACTTCAGTGTAATCAGACACAGATTACAGTTTTGGATAGTTTCTGCTCAAAGTAACACTTTAAATTTTAAAATCCTGCTGAATTATAGGTATATTCATGGCAAACACATTGTAAAATAATTATGAACGCTAGAGAAGTTCAGAGACTCTCGCAGTCAAATTCTAGCATGGCTCTGTAGATAAATCTGGACAGTCCTTCCAGCCTCCCTCTAGCCGTACTCTCTGGGCATTCTCCTTTCTCTCCACACACATGGCAGCCCCTTGGGGCCCTTCCCCAAAATTAGGCCAGAATTTAAATCTAATCCAAGAATTTTTAAACATGGAAGGGGGAAAAAAAAAAATCTGTTTTGCTGTGTATGAAAGTTGTACAAATGTTTTATTATTAAAGGAAAATACACTAGCTTCCCTTAGGAAGAAGTCAGGTATCTCAAAACACTTGTTTTATTTTGTTGTCCTCATAAATACAAGCATTGCAAAATCCTTCACATATTAGAGTCAATGGGAATTTTGCCATGTGGCTTCATTAGGACCAGGATTTCCTTGTAATTGTGATTGTTGGCAAGTGCGACTAGTCCTTCAACGAAGGAAAAAAGTTACCAAGAACAACAGCTTCAAATAAAAGTCCTGATCTTGCAAGTACTTTAGCCTTCAGATAAAATCTCTCCTTCCCAACACCTTATTTCAGTACGTTTTATTTACACAAGCTAAGTAAATCAGACTTCAATGCTTGTATCATCGGACTAATCTTGAAGACCTTGGAGATATTAAAAGCTTAACTGGTCAAGGCTCTTAACAACCTGCCCTAGGCTGAGTCTGTCTTGGCCCTCTGTTCCTCTAGCTGGACAGACAAGATCCAGAGGTCCCTTCCCATCTGTATTCTCTAAATTTTCAAGTTTGACTGTGTTAACACAGACACAGTGTCAACAAAGCTTTCAAGGACCACATCTTCACTCGAGTTATACTGAAAAAACAGAAGTCTGTGCCCTTACAGAGAAACATTAATGCCTGTCAAAACATTATCATCTTGAGACCAATTACAGTAGTTTCCAGAGTCTTTGTTCCCACAAAACAAAGCCTGACAATACCATCAGCCTTCTCTTTCCGATTTGACTATTTCTTAATACTTAAATACTTCAGGGTTATTTTAGTAACGCTCCTGTTCCAGGGGAAGCTGGAAAACAGGACACTTGTGCCTGGCTCGTTCAAACCCAAGATGACCCTTTATAGCTCAAGACAGCTGGAAGGTCAGACACGACTCTTGCATCTCGCAGGTTACAAGCCCAACTGGCAGAGCCCACGCCACACAAACCATCAGCTGCTGCCAGACAGCAAAGGCTTGCACCAGGGTGCCGGCTCCCAGGGTCAGCGTCCTGTTGGACCCTTAGAAATGTCTGCTTAATGTTATCTGTTCTACATCCTGCTCCAGTAACCTCAGTTCCTCCTGTTTGTTAAGGAAAACTCCTCGCAGTAAAGTTAAGGTATAGGGGAATGTACAGAGACCTTAATTATCTCTTATCTCACCCAAATTCTCTGCTGAACTAGCTAAACCGGCCACATGCCTTCCTAACAACTGAGTTCACCAACAGCAATGCATTCCTCTCTGCTTTCGGTCCTCCTCCTCACCGTCCTTCCTCTGTAGGCTCACCTAGCTGCCCTTCCTCTTCCTCTACTGAGAAAGCATGACGTTGACTTCAAATTCTCCCAAAATCTCTTGCCCAATATTAAAATGTGTCAGATGAGGAAGCCTTGATTTCAGAAGTCTTGCTCCACCTCAGAGTATGTTTATGGTAAAGGCTGTTCTTCCCATCCCTGCTGCAAAATGCTTTTAAAAGCCTCAGAGAAAAACACCCCGCTCTTAGACCCACCTCTCTCAACACTTCAGGTTGTAGGAAAGTTGATTGGTTTTGACAACAGCATAGAACATACATATTTTATAACCAGGTGACTGACTTAGAGAAGACACGCACCTCCATCCAAGCTAGCAGCACCAGCCACCCTACATCAGTCCCAGTGCTTGAAGAAGGATTTTGCTCCAGTTCCTGGGGTTGCCTTCCCTCCAGAGAAATGTGGATCACCAGTAAGCGCCCAGCACAGCCCTGACCTCTTTCTTTTAACCTCTCACACAGTTACAAAGATGACTGGGACACGAACCCCAGATCTGCTGTCTGGGAAGCCTGAGCTTATTACGTCTCCCCGCCTCGTCTAGCCAGTCTCACCTCAGCGCCACTCAAATTCTTCTCTCGGGTGGCAGCTGGTAACAAGGCATCAGCATCTGCCCGGGCATCTCCTCTGCTTGGTGGAGGAATGTAACCATGCTCTGATGAGGAAATTCACCTACCTTGATGGTGATGCTGGCGGAGTATAAAACGCAAGTGCTGAGGGAAAAGGCTGCTTTTTCAGTGCTTGCACGAGAATAGGTTTATATTCTGGGTCAACACACCATAACGAACCTTTTCCATTCACCTGCAAGGAAGAAGTAGTGCAAATTAGAAAATCCAGGGAAAAGGGTGTTACAGTCATTTCTAACTCGGTATTCCTAAGAAGCAGCAAAATGCAATGACATAGGCATCCACCGCTGTACAGCTGGTGTACATCACCTGCACAAAAAGTGGATGCTCCAAAACTGAGCGCGTGGTGCCTGGACCCTTGTTATACCGTATGGAAACATCCATCTTGCAGCTTGGGATAGCACCTCCATTCATACTCATCTACTGAAAGCTGTAAACCTTATTTAAACACTTGGTAAACACAGCTGTGATTTTAAGGATGCGTCCAGGCATCAATGAATTGATCAGCAGTCTTTTGATTAACAGGTTTCTAAGTAAGAAACCAAAGTACCTTTCCCTTTGCTTAGATACGGCCACATACTAATTTAACTTTACATCACCCCATCAAAGCAATGTGCCGGATGCTCAGCTACAAGGATGATTCCCACCTTTTCAAAATCTGAAAACCTAATTAATATAATTAATTATATTATATTAATTAATATATTTTTCATGCACGTAACAACGTAAGCACCACTGTGCTAGTCATTCTCAATATTAAATTTGATATGCCAAAAGTTCAGCAAGATAAAGCATCTCCCGCTCTTCTCAAGGGTTTCTTCACATACTTACTATATAAATTTAAAAAGCCTGTTTTTCAAGCCTGTTAGTTCTTGGAGCATAAAGAGGAAAATTAAATAGGAAGTTAAAACAATTCTATAATCACTGACCTGATATTCCAGCTAACAGCTCTACTGGCAGAAGTGCTAGTTTTTTGGGGGGAAAACAGATGTTACAGGGGGTGATCGTGCACATGGCAGAAGGATGGTGCAGTTCCACACCTGAATGGGAAGACCTTTCTATAGGACTTCTTGGGGAAAAGTCTCAGGAGCAAAACCCCAAGCTTCATGGAGCACCTCCTGTGAGACCATAAAAGCCAGACGGCCTCCTCCAGCCAGTATCAAGGGGGTATCAATGCCATTTTATGGATGGATACTCCATGACCTATTTAAGACAGAAAAGGACCCAAAAAGCGTGTAAGTCTGTGGTTCTGTTTAAGTCACAGGACTTTTCCTGAAAAGAGGAAATAGTTTGCTCTCAATAGTGAAAAATCAAACCAGGGAAAGCTCCATCTGAGAAAGATGCTGCTCTGTAATTTTAGTTGTAGCACACCACTGCTCTATACTCTTTATCTACTACTTAGGACAAGCACATCCACTTGACACCTAATTGGGTTCAACTGTGGGCTGGAATGGGGTTAGCTTCCCCTCTTTCATCTTCCCACCAGTTTGCAGCCCTGAAAATACAATACAGTGATTTTGGGTGGGTACTTCTTTGTGCAGTAAGATTAGGTTAGGTGTAAAGCAAAATCACACTCCTGCCCACCATTATTTGTACTAAATGGAAACACTGAGCAAAAGAGATGATGGCCATGGGGCTATTCCCGTGCACCCCTGCACTCACATCTGCTGATGAGCAAAGACACACAGAGGGAAGTCAACACAGGTCCAAAGCCAGGGCCATGCTTTAGGGGAATGCCGTGCACAAAAAAACCCCACGGAACACAGATACATCCAGCTTTAAAACAAAACAGCAGTCTAACTACAGCAACAACAAAACACTGTGCCATTTCTCCTAGCAAAGACAAAGCCTAGATGATCCAAAAGGATAAACTGCCTCTGGAGGTCAATATTTCACATCAACAGTGGAGCAACTGTTGATGTGCTAGCTGAAGTGTACATATAACTTCTATTTAACATGTACAGAAACAGCCCTCCAGAGTCAGCGTGGAGCAGCCACCAGGCCATTTTGACTCTTTATCTCAAAATGAACAGACAGTTAAACTGTTCCAATATGATTTTTTTTGTCAATAATATTTTTCTTCATATTTCTAATTTGACTTGTAGGATGTTATCTAGTCAAATAAAGGAAACTGGGAAGAAAAAGAATTCCTGTGTTTTGAAGCACTGGGGCTATTTTGTAAAGACAGTAAGTTTCCAGCCCCCAGCATTCTGGAGCTTGATTACAGCAACCTGTGTTGGAAATAAGATGCCCATCACGGTGCAGACCTGTCCTTTGCCTTCACCACCAACCTGCAGTGGTCCCTGCCCTGCCAGCAGTGAAGTACAACCACTGGGTATGACCAGACCAGCGAGGAAAGCCCAAGGAGCAACCGAAGTGAATGGAATCAGCCAGTACTGGTGGCTCAGGGTTGCTGCAGAGGTGGGCACCCATCTCCACACTGCAGAAAGCCCACCATGAGCTACAGCCCTGGGCAGAGGCTCCATTGGGTTTGAGCAGCTCTCACCAGCTGCTTTTACTTGAGCTAGGTCAACCACTGGAAAATATTGTCTGTGTCCATGAAGGTATATCGTATGTTCACCAAGAAGTTTATCAGGTAATAGACATCTCTCTCCTACCTTCACAGGCTTATGGATGGGACCTGCTCTTTGTCCACATATTTGAACAGCCACAAAGATTGTTTACTACCATCTCTTCACAAAACAAACCAAAAAAAAACTAAAGGAAGGAAAAAAAAAAATCACCTAAACCACATACCTACCAAAAAGGAAGGGAGACCTTTTGCACATATTCAAGCCCTGTTTCCCCCGCCACCAGAGGAGACAATGGCAGGGCCACATCCGTTTGAGCAGTGGAATGCCAAATTAATGCCTGACATGGACACTGCTCCCACCTCCTCGCACCTTTTCTCCCCAGTGGTATTAATAAAAAAATCCGCAAACCCACAGCTGTAAAAACAAGTCTAGCAAAGAGCAGGGGGATTCTTCAGGACTTCCAACTCCAAACCACTTTTCATTCCAGATCCTCCCCAGCTATACATCAGACACCACTCCCTCAAATAAAACCACATCCCACTGTAGACCTCTCTTCTCCTGACTCCAAGCTGTGTGACAGTGCTTAAGATGCAAAGACCATTGGCTGTAACTTCTGAGGATCACTAACACACAATCACACCTCATTTTCAGGGGCACCATGGCCACAGCACGTATGCTGGAAGTCAAGCAGGTGTCCCAGGTACCAGCTCCAGCACTGTCGCCTTACTGTTTATCAGTTGCAGCTCTCACCCACTGTTACCAGAGAACCATCAAAATCTCATTTGTTTGGGTAACTACAGGCATGAGCTCAACTCCAACTCTAATAAAGGGTATTTCAGCTTCTGAGTCTATCACCTGAGGTACACCTTGACAAACCACTTAAATATGGCTGCACCACAATATGTGCATACAGAAAAGGTAATGTATATTTTAGTAGGGCAAAGATTTGACAGACATACATACATCCTGTTTCCATGGCATGAGAAGTTCCTTCTCTCAACTGAAGTGCTGGTTCATGAGACATCTCAAAGCAGTTACTTTCCCCTCAGCACTCTTCAACTCATTACAGGAAAAACACAACATAAAATATTTTTCAGTGATCCAAGCAAGGACAGCCTCTCTTCAAGCTCTGAATGCCACCGTAGACTTCTGAACACCCACAGCCTGCTGTGACAGGCAGAGTGAAGGTATTTATCTGGCTGATACAAACATACGTGCAAACAGAACAACCATCCACAGCTACGCCTGCACCACCATGCGTTGCAGCTTGGTGGAACTGGCTCTGCAGAGTGAGAGAGCTGGGGCGGGGGGATCACCTGCATGTGCCTGGGAGGTTTCTTCACATGTGCTACAGCAGGGTCTTGTGGACAATGTCTGGGCACAGTCAGGGCACAGCAAGCACGCTCCTGCAGCACCTCTTCCAGGTTAGCACCCACCAAAATTAATCCAGTTCATGAGTCCCAAAACTGCCCCGCAGTGCTTGCTCATGCAGGTAAGTAGTGGGGGAGGTAGAAATGAGGAGATTCACTTTGAAACATGAAGTCCAAACCAAAATATTAGCATTATGGCAAACATGAGGAAGGACTCTTCCTAGTTTTGCTGCCAGACCTCCAAGAGATGACTTTGTAGCTGACAGCTGCCACCAATAGCCAGGGAGGTATCAGAATGCAGCCCACCCTGGGATGGGGGGAGGGCACAGACTCTCCCCTCCTGTCAGACTTGTACACTCTTCTAATAAGAGAGCCCAGATTCATTTGAAAGTCTTTAAAACCCTTCTTACCCTGATATTACAAAACAAAACATGCTCCTCATGCAACAATGTCATAAGCACCTCTGCTTCCACAGGCACTCTGGATAGAAGAAAGCTGTCTTCAAGACACAATTACAATGCCACTGTATGGGAATATAGCGGAAGATTTGGCGAGGAGGTTAGTTAAATGTAAATACGCTCAAGTGACCTGCACCTGTCTGTAGAAAAAGCACATACATCACACTAATTGTTTTACTGACCTTGTGTGCTTGATGAGTTGAACCTCTGTGTCAGATAGCACAGGCCTGTGAGAAACCCCAGGCACCTTATCGCTATGTCTGAGATTCCTGCTTTGTTGTGAGAAAGAGCAGGAGGCTGCACCTGAAGCCTTGAAATACAGGCGAGCTCAGCAGGCCCGGTGATCTTCCAGCAGGGCTGAACTGACCAGCGCCTGCGTCCCCACCTGTGTCACCTCTGCCTGGGAGCTCAGGTGTGGCTTCAGAGATCCCCCAGTAGAGAGGTAACTAAAATAAAACTTGCTCTTTGCAATGCATTCTTGACCTCTGGCTCTTCTTGCAACGTGCCTGCGTATGTGTACACAGCCACTAACAAAGAAAAAAGGAAGAAAATACAAAATTATCTTGGCCTCTCAGAGAAGCACCCAGGGCATAGCTAGCGCATGGTTACAGGCAACACAATCAGCAAGACAATCTTGCAAACTCCAGCCGCTCACTGCAAGTGACACATGAGGAGCTCGTCCAAAGGGGTCTGCAGCACTCCAGTCATGCCCCGAGGAGTCTGCATGTGTCAGACTTACTTTGCAGGAAAAATTTGGAGCAGTGCCCTCATCTGGTCCTTTTCTAAGTAAAGATTTAACTACTACATGCTGGAAATGAGAAAGCTTCGGCAAAGTTTCAGGAGGGGCTTTTTTGGTGTGGTGTTTTGGGTTTTGTTTTTTTTTGGTAAATGCAGTTTCTGTTGTTAAGATTTGAGAGATGTGCAGTCCTCAGAGCCTTGTGAAAATAATGACAGAGCATGTCAACCTCACCTTACTGGTAGTGGTGGTACCTATTTTATGTTTTGTCTTTCCCACCACAGGTATCACATCAAGCAGCAAGCCATCCTTTAGCTTTCCTTCAACCACTCCAAGCCCAGCAACACTGGTGGAGTCAGCAGGGTGAGGAGAGGACCAGACACTCTCAAGCTCCTGCTGCCCAAATACCAGGACACAAGGTTTGACTGATAACTGCTTAGCAGCAAGGGTTTCCAGGCTGGAAACGGCAGAGCATTAAAGGGCAGATCCACAGACAGCAGGAACTCCTACACAGATTTAGGATTCTGGAGGAGACCGAGGGGAGACCTCATGGCGGCTACAGCTTCCTCACAAGGGGAGGTGGATGGGCAGGCACTGATCTTGTCCCTCTGGCAACCAGTGACAGAATCCGAGGGAATGGTAGGAACATGCATCGGGGAGGTTTAGGTTGGACATTAGGAAAAGGTTTTTCACCCAGAGAGTGCTGGAGCACTAGAACAGGCTCCCCAGGGAGGTGTCACAGCCCCAAGCCTGACAGTGTTCAAGAAGAGACTGGACAACACCCTCAGACACATGGTGTGAACTGTGGGGTCGTCATATGCAGGGACAGGAGTTGGACCCGATGACCCTCTTCCAAACCAGGACATTCTATGATTCTAGATTTCCCTTCCCTGCCCCAATTGTTCTGAAACTCATGTCTCCCTTCTTGGAAAGAGACACCCAGTCCTTCAAGGGGATCTTTGCCACCTGCAGCAGCTTGTGGTTGCTGCTCAGGTCAGTATTGTTCACACAGACACAGCTTGCAGCATCTTGGTCCCGTGGAGCCACATTAAAAGCCATCCTAACACTCAGCAGGTCTCAGCTATGGGGGAGTTTCTGGCATTGACACAGAGCAGTAAAAAGTCTTTTTTTTTTTTTTTTTTATTCGGGGCAAAGCTGCTGCTTGGGAAAACAACACCCTAACAATTTATTGTAAAAGCAGGGATACTGAGAAGTGGAGATGTTCAGTCCGAACAGGACAAGGCAGCCCTTCCCAATGCCCATGCAGCTCCAGGACCTCTCTCTACAGCAAAAAGCTGTCAAGCACGCCAGGCATCACACACATTTCTGATAACAAGCCTGTTACCACTTAGGCTGATCTCCAAGCACGGGGGTCCAGGATTTGTTGACTTTTGGTACGTGGTTTGCTAGCTTTTAGTATGTGGTTTGTTGGTTTATTTAAGCCAGAGCCGGCTCTTTAAGGAATAGGATGAGAAATGAGAGAGGGAGGAAAAAAGTCACTGGTAAAATCATACAAGTCAGAAGAAGAAAGAATTTGTACAGAAAAGAGTATCTTTGACTTTAAGAAGTTAAGCTTGTGTCTGCACCATGCAGAGACACACGCTGCTATGTTATGACAGACGTTAAAGCAACACAGTATATTAAATGCAGGAATTAAGTGTAATTGGAAAGCTAGAGCTGTGCTAAGTGTAAAAGAAGATCACAAGTGAAAGAAAGAGTCAGTTTAATATTCCAGACAGCTATTAGACTGAGAAACACTCAGCCACATACATACGGTGTGCCTGTAAGCAAGGGTGCCCTGCAGAAGACCACACCTGCACCCAAACGGGCAACACCTGCACTGGAAAAGCAGGGAAGGAAGAACACACCCTGAAATTTCAGTATGGGAAAATAGAGAGACAATCAGTTTGAGAAGCTTTAGCAAAATGACATCCTAAGACACATGTCTAAAGTTTCAGGTGGGAATTGAAGGATAACAAAATCACAAGTAAGTGGAAACAGTGTCCTTTGCAAATCACATCAGCCAGCTTTAAAAAGGATGCAGCACAGCTGGCTCTATCCAGGTCAGTACTAAAGAAAATCAAGAGACTTTTGTCGTCCTGTGATTTGTCACAAGTGGCATTTCCAAACCATCTCCAGCTGCAGATGAAGTGTTGGAGGACATGAAGGAGGGGAAAAAAAAGAAAATAAAATCCTTGAGAACCACAGAGTCTTCTCCATTTTCCCCTGAATTTCAACCTTGATCCACTTCCCTCCCACCAAGTCTCACCTTGCCATGGCTTCTCTCCACTTTCCGGAAACACTTGTTCAAGGAGAGGTTGTGTCGGACCGAGTTCTTCCAGCCGGTGGGTGCCGTGGCAAAGTAGGGGAAGCGCTCCAGGATCCAGCTGTAGATTTCTTTGACTGGCAAGCTCTTGTTGGGGGAATGCTCGATTGCCATGTAAATGAGAAGGCTGAAAGAGTAAGGGGGTTTGGAAGTGGAGGATGTCTTTTCGGGGTTCTGGTAGCAGGACGGTGAGAAGGATGGCACGCTGTCGCCCTCAATGTCATACAAGGGACTAACGATCGGAAGACCTTCACTTCCAAGGCTGAAGTTTGTTAGAAGGTTAGTACTTTCATGCAGCCAGTTCAAATTTGTGAGCTCGTCATCTGCTGAATCTCTGTCCACCACAGTGGCCTTTGGCCTGCCGGCATCGCCTGCATCGGGCAAGCTTCCCATCCCATGACACTGCCGTAGTCCTGCAGCTTTTTCTGTTCCTGGCGTTTCAGCTTTCTTATCCGGAGTCATTCCAGTGACTGGACCCATTTAGCTTTATCGGTCTGCAACAAAGGACACAGTCAGAAATCAATGCAAACCTTCAAAATCATGTTCAATGGCAGCCCACCAAACCCAAATACAGGTTCATACCATCCCCACACTGTGCAAGAATACTGCAGTCACTGATGAGAGCCAGGGTCCAACACCAGGCCCATGGTAATCTCATGAGCACATGATAACTCCCGCTGGTTTGTAACTGGTAAAACACTGGCCCAGGTTGCCCAAAGAGGTGGTAGATGCCCCATCCCTGGAGACATTCAAGGCCAGGCTGACTGGGACTCTCTTGCTCACTGCAAGGTGTTGGACTAGATGACCTTTGAAGGTCCCTTCCAATCCAAACTATTCTGTGATTCTATAACCAGAACGTATGGTAAGGACTTGGAAACTGCTGTATCTATCTTGAAATGCCAGTTAGGACACAGAAATAATGGCTATTTTGATGTCAACATCTGAAATCTGAAAAAAGATCTTAACAGGTAGGATCTGATCCATTCAGCTCCCACATTAACTCTGCAGTTATACTCCTTGTCATGTAATTTGACCCTATTTAGGTGTGTTTGCCTTTGGTGCCCAAAGAGTAAAAAAATAAGTTGCAGAACTTAAATCAGCATAAAGTGAATTTGCAGCCTCAGCACAAGGGAAGTCTTTACAACCCTCCACAAGTCACAGTCATTCCCAAGAACTGCCCTCCTGTTCCCACCGTGGAAAGATCTGGCCAGGCGATCTGTGGCGACTAGAAATGATGCACATCGGGATGCAGACACAGGTGCACAGGCACAGAGTTCTTGTTAGCAGCAAGAGCAGATCCAGGCAGGGCTGAGCTATCTTTTATTAACAGTTCTCAATTTATATGTGTACAGATACAGGGCTGGACCAAGAGGTTAGACAGTTTTTTCAAAAAATGTTATTCTAGACACACCGCACTCATGTTGTGACTGTTTTCAGTCACGTTCCCATGCATATCTTGTGGGCGGCATTCCGACCCACTCATTCACACGCCCAGGCCCAACATTCATACATATGGGGGCGGTTTTCCAACCCAGGATATCATTCTCACTGGCCTGGGCTATCACTTCTTACACTCATAAAAAACATACTTCTCTACAATCTGTCCAAGGCCCTTTAGCTGGAACTGCTGTTCCCACACCCATCGGTTCAGCTGGAGCTGCCCAGGTCCGAAAGAGCTTCCTTCCCCTCCCACAAGGGCTTGCTGCTCTAACTCCGGCTTCCCCGCAGAGGGTGGTGGGACCAGCTATCAATGGGAAGGAACCACCTGCTGGGGTGGCAGCTCAGACCTCTTGCAGCAATAACAGCTGATCACTTGCTTTCAACATTTCCTTAAAAAAAACAAATAAATAAATAAATAAAATATATATAAAAATATATATGTAATTATAGCTACTAAAAGCTGCCACCCAGAATGCCAGGTCTAACAGGCTACCTATGCTTTAGAGGCATTACACTACCAAAAAGCACCTTCTTACTCAGAGTTTTCAAAGACATCATCTATCGAACTACATTATGCTAACAGCTGTTTTTCTGCTGGTGTGACCATGTTGGAGCTTTGCTGCACCTACAGCTTTGGCCAACATAACTGTACCACAAGTACAGGCCAACAAAACCCCTCTAAAGATGTGGTGTGTGTATCTATATATACAGGGGCTACACCAGCCTACTATAAACATATGGCACTCCAACTATGGATGCAGTTTACCAGCAAAGCTGAGGTTTGTATTAACAGTAAAATCGCCCACTAAAAAAAAATAAAAATAAATTTAAAAATTAAAAAAAAACCAAAACCAAAACAAAACAAAAAAAAAAAAAAACAAACCAAACCAAACCAAACAAAACAACAACCCACCACAGTTCTGTGTCCCTGTACATGTGCTATCATTCTGGTTTCATGCTCCAGTTCCTACTCCAAGAGCACAATTGCAAGACCAGAACAGTTCCTACACCATATCTCACCAGACAGCTCTATGCAGTTAACTGGGTATTTCCTTACAACCAATTTTAGTAAACGCATGGCTTCGTGCACTTGCATCTTCTCCTACAAAGCAAAGGCAAGGAGTTGGCCAGCTTGCGTACACCTTCTGGCTGTTCCACCTACAAAAGCACACCGTCAGCTGGCTCCAACCCAACAGCCTCGCTGTGTCCCTGTAACTACACTACCCCACCTGTCTGGAGGTGTATTTCCCCAGCCTACTTATTTTGGAGGAGGGGACCAATGTGTGTGATGGAGGCATGATGGGGTGACACAGAAAGGCAACAGGATACAACTGTATTATGCTCCCCAGCAGAAGCCAGAGCCCTGCCAGCCCCTGCCTGATTCCAGGCAGGTGTGGGGTCCAGAATTTGTGTCTCCCTCTCATGGTTCAACTCCAGCCAGCAAACAGGATCACACAGCCGCTTGCTCACTCATCTCCTCAAGTACGATGGGGGAGGGAATGGGAAAAAAACAAAACAAAACAAACAACTTGGTTGAGATAAGAACAGTTCAATAGGACAGCAAAGGAAGACATAATAATAATAGAATATACAAAACAAGTGATGCACAATGCAATTGCTCAATGCCCATGGCACTGATAATCTGTTCATTCCCAAGCAGTGGCATTTACCTCCGTCTAACTCCCATTTATATACTGAGCATGACATCGTACAGTAAGGGATACTCCAGGGATACCCCTGTTGCCAGCTTGGGTCAGCTGTCCTGGCTTTGCTCCCTCCCAGCTTCTCATGCACCTCCTACAGCATGGAAAGCTGAAGAAGTCCTTACAACAACCAAAACATCAGTGATATTACCAACATTCTTCTCACGATAAATCCAGAATACAGCTACTAAAAAGAAAATTAACTCTAACCCAGCCAAAACCAGGATACTCCTCCAGAAAACAGACTGGGTTTCACACCAGAAAGTACTTCTCCCTTCATCTGCCTATATGTTTTCACACCAGCAAGTGCAAAGCTGCTCTGACAGTAACACCTCTACCTCTGCTTACTAGTACTAGTGCTGGAAACCATCCCCAAGTTTTCTATTTAAGTGCAGAGATGGGCATGGTTAACTACCAGCTCAGTTATTAAAAAATAAATAAATAAAGCAAACTGCTCAAATAGCTGGTCAAAAATAGCTTTGCTCTCCCTACAATTTATTTCTCCCGCAAGCCACCAGAGCAATTTATATTGGCAGTCAGTGATTGCTGGCTTTAAACAAAGCAATATATACATATGCTTATGTCACTTTTTCAACCCTTTCTGAAATTAAAAACACAAAGAGCTAGTTATAAAATTCATACAGTGAGAAAAACCCCAAATCTGCTGCAACATGAGTTGCACCATTTTCCTTGTAACGATTAACTCCACCTCTTCGTTCAGTGCCTCTTTTGCCAGCTACATACTAGCTCACACCTCTTAGCCATGTATTAATAATTTTAGCACTCAGTTCATGTTGCATTAACTATTCCTTTGCAAATCTTCAGTCAACACAGGAGATCAACAAAATGCACATGCGCACAAACACATGCAAGTATTAGGTCACTATAGTTATTCCTTTGGTGAAATGGGGCAATGAAGTCTGTCTTACAACTCAAATATGGTCTGGGCACGCTTACAGTCTTCTCAAAATATAGAGGAAAGAAAACCACGTTAATTTATTAAACTGGCACCTAAAATCAGGTAGGCTTTGTGGTGTCAATGTGCTATTTGTTTGCACGCTATTATATGTTAGCAGAGAATCATTAGAATAATTAATACCCTACTTAAAAAAAAAAATGCAAGCAATACACTTGCAGTAAATAATGTAGGCTAGTGCCACGTTTCTCTTGGTAGATGCATTTAAAAAAATCCACACGTCTCATATTACCTTCTTAGTGCCTAGTCCACCACGTCGCACATCTTCTACATGATCAGCAGAAATGAAAATGTTTTTTCTAGAAAGCTATAAAGGCCATTATTAGACTATTATAACCTAATAAATAAGAGAAAAATTAAAATCACGGTTCTGTAACTACTGCATTTTTCAAAGGGTGTTCTCCAGTGGTCTAAACTGAATGTTGCATCAAGGATGATTTAAATATATAAACAGCAGAGTTATTTTAATGAAGCAGTACTTAACTCCATTAGGATGGCAGTAGTGAGTGGTAACATCAAGGACCATCAACTGGTAACCTGGAGCTGGTTTTCTGGAGATAGCCAGTGTTCCTGGGCAGCATCACTTCAGCCTCAATGGCATAATATGCTTTATACCATGCTAACTTACCCTTGCTTTGCTTGATCTCATAATATTGTAACCTCTAATTCTGTCCAGTTTACTCTGGCGTCCTGCTGCATCGGTCTGAAGCAGACACCAACACTGGCAGCCTTCTTACCACAAAGAGCTGCAAAGCCATCAAATCTCACGCTTCCCCTAGGCAAAGATCAACCACCACAACTCCAAGGGGTACTCACTCCACAGATGAGCTCATCAACAGACATGTTAACGCCTGTCTCGCCTCTCAAGCACCCAAGGGCCGTGGCGACCACAGGATCTCCTCACCTCTCAAGCACCCAAGGGCCATGCAGCCCATAGGACCATCCCTGTCTATTCAGCTGAGACAGCACTGGTTTCTGCCAGTAGCAGCCTGGTGGGGAGGTACAGCAGTGCCACCAGAGTCTATCTAAAGACACTCAAACGGTCAACTTGCACGGTCTCCAAAGCCCCTCTTCATTCATGCAAACCCTTAATGACATTCAAAACTCACAATTTCTTTTTCTCCATGTGTGCTTTGCCTGGCCATAAGCAGGTGGGACTGTGAGAACACAGCTTCCAACCTGTCATTTGCAAGATTACCACTTCCAGTATTTGGGCTTAATATTTTATAGAAGAGTTATGTGATTCACCAAAGCCATCATTGCTGTAAGCTAGCAGGGTCTTGTGGTCAGGGATGACCCAGTAGGAACACCACTGGAAGAGCAAGGAGAGCAGACTGAGAAGACCACAGATGAAGCTGTCCCGTGCAACACCATGATAAAACCATACACACTTGGATGCTCAGATTTTTTCCCAACGTTTCTCACTGTTACCAGCTAGAAGGGCTGATGCAAAAAAGATTAGAGGGAGGCCCTAGGACCTGCTCTCCAGTGCTCCTACCCAAGCTCATCTGAAACAGGGAAGGGGAGAGGGAAACTTAGCAGAAAGGCAAGATTAAAAGCTCACCGGAGTGTTTTAAGGCCACTCAATGAAATGTATCCTTCATTCCTTTACTCCCTTACTGGCACTTTCCCCACCTCTTCAGATACTGCAGGGACAGCAGAAGCCTTGCAAGAAAACCATCTCCAAAGGACACGCACTTGCTCAACTGCTGAGACGCACTCCCTGTCGCCCTCCTACAGCTCTCCCCGAGCCGCTTCTGACCCAAAGAGGATGGCAGATGGCAACCATTTAACCCACCTCCCTGGCTGGCACCTTGAACGCCCAGAGACTCGCTGCAGTTCCCCTGGGGACAGTCCCAGTCCTGCCAGCTGAGTCGAAAGGCAACCTCCAACTACATAAATGCAGAAATAACATGCTTTAAGCACACCTCTGAAAAATGTGCAACAGTTTACGCTCTCTCCCACGAGCTTTGCCATACCCATAAGTACACACTAACACAGCACGCTGCTGTTAATTAGTACTAAGACTTGCAACTGATAGTCGAAGTATTCAAAGCCTAAAAGCATCATGCATCCAAATCCTAAGGAACTGAAGCATCCATCTCCTGTAAACACCTTCAAATGAAGAGCTAACCAAAACATCTACTCCTCAAACACAAAGTACTGCAGCAGAGGTCCACGTTATTTTGCATGGTAATTATAGACAGAGAACTATGATTCTTGGGTAAGAAGATTAAAAGGCTGCAAAATCAAATGACAGTACTCAAATAACAGTTCAGGTGCATCAGAAATGAGGCGAGAGAGACAACCTTCATTCCAGCAGTCTTGTGATTTTTGGCATCACTCAAGAGTACATAGAAAAGCCAGGAGAGGAGCTCCCTTACAATAAACACTGGTCCAGCACCCAAAGCCCAGTGAAGTCCTGTTCTCCCAGGCCACTTGCTATCCCGACAGCACAGCCCAGGTCCAAAGGGGCTGGAGGTGTATTCAGGTGGCAGTCAGGTTCAGAGAAACCCTAACAGATCAGAGAAAGAGATTCAACACCACAAGACAAGATTTTTTGCAGTCTTCTTTCAAACTCACTGAAGAGCTAAATTTATGAACAGCTATGAGGGCTGCAAGGTCCTCAGACTAGCAGAGCACATCTGGGGTTAAACCAGGTTTGCATACCCCCAGCTACAACTTTATTTTGACAGAAGACTTTGAGCACCTACCTCCATGTTCTGCCACAGAAATGAGTGCTTTGATGCATCGGCATTTCATGAAGACAAAAGCTGCTTTAACCTAGGCCAACTGGGTAACAACACTGCAAGTCTGCTGGGGCAGGTCCAGGGGAAAAAGCTGTAGCAGACACCTCCATCCCACCAGAAGTGACGATCTACAAAACCAGCAGCATTGCAGGTGACGGTGTATAGCCACTATTTTAGTACTACAGTCACCATGCCTGGACTCACCTACCCAGCAAGAAAGAATTCAGCCTTTTTGTTAAAAGATGGCACAGCCTCGTCCGTGCCAAATTAGTACATGAGCAGAGCTGCTGCTTGACCCTTTTTCACCCTATGCGGTGTCAGATGAAAGGTGCCATTTGTCATCTGCACAACATCAGTGCCCCAGGTTAGGACAACCCCCTCTACACCCTGTTTATCTCTGTAGGATCAGCCAAGCAACTAGGTCACCTCTGCTAGCCGTGGGGAGACCTGGAACCTGCTAACAGTGCAGTCACTTACTTCCAGATGTAAAAAAAGAAAAAAATTACACCCCTCCCAAATGTCACCATGCATTGTCTAAGGAGTAGAACATTATTTCAATCCAAGAGAAGATATTTTTAGCCATATCACACGTTAATGAGAGCAGCTTTGCAACTGCCCTCTCTGCAACAAGCTCGGGTCACACCAGCCTTAGGTACAGAACTGGGCCGCTTGTGTGCTCTTCAACTTTAGCACTAACATATACAGGCTCCAAGAGAGTATTCAAAAGATCAGTACATGCTTCTGCATGCAAACAACTAAACCAATAGCAAACTCTTCTATTGATTTTTCATACTCCCTTGCATTTACAGGAAGCATATTGACAGCAGGGACAGTCCTGATTTAAATACATCAATGCAGGTATTGTGTTGTTAAAACAGCCCAAGAATTACACAAATTAATGACTGTCACTGCTCATCTATACAGGTTTAAGATGAACCTTCAAGCCAACATGCACACGGCACAGGACCATCTACAAGCTTTTGTGCATTAAAGGCAAGAGCAACGATAAAAATCTTGGCTCAAGTAGTAAAAACCCATTGATGAAAAGCACCACATCCGCTTGACCCGGAGCATTAAGAGCATGACACCAGACCATTTTTCCCCCCATTAATTTAACCTTTCCCTGTCGCTCATCTGCGTTGTCTCACGCTGCCCTGCTCCAGCCCCTGCCCACCTCACATGGGTGGCTCGGTGGGCTGGAGGTCAGCCCAAAAGCCCCCCGCCAACCCTGCAAAAGGCCTCTATTCGATTACAACAGTATATGATGTCACGTATCCAAGACAACTAAAAGCATTACAGTCTCCCAGGGACAAAACCACCTCTTGGCCACAGATGTCAGCAAGCCAGGACCTGTCGTCTGTAGAGAAGAGCGGGCAGCTGCACCCCCCGCCACGAAAGGCACCCGGAGATGCTCCCCCAGGGCAGCACCCACAGCAGGCAGGGCCCTTCCCGTTCCTCTGGGCTTGCAAAGGGGGGCAAATTAAAAATAATTGTTTAAAAAAAAATAAACAACATTAAAATGTGGTTATCAACTTCTTGAAGCCACCCTGAAAACAAAAACCAACAAAAACCCACAAAAACAAACAAAAAACCCAAATCAAACAAACCCACATAATCAAAAACAAACAAATGAACAAAAAAAACCCCAAAACAACAACAAAAACAAGGACCAGACAAACCGTAAGAGTCATAAGTAAGCTCAAGGGTTTCTTTTTAACCTTGGCATCAGTAGGCTCAAAGGATAAGAGAGTGTTTTCAGGTATTTGCTGAAATACTTTCAAGCCTCTCCCACTTCAATACCCCTTTAATGTCAATATTCTCCCACACTCACTGATCTAATTAAAGGCCGGAAGGGGGGGGGGGGGTGTGGAAAAAAAGGTACTGAAAACCAATTAAAAGGTGCAGTACCAGGAAAATTTAAGAAACGTTGCAAAATTTTAAAAGGGAAGGGATGAAACCTTTAGCATAGTTCAGGGAAGGTCAGGGAGTGAGAGAGAGATTTCATCTAACTTGTATAAAAAAAGTTTGGTTTTTTGTTTTTTGAAGTACACACACACACACAAGTGGGTTTTGTGATTGAAATAAATGTCTGAAACAAAAATGATACGTCAAGTCACGAACAGGCCCAGGCCCCAATTCAGACCCTGTGCATGGCCCAGAGGCTCTGGGCCGTTCATTCCAGCGCTGTCTGCAGGGACTTTGCAGTCGTGAAGCCTTTCCAAAGGCTGCAGTCACTGTTGGACAGGGTTCCCTGTGCCTCAGATTTAAAACATGCACATGAAAACAGTCTAACTGAGAAACTGGGAAGTGAAAACGGAGAAAAGTAAATCCAGCAGCAAAATCTAAACTGTTAAGAAAAACCCTTGGTGTCACAGAAAGGGAGGAAAAAAAAACAGAAAAATGTTATACTGCTAGTAGCAGCTTTTCAAAAGATGCCTTTGGGTCATGTTCCTTAAATTCAGTACATTGCTCGATAAATGGACTAAAATGCAAAAAAATGTAGGCCATTGATATGTTCACAAGTAAGCCATTTGAGCAAATGCCTTGCAAAATAATTCTGATGCTAATTCCCTTTCCAGGGTAACTCTCTCACGTTTCCGTACCATCATCTTGAAATGGAAGTGAATATAGTTACATTTCAGCTGGTGTCAGTACCAATTTACCAACACTAGAAAACATAGCGCTATCACTTCCATCCAGCTTTTCTGCCTTCTTCAGCCTTAAAGTACCAGAACGCCATATTTCCAGCTGAAAACCAAAAATTTGAAGCTTCACCCCAAGTGACCCTTCTGCAAGATTCAATTTAAAAGCACCATCGCAGCTGTGGCACAAAGCCACCGCCACATTACCAGCACAACTCTGTGACCACAAAGCTGCCACCGATCGCTGTTTCCCAGCTCCTGCTTCCAAAGCATGAGTTTTGCTCCAGAGTCCCTGGCATGGCAAAGCGATGCTCTGCACCCTGCTGAGCCGCCCCGGCCAATTCACTCTTAATTTTACTCCGCAACTGTTGAATTCGGCTTTCTGTTTCCGAATTACTTTATATCAGAATCATCCCTCTGCTTATAATGGTTGTAGCATAAAACTGTATTTTCTTCTATATGGTGGCTGCACACTAGGACAACTGGACCAAGCAGGTTTCTCGTATAGAAAAATTGCCCAGTTTAATCATACAGGATCTGCATGTTGAGGTAAATCTTCAGAAGATAGTTTCCCTAAACACAGAGGAAAGGCAAAACTAGACCGCCCAAATCCAAAATGCCATCTGACACTTCTCATATGGTCAAAAGCTCAAAAGCTTACTAGCTCATCCTTCTGACTTCTCAACATCCCTAAACCAAAACAAACTGGCTGATAACTGGTCTGGTGATGGTTCTCACACACCAGAGGATGAAGGATGACTGGCTGCTGCTGGGCAGCAAGCTTCCCAGCTTCCAGTCACTCAGCTCTACTTTGCACAAGTTTTCCAGTTGCTGAGATTTCTCCACACCCAGTAATCAGCTTTTAAGCAACCATATACTTGCACCAAATCTAAGCACAATGTAATGCAGTGGGAGTGTTAAAAAGGAAGTAAGCAGTGGACTGCACGTGAACTGGGAAACTAAAAGTAGCTACAAACCAGTGAGACAGGAATGCGCTGAAAATAATCCGAGAGAAGAAACAAAGCCTGAGCATGGTATCAAGATAAACTGCTCCAGGAGATGGGCTTTGTGAATACATCCAGTCACACATCACGAAGTCCACAATAAACAGGCAATGGCAATTCATACAACACACACCGGTGGGACACCCAGATGCGTAAGTAAAATAACAGGAGGATCAAGCAGCGTCACCCACATCACAACCACCCAGTGCTTAACAGGTGGAAAATATGGTCATGACGATGAAGTCAAAGGCACGTCCAGGCGTGTGGGTCTGTAGCTGTAATGCAAAGACAGAGTTTGTCACCAGCTGTACGGGAAGGCTCGCACACGGCCACAAGCGCTGGAGCTGGAGGCTGCAGACCTGATCTCAGCCCAGCCCTGCATTTCAAACCCACCCCATCAGCAAGTCCAGAGAAGCAGCATCAAATGCCTTTGACCAGAACTGCGATCCTGCAAGGGAGCCAACACACACAGGTCCTGCTGACATGAGTAAATCCTATTAGGAGTTCCTGCTAGTGGGAACTGGGTGAAAATATGCCCAACTCACAGTGTAACCCTTGCAGAGTGTGCAGAAGGGCGGCAGTGGGGGGTGATTCCTGCAGCAGCCAATTTAATGGAGACTCTAACACACCCTAACCTTTGAGAAAAAAGTAGGGAGCTCCAAGTTGAGTTTAACACAAAAGAAAAAAAAATTGAACATATTAGGGAAAAAAAAAAAAAAAGGGTCAAAATTCAGATAGCTCTCTTTTGGTATAAATCATCTTATTTGCACAAATTCCAGGCTTCTCTTAAAATGGTCTTGGTGCGTAAGCAACCATTTGGTAAGACGGGTGTTTCTACCCCAGACGCAACAGCCAGTCTTCCCGCTTGTGCCGACTGTGCAGACCTCTGGGCACTCAGCACTGCGGAGCACCCAGCAGCGCCCTCCAAAAGCGAGTGTGACCCAAATCTCGTGCTTCTGCAGCCGTAACCCGGAGCACTGCTGTGTGCTTTTACCCAGCATGGTGAC
The DNA here is from genome assembly GCF_037038585.1 of Patagioenas fasciata. Lineage (NCBI taxonomy): Eukaryota > Metazoa > Chordata > Aves > Columbiformes > Columbidae > Patagioenas > Patagioenas fasciata. The sequence goes on from NC_092522.1 coordinate 18,267,609, forward strand.
CACGGGATGAAGACTTCATCATCACGGAGCAAGCACTAAGTCAGAAGGCACATGTAATATGACAGGGAACGAATAAACATGTATCACGCATTAAGGTCCAGCCAGAAAAAAAAATGAAGCAGCAGTGTCTCAAGGTTTTCTTGTTTCACTTCTGGGTATTTTCTTTGGAAGCCAATCTGGTAAGAGGCACATCGCACGCACCCAAACCGACCCTCTTGGTTGCTGTGCTGGGATGCAGACGGGGTTTGCAGCCTGCAAGCATGCACTTGTTGAGAGACGGAGCTGCGTGCTGACGTGAGTCACCCAGTGTCGCTGACAACAGCATCTCAGCGCAGGAAGTTGCCCAACACCATTTCGGTTGTCAAGGGGCGAGGCACATATGCGAGGATGAGGCACTCACTGCCTCCATCTACTTCCCTCAAAAAAGTTACAATCAATACAGAGACATCCTATATACGAGCTTACACACAATACATCTCATTAGCAGGAGGGGAAGGAACCACAACAGTCATAAAAAGAAAACTCAAGGAGCCAAATGGAATAAAATCGACAGAATTCACACTTGTGCTAAAAGGTAGCGAGTATGCATTCATACCACCGACAGTCTTTACTTATAGGGACTAAAGGCTGCTTTTCATTGATTTACAGCCAGAAAAGGAACGGTGTATTTGACACAGCTCGTTTTGCACCACAGTGGTACAGTAAGACCACCCTGTTGAGGGAATGATGTAAGAGATGCACAGCAGTGGTGGCTGCAGGCACACCATCCCTCCTGCCAACATTCCTACTTTTTGACACCCTGACAGCTATAATCCCGCTGTCCAGCTCATTCTGATAAGGTAACATGAACTTGTATTTGGAAAAGATCTTCCATGTGCCTGGAATATTTCCTGCCATAAATACCAGCTCCTTTTAATCCCAACAATGAGAAGCCAAGGAATGACAACATGGAAAGAAGGTGGAATTACAACCTAGTGAAACCAGCATCAAAACTTCCACCATTTTTATGGGAATCAATGCTTCCATGCAAGAACTGCATCACTTTCTCATCAGTTTAAACCAAACCCACACAGAGCATCTTCAAGTGCCAAACTATCTCCTTTATCAAAAGAGTTTGGCTTCGCTCAACACATCAGGTTTCCAAGCATTGAGCAGGCAGAGCCTATGGTTAAAAGAGATGGTAAAAATGAGCTTCACGTGGCCTTAAGCCTCTGTCTTTTTTCCCAGGCACTACAGCAGCTCACCAGGCAGTCCTTTTTCTAGTCCAACAGGACCACTACAAATCCCTGTATCTCTTCTGTTACTGGACTGGCATGTCCCGACACTGAGATAGTTGCCGGCAGTGCTGGTGCCTGAGCTCCCCTGAGGACATGGGAAGGCTCCTCAAGCAGAAAACCTATGGCGGCTGGAGCTGTTGAGGCAGCAGGCTCCTTGATTGGTGTTCCTTCTTACTTCTGAGCTGAGCAATCCCTGTGGAGCTCCTTCTGTACGGCCTTTGCAGCAGCACCCAAAGGGGTCACAACTTCATTCTCTGGTCAAGATGCTGACAATGAAGACATCAGCTGAGTTTCATTCCAGTAAGGTCCTCAAGAGCACTCAAGCCCACACATGTGAAGCAATGTGGGGTCAGTGTTCTCAGCTCCTTCCAGGCCCCTGCTGCCCAGGGCAGCACCGCAGGTAGAGCCAACACAGCATCTCCACCATGCTCTGCAAGAGTAAACACTGTGTGCAGCAGCACCGCTCATTGGCGGTGGGCATATGGGGGGGTGGCAGGAAAAAAGATGAAGAGCACAGAAAAATACTATACATATTTTAGGCAACTCAAATATACAAAGAGAGAATTACCACCTTCTCTCTATTTCTACAAAACCCAAGTCACGCAGCTGGACACAAGTGTGACCCCAGCAGAAGCCAAACTGCTGTGGCAGCACATGGCCAAGCTCCGAAATAACATACCCTGGCACTCAGCTAAGTTCATCAGCTCAAGCTCTCTGCCGTGTTAATTGCTACTACATAGTTTTCAGTTCAGAGCTGATGCATCCCACTATCTTCTGCAGAGCTTGGGAAATGTGAGTTAGCACCTGCCAAGAAAAGAAAAACAACTGCAAACAAGTTCAAGTTTTCTGACATAACTCTAGCTTAATATATCTTGCACAGATGTAGCACCACAACAGACTTCTAGGAGGTAAAAAAGACCCCAAACCAAGAAACAAAACAGAAGTTAATTGATTTGCACATCGGTATATTACAAACGACCTGTTACCAAAGTCCATGTAAACGCAAGTCCACCAGTAACAAGATTTGGAGAAAGAGTGTCTGTGCATATATGTGTGTATATATATACATATATATATAAATATGTATATAAACATCTTGACTTCACAAGTTAGCCACGAACCTAACGAAGTGACTTTCACAGCATCCAAGTCAAACATAATTCAGCATTTTAAACTTTACATTTTGCACATAACGTCCACCCCTAGGCAGTCACCAAGGTGCGGAGGTGAGTTTATTGAGCCCTGCTCAAGGTTACACCTTATTTTCTGGTTTTAGTTTTTTCCTCTTTACTCTTTGTTTGGGCCTTGTCAGAACCCAAATCTTCCCAAAGAAAAGCCCGTTCCCACTCCCACCTAAACTGGGAGAGCTGGAATATTTGCGTGTCCGAGCAGAAGTAGGTCGGGCAGGCAGTAGGATGCTGCTCCTCAGCCACCACTGCGCTTCACCACCCAACTCCACCAAAAAAAAACCCAAAAGCCAGAAAACTCTGAAGTGCCACGTGCAGATCCCAGCCTCGCCTCGAGCACCTCATGAGTTGTTTCCAGAGTTTTACCTCAAAACGCAGAGGTGTTCCCCATAACATCTCTCCTGCTCTCCCCTCACCTCTGCACACCACACACCCCTCACACATCCGTGGGGGCTTCCTACCTATTTTGGGGACAACGGGACACACGGAGTAACGCCAAAAGGGTGACTGTTTAAATAAACCGCTTCGGGGTTTTGCGGGGGTGACGCGGAGACCAGGGGCACGGCGGGGCCGCGCTGCCGGGTCTGTGCCCCGGGCAGACCCCGGCTCCATCACCCCAGCGGGAGGCGCGTAAGAAGCACGGGCCTGCGCTGCCGCGGGAGGTCACCCGCGTAAACCCGCGGACGGACAGACGGACGCTCCGCGGAGCCGCGCCGGCAGGAGGAGCTGGGGGGTGGGAGGGTCCCCGCTCCCGGCACGGCCGCCGCGTGGGGGGGTCCCCACGCACCGTGCGCCCGCTCTGCCACCCCCGCGTCGTCCCCGACACTGGCTGAAGAGGAAGCGCCGCCACCGCGCGTTGTCCCCGTGCGGGGGGAGGGGGCGGGTCCCTTCTCCCCCTCCACGCGTGGGGCGCAGCATCCCCGAGGGGGACACCAGCCACCCCCCCCCCCCCCCCCAGCACCAGCCAGACCCGCCGCGCCGCTCCCCGCGCTTTCCATTCCCTCATGAAACCTTTCCACAGCGCTAGAAACAAAAAACCCCAACCCCTCAAAACCTCTAAAACCCCAAAAACTAACCAAAAAAAAAAAGCCAAAAAGCAACAAAAACAAGCGTGGGGAGGGAGGAAGCGGGAGGGGGCCGCCGACTCCACTCACCGCGGTCATGAAGCCGTGCGGCCGGCAGCGCGGACACAATATGGCAGCGGGGGGATGTGTCAGGGAGCAGCTGCTCCCTGCGCAGCGGCGGCGGCACCGCCCTCCCCGCCTCCCCATGGCAACCGGGAACAACCCGCCCCCCGCTCCGCCGCCGGTGCCGCCCCCCGGCCCGCCCCGCCCCGCCCCGCCCCGCCGGGAAACGCCGCCACCCCGGGGCCGCCGGGGCAGCGGGGCTGGGAAGGGCCCCGGAAGGGCCCCCGGGCTGCTCACCCCTTCCGAGCCTCCTCACCTGCTGTGAAAACTTTCCGTTCCCCCCATAGCACCCCCCAAAAAAACAAGTTTAAAAACATAAACCCTCCTTTTAGTTTCACTTCCCTTTCCTCTCCCCTCGCACATCGTGCGCTGGTGTATTTTGCCTGTTTGTTTTTGCCCCCCTTTTTCTCATTTCTGCCATGACATTAAACCTTCTTTATTATTTTTTTGTCCTCTTAACAAAGATGAAGCTGCCGCCGTGTTTGCCTTGCCTTGTAGTGCATTGTCCTCCACTCGTGCCTTCAGCTTCAAGCTTTTCAGGACGAGAACTTTGCTGTTTGCTTAGCGGGGTTTTACAGTCCTGCGTACACTTGCAGTTTTACAACACAATAAAGAGAACCTTGGGAAGTTGCTCGCAGGGGGAAATGTTGTTCTGCGGCTGATCTGCTGCTGCAAAAAAGTTTATTCACCTTCCCAAGGTTTCCTTGCCTTCTGAAGGACGCTCAGCTTTTCACCTGCCTCGTGATGCATTGCAGTAATTCTACTTATAAGGGAGGGTGGGAACGTGTTTCAAGGAAATTCTCCCTCTCCATGTTAGCAGGAACCAGTTGTTTTTTAAAAAAATTGAAATTCACAGAACAGGCTCTTGTTTTTTTTTAAGACTGAGGATGAATTAAGCCCAGGATTATAGCAGGCAGAATCTTCTCCCAAGGGCAGAGGATGGAATCCAGCAGCCTGGAGGCTCAGCCCAGCACGTACGGGCTCCTTCTACTGCGCCATGAAGCACCATGGGCTTCAGAAACAGAGTCCAACTGCACAGTTTTGACCAGGATAAAAATAGTTCTCAGCAACTTTCATGTTGCTCCTACCTAACTCCCATTACGATTCATTCAACCTTTTCTTTTTACAGCTTCAGAAGTCAGCCGGGGCCTTCCCACCCTCTTGGCGGACAATGGAAGTGCACTTATATTAATTACGTATTTCTAAAGCAATCTAATGCTGAAAGCACCCTCCATTCCTAAACCATTAAAACCAGACCTAGCACTGCTGGTACCAGCTATGCTTTGCCTGTAAGAGGCTCTTTTGCCTAAATTCCCATCCCTCTGCCTCCAGATAGTGTGCGCTGCAGGTTGCCTTGATTGCTACCACACCTTGGCGGCTTCCGAGGGAGGAGGAATGAGGAGAAATGAGGCTGAACCGAGCGTTGTTTGCCTCTTGGAATCAGGGTGTGTTGCTTTGCCTTTTGCCCGGCCAGGCGGCAACCTGAAAGAGAGATGTTCGAATGTGGGATCCCTTCAGCTCCAGTTTATTACATGAAAGGTTTGGTGTGGGCCACAGACCATGATACCTGTTGCATTACACCCTGGCCTTTAAATCAGAGCTGCTCACAGATTTTTCCATTTACCCTTTAAAAACACAAGCCGAGTTTTAGTAAGAGTGTACGCCCTCTCACCCTTTATATTTTAGTGGAAGAAAGAAAAAACCCAAATGAAACAAAACCTAACCAGATAAAAGCTGAAAGTGTCCTGAAATTGCCACCCCCTTGTGGAAATAAAAATAAGACCTTTGAATGGGTATTTTATTTAAACCAAGGTGTAACAAATGAAATAAAATGTTTCTATACCTCCTGAAAAATGTCACCTTTATCTTCCTTGGTCCTCTCTACTCCTCAACATGCTCACAGTAGTTTGGTTTTTTTTTTTACTTTCAATCATACTGTGTTGTTAAAAATCCAGCAACTATGTGTCAAAGGCAGTAACCAAGATTTGAAGCTTTCTGGAGTGCTTTCTGCATCAGGTCCTTCACCTTCAACATCAACCAGAGTTGCCTTCACTCTTGTGCTGTCTGTGGAATGACTGGTGGCTGCAGCAGTGGATTTGGGAAGGGGGCCAAGGGAGGCCAAAGAAAGCCCAGCACAATCCCTAGGAAGGTTTCAGCTTTTTTCTTCATATCACACTCATCTCAATAGCGTGCCAGAGGCAGAATTATGTCTTCTAGAGGTGCATGTACAGTTGCAATTTGGCAGCAGCTTGTCTGTGCAGTGTTGGAGGACACAGAGCTGACCCAGCTCAGCTGGGGCGCGGAAAATTTTGAGTGGGTATTGCCAGGCCAGGCACCAGGTACAGGGCAGGCGTGTGTCACAGATACATGATGCACCATCCCTAGCACTACAGTGATGGTGTGGGGTCACTCCTCAAGGGTGTTCGAGTTCCCACCAGCCACAGCCCCCAGGAGCAGCCCTACAAAAACCAGCACATTGCTGCTGGAGCACCATTTGCCCCTCAGGGCAATGCTTTGTTTCCACCCTGTCTTCAGCAGCAGCCTGGGTCAGCGTCTGCAGCTCATGCAGGAGCTGGGGCACACCAGGGCTCCAGGCTCTGCTGCTCCCCACCAAACACACAGCCAGAGAGGAGGGCACACTCCCTTCATGAACTGGCAGGGACAGTCCTCCACCACAGGCCTTTTTGTGTCATCATGGAGGCAGTGACACGTCTCATGATGTTTGCTTGCTCTGCCTGTCCCTGCCTGTACTGAATCCCAGCTCGCAGCCTCAGCCTGCATCAGAGCGCCTTTGCTTAGTGCCCAGGCAGCTGCCAGATATCACAGGACCTGTGTTTGTCTCTGTTCAGTGTCCATATGGAGTTTGATCCCTGCTTCTTTGCCATGATCCAGTTTGCCTGGTAAATCCTGCACATGATTTGTGAAAGCAGGAGGGAGCAGGTGGTGGAGGGCTGGGAGCAATGGCAGCAAACAGAGCCAAGGCCACCGGTGTCATCCTGCTGCATGTTTGCTTACCTCTGAGGAGCTGGAAACCCACGGCGTGGAGGATACCCTGCCAGGCTGCTTTGTGCAAAATCCCAGAACTCTGCTTGTCCCCAGATTTTTGGTTGAAGGCATTAAACCATTCTTTCCTGCAACTAACCCTGTCACACAAGATAATGGAGGGCTGCAAATGCCAGCAGACCAAGCCCAGACCTTGTTTTCCCTCTCACTCCATCTCAGCTTTCTACTGCAGGCAGGACAAGCACCAGAGCTACTGAAGGAAATCTACAGCAAAATAGCAACCATGCAAAGCAGAACTCATCCAACAAACATGACAAGGATGTGGTGCTATTTCCCAACACACACCTTTAAAATGGGACAGACATTAGTCATGGTGCTACACCACAGGCCCTCACATGGCTCCCCAGGATGTCTGTGCAGCACCTCTGCAGTCCCCCAAGGCAGGAGGTGTGGGGAACACAGGCTGCAGAGGTGGAAACAGGTGCTGAGGATGTGGCAGGAGATGTCCTCCACCCTACCCTTGTCACCTCCTGCTCAGAGCCAAGACAGATGCAGCAGAGGCTGCTGGTGCCTCCTGGCATGGCTCCAGGGCTGCCCATGAAGGTCCTGCCTGATCAAGGACACGCCACGTCTGCTTTGCTGAGGCCGCTCTCATTGCTTCAGCTCTCCCTCCTGGCTCCTGCACCGGATCTGCCAGAGGATGGCTGTCCTCTCCTCTTCAGGGCACAGTCATGGCTCTGGGTGACTTGTGTTCACCACAGGTGGTGAAATGCAAGCAAACAAACAAACAAATTTTAAAAGAAGCAGTTTGGTTTGGGTTTTTTTGTGCTCTGGGCAGAAAAGAGGCTGTTCCACCTCTCTTATTTCACTCCAAGGTGTAGATCATAGATGGCATTTATACATGCATTGTGGCATAAGTCTTTCCCCAGGCAGAGAAGATGGTCATCCAGAGCTGTTATGTGGAGGACAGACCCATTGGGAAGGTGAAACCTGCTGCCCAGCAGCTGCAGTCTTCCTCTCCTGAGAGGAGAGGGCACAGCAGGCACTCTCTGAGGACTGTTATCAGCTGGATGCAACCCATGCCACCCCGAGCCATGAAAGCACCTCCTCAGCCAAGCCAGTTACCCGTCCTGTCATCTGAAGTATAACACATGATCAGTGCTCTTCGGTCGCACCTAGAGCATAGAGAGTAAGGATGGGCAAAAAAGGAACTGCTAAAAAGCAGAATGGCAAGTGCTGGGCATTCAGTGGCATGGACATGTGATACGAGACCCAGTGAGCCCCAGTTTACTGTGACGGGATTTCTGCCACACGTATGAACGGTTGTGCTGGGCTTCATAGTGCCTCAGCAATTTATGTCGTGACCTACAGCCGGCATATCACCCTACACGAAGCTGTCATAAGAAGAGTTTGTCAGGTTAAACCACTGAGGAATGGTGATGTCTCCTCCAGAGGAGCAAAACAGGGCACTGTTCATGGGATCTGGTTAATCTTTGTTTCTGCCCAGGGATGCCATGAGAGAAATGCTGGTCCGGCACTCATTTGACACCTGCTTCTCCTGGGACTTCTCTTTGCAAGCGGCATCTTGGATTTGCATTGGCAGCTTGTTTGAAGTAATAACTTCAAAGGGACTTCCTCCTCCTCCAGGTTGGTGTGTCTGCCTACTCAGCTCCCACACTGTAACTTTCTGCTTGGGCTTTCTGTCTGGGAATGTCTCTCACTTTGCTCTCTCCTGCCACCAGTCTAGCCTAGCATTTGATCTCTTCCCTCGCCCTGGGCAAAGCCACCAGCGAAACTGTGCAGTGCGTGATTTCTTCTCCCACCATCCTGCCACATTTGCTCTCTCTCATCTCTTACTATATCCTAAATGGGACCCAGTATTGAATTTCTTGTTCAGATCTGGTTGTAGCTCTACACAGACAAGTCCAAAGTCCCTCATTTTAGGGACTGAATACACTCTCTGCTTTTTTAAATTTCCTCCTTAACAGCTCCTCCTAAGACTGAGGATCTGTTAACTTCTCCTGAGGCCCACTCTTCTTTACTGAGTATCTCTGCAATATAGATCCAGAGATCTGGCAAAATTAATAATTAGGTGCTTTCCCAACCATCCAATGACTGATTGGAAAGATGTTCAGTGCTCATTGCAGTATTCCTCCCACAACACATGTTGAATGTCCAAGAATGGAAATATACATGTTGAATCACCATTGAAACATTAAGACGACACCATTGGATATCCAAAACTGTTTACAGACATAAGGAGGTATCTGAGTTGGAAAGAGTTTGACATTATTGCAACACTGGGAAACACTTTGGGTGGGAATATTAATCGTACTTGCATCTGGTTATTTGGTATAGCTTATGCTAGCTCAGTAAATGATATAAGACCAAACCCACACGAGACAGATCTGGCAAAACAGAAGAGTAAACATTTTGCCAGTTTAGCTATGTCACTTGAGGGTGACATTTTTTTTCAGACTTCTAAATGATACAGCTGGAAAATCATCACAAAGAGACCAGGCCAATGCTTGAAAGCTCGTGCAGAAGTACCTACTCAACTACGGGTAAACCAACCATGGAGAAAAGCAAATGTGGTCTTCCTTAGCAATGCATTCAGAATATATATTTAGTACTGCCATCTATTTACAGTTAAGAGGGAAGAAGTTTATCTGTAGACTTGTATCCTCAACAATGAATGAGGAATAAAACCAGCATTTTTACTATTGGAAAGAATCTTACATTTTTAAGAGATAACTTACCTCCCTCATCATGGGTAATACAAATACCTTACAGAAACCAGCAGCAATTTCCTCAATAAGACCAAGTCAATTGTTTCTGTTGTGCACAAACAAAAAGATTCATGCCTTTTAGTAGATAGCCCACTATGTAATCTGCCAGGCTGAATTACCCAGAGATACTTTGTTTTGAAAGGAGTGCAGAAATCCTGCAGGTTTAATTGCCAATAAATCAGCATGACCTCCACTCCCTGACACTTTTTTTTTTTTGCAATGATCTTTTCAAGCAGAAAATGAAGAGACTGATTTTTACAGTGTGTGCATACTGCCTTTGGAGAGATAAGAGCAATGACACACACACAGGTTCGTCCATTAAAAGCTATCCTAGATAATGAAGGACTAAATCAATGGTGTGTTCTGTTTGCTTTCTGGTTATTTTCACCTTGTGTTATGGCGCTCTCTTTTTGTTATGATTAGGAAAGTACTTGCTTGTTTAACAATTGACTTTCAACTTCTTGTGTCTGTGTACTCCACAGTACTTGAACTTATTTGCGGTTTATTTTTATGCCGATTCTTAAAATTTTAAGGCAAATGGCAATAGTTCAAGTTCTGATCTGGGGCTGAATATCTGACTAAGAACTTCGCAGTTTAAAGAGAACTTGAGTATTTTTACAATAAACTATTCTGATTCCAATGAATATGCTCATTATGGTGCCTCTCAGTAATAAAGGTTTAATGGTTTTACATTATTATTCAAAAGAAAAGGTATGATTTAAATAAAGCCCAGTGAAAAACCTGAAACCTAGCCCCTCGTCTTACTGCACATTATAAGCTTTACTTCTCATATCAGATTTTTTTTTAACCTATCATTAATCCAAACATCTTCAAGCATTTGCAAGTGTTTAGCTTCGAAACACCATCTGAGGCAGCTGGTTATTATAATTTTCTCTAACAGATAGGTGGGTTGATAGAGGCAGGGACTGAGAGCTGAAAAGCATCTTATCAGTGCAAAGTGATGGGCTGGGGTTCAGCATCTCTGAAATAATACTTGAAGAGCTTTCCTTTCATCCTGCCATCATATTTTTGGCTGAATTAGGAACAGTGCAGATGAGCTGTGGCTCTTCTGTCCGATGTTTTTGGACTTGACTTACACAGGCCAGTGAGCCTGAGGTGATGGCATCCTAATGTTCAGCCCAACAGCAAAAGAAACGCACATGCTTTCCAAGGTTGTTGCTGGGAGGACAGCTTTAGGAGATGCCTTCTGAACATCCCCTTTTGCACAGAACATTTGCAAACCAAAGAACACCTAGCACAAGACAAACAGTGGCAACGATCAGCCTACCAACTCCCTTCGTCTACGTGTGTAGTGCAAAAGCAAGCGAACAGATTCTGCCCAGACAAGGGAGAAGAAAGGACCACCAGTCTCCATATGCAGCTTTTGGTGTTGGATGAGCTAGTTTTCAGACAAGAGACAGGGGCAATAGGAATGGCAGTGATGGCGACTCATGGTAGTAAGGGCATAGCTCAGATCTGTGCATAGCTCCTTGGCTCTCCTGCTTCTCCTCCTTCATTGCCTATATACCGTAATTCAAGGGATCCCAGACAGGGCAGAAAGATTGCACATTGAACTGGCATGTCATTGTCATGAATTTCGAAGTGTTTGCAAAAATATATACAGGGGAAAGAAAGAAATCAAGACAAGGAGTGGGATTATGGATGGGGCAAGCAGGAGTACATATTTCTTATAAACATTTCTTATATACATATCTCATACATGAAGCTCTTTGCACAACACTTTGATGTCAAGAGATTGCCATAGAGTTATGCCATCACTGTTATTAAAGTATTTAGCCGGGCAGCCTAAGTTACCAGTTTCAGTGACATCATGATATGATAAAAGCCCATAAGGAGAGCAGTGTTGAGTTCCTGATCCTCTCTGTCTAAGCCCCATACAGGTAGAGACTCCAGGTACATTGATAATCATGGGTTTGCAGCCTGGTGCTGCAGGTAAGTTACCCTTTGTCTGAATCTCCCTCCGTTCTTGAATGAAGTTGTTTGATAATATCTTCATGCAAGAGAAACTCAAGATATGTGATCGTCGTACAAGGCAAATAGCAATGGCTGGTTTGGTACCTGCAAACCAATTCTCAATGAACTTTTCAGGCAAGCTAGGAAAAGTAATTCTCACATGGATGATATTCCGATACCAAGCTGGAAAACTCACAGCCTGTTGCAGTCAAGGATTTCAAACAGGCTTCTTGGCTAGAAAGCTCAGAAAGATAATGGTCAAAGGCCTTGTGTCTGGTTGCTGCACTCTCTCCGACAGCCAAAACCACATTTTTGCTAAACTTTCTTTTTCAGTTAATGAACTCTGAAATCCTTATCACTGCATGTCCAGAGGCTGGCATGGCTCCTGTTAGCTGTTTCTGAGTGGCTGATGTGTAGAAATGAAATGAAGGCAGACCAAGTAGGTAAAAGTATGAACCTGTGATGTTGCCATCACTCAGAGTATAAAAGGCACGAGAGAGGAGGGTGATTGAAATAATATTCTTTATTCTGTGACAAAAAATACTCTTTCACCCTTTCATTGCCTGAGCAGGAAGTGCTGGGATGAAGAATCAATTGCATTGAAACTTTCAGCTATGGGATAAAACTTGTTCTCTTCAATGCCCTGATACTGAGTATAATCTCATGAGTGAGAGCAGGAGATGGATGAGGCCCTGGAAAATAAGCTTGGACTCAGATGTCCTGTTGAGTACACTTTTATTTGGAGAGAAGAAAGACTACTCAACACCAGCTGGTGCATTTCTCTGTGGCATTCAGGAAGGTGCCTTCCAGTTGATTAAGGGCAGCATAATGATCACACAGCATTTTGTTTGGTTGATATATTCATACACTCATCGCGGCCAGCAAACCTTATGACACTAATGGCCCTGGAAGACTTTTGTCGTGAAGCCAGTCCTTTTAGCCATATTCACAATACCCATCACTTATGGATTATCAAGGATTTAATCTACTTTACTATCAAAGCACCAACAGCTGGCTTGTCAACATGAAACATGTTGATCACAGATCTGCTGTATACCTGAGGTAGTCATGCTGAACATGAAAAGGATAGAAAGCAATTCTGTGCAAGGTCATGTGTGTCTGTGCACATATATCTAGAAAATGTCCTGATCCCCATCTAAGACTGGTTTTAGTCAGGAACCAAAGAATAGGAGCAAAATAATGTTACCAGATTTCACTATGCACATTTATTTCAACTTGAAACCCTGATAACAAAAGAGACACTTCAAAGTTTGAACGACAGCAAAGCGACACTTTGAAAGAGAGGTTCTTCAGGCTGCTGAGCATCAAAGCCAGGCTTGGCTTTGGCTCCAGCTGTGCCATGCATGTTGCTGTTGTGCATCTCTCCCTTCACCCTCTTTCCTGGTTCATCCTCCTCCATCTGCCCATGCCACTTCTGTGTCTCTATTCTCTTGTCCTCCATTTGTCTTCACTCCTGCAACTACTTCTTCAGTCTCATTCCCCATTCAGCCACACAGGGACAATTTCAGACTTTCACATAGTTCTCCCTCTCCTTCCCTAGGTTATTATCATTGCCTCTCTTTTGTGGAAGGCAAAATGTTGGTGAGCAGTCAAAGACAGTCCTTAAACTCCTTGCTTTGTTCAATGTAGAATGTGCAATGGAGAGAATCAGCAGAAAAAAATGTATGAGGTTCAGTTATGAGTCTGGCATTGCCTTAAGTTGGCTGCTTTGACTGGAGCTGCTTGGTGGAGGGATGAGACCATCAAGTTCATTAAAACATCAGGAATTAGCGATGCATACTCCCCACATTCCGCTACTTACTTTTCATTCATACTTTTAAAAACTGAAATGTTCTGTCCTTGTATGAATCTGGGGGTGGGGAGTGGGGAAGAGAATTCAATTAGATATCATTACTGCAACTGCATGTGATAACTGGGATATGCTTGGTGAGGCAGGAGGACAACAGACTAGCTGAACAGTGTGGATCCCCAAACCTGAATCCAGTGTGGGAGAGGGGACAGGGTGGGAGGAGAAACAGACTCTCTCCCAGTCCATAGTCCACAGACAAAAACAGTTTTTAAGAGGCTGGTTCGCACAGAGTTGGTGCTGAGAAGAAAGACCCAATGCTGTGCTCTGGCAAGCTGGCTTCCAGAGCTGTGCAGATCTGGCCCTCCTCAGAGGCAGGCCTTCCCATCTTATCTCCAGTACCTTCATAAAAAATAGTTTCACAACAAAAGTTGTACCTACCTCCTTGGGGAAAAAATAATTTTTTACAACCAGGATTTCATTTCGTTTTACTGGTCTAAGATTACAGTTCAGCCAGTGAAGCTGCCTGCCCAGTTTTGGAGAGCTACTGGTGGGTTCTCCATACCTGCACATGCCAAGAGGGTGGTTCTGCACTCTGGCATTCACAGACTTTAATAGACTCAATGTCTTGATCTTTCTTCCACCTGTAAACCCCCAAATAATGCAGAATGTCTAAAACTTAAAGCTATGCAGGAGAGAAAGGTTTTCTCTGTATCTCACCAGACCCCAGGCTTGAGATGATCCAAGGTGGAATTAACATTCTTTCAATCTCACTCCTGCCGTATATCAGACTTCCCTAAAATGACTGTAATCAAAACACTTATCACTGAGCATTACACTTAACAAGCAATTTCTGCGTTTGCATGTAGCATTGGTTGCCACTCAGCAGCAGTTTACAACTCTTTAATCATTGCAAGAAATTTGCTCTATACACCACTCAGAATATCAAAGCTGATGTTCCTGAGCTGGGCTGTCCTATCTATTCAGCAATATCCTCATATCAGTTACTGATTGTATTCCACCTTTAATTCTTTTTCTTCTTATTATCGTATGTGTAGAGATATATTTATTTATATACAAAGTGTGCACACACATATTTTATGTGTAAATATATATATGTATATTTATATAACTATAATGTAACTGTTAGATTATATCTAAATATTAAATATAAACCTACTTTGTTGTAGGTGTGCACAGGGCCAAGGAAAAGAGGTGGCTATGTTCAGGTTAGAGTATCTAGAGGTATAAGGTGAAGAAGAGTAGTGCAAAATGGCTGTGCTCAATCACAGTAATCCTCATTTGAGTAAACTTTCCAGGACTTTTCTGCGCACCTTGCTTGGTCTAGGATGACAGAATTTGCTCCAGAGTGATTTCTTTCCTTTCTGGAGTCAGTGAGAATGTCTCTGGTTGGGTGCACAAAGTCAAAAGCGCCTTCTGCACACCTATTGTCTGTGTGTGACAGGGACTGCCTCTGCCAGCACCCTGTGGGGAGATTTCTCTGCCCCTTCCAAGAAGGCAGAAGCAACCAGGGGGAAGTCCAGGCTCCAGCACCTTTTCTCCCAGTCGGCTTGAGCTTGGGCTCCCAGGATGGTTACTCGAGAGCCTTTTAGAGGTCTTTATCCCCTGGCACAGGAGCAGTTGCTCTCAAACCCCTCGTAACTCATCCGCAGAGAACTGACCACTACCATGACTCCATTCTGCAGAGCATCTGCACTTTTACCAGTAATCCTGATGGCAAAGCTGCATTATCTGCCTGCTCCTTGCTTCTCTACCTCCTTCCTCTGTTGTATCTCTCTTCATCTTTTCAAAGCCACTCAGGGTTTACAGCAGTGTAACTTAGATCAAAATCAGGCTCTGAGGCATGCACCAGCTATTCACGTCCACAGGTCATTGCACTTTACCACCAGAAATCTTTTGAATTTCTGTTATTTGCAAAGTAATCAACAGAGTTTGGTACAACAGTGCACTGGAGGGGCTCTGCCCTGGGCAAAGAGAGTAGGACTTCATTAGATTCCCAAAATGTAAGTACTTCCAACAGGCACATCTGTGGAGCAGCTGGCGGTGATTGCTGCTTGGACATGATTCCAGCTGTCCAGAGGACTCATACATTCTGGCATCTACGTGAGGATAGCTTCTTCCATAGCTGAGGATCTGTCTATTTATATTTAATACATACCTAAAAGACATTGCATTAACAAAACTGCATTGTTTGTGTTCCTCCGGAGAGCCCAAGTCCTCTACTCATCACAGCTGCTTTGGTCAAAACCTGGGGGTGCAGGAAAACCTCCAGGCCATGCAGATAAATCCAGAGAGAGGTAGTGGGGAGATGGGAACCTGATGAGAAATGTGATAAGAAACAAAATAAAATGCACAAAACCATCAATGTTTCACATTAGAACACCATACTTGATATCAGTTCTTCTGATCCCTTTGGTGCAGCAGAGAGAAAAACCTGAGACAAACTCAGCTGACTGAGAGAAATACAAGTGCTAATTAATGAATTATCATTATGAACAACACCCACATTTAATTCTGTCTGAACCGGCATTGTGCTCAAATCAGATTTGATCTAGAAACACAGAATGAGACCATCAAATGGACCAAATAAAGGTTACTACACTGACATCTCTGAGGCAGTGTGAAACCATGCTGTCGTTTTTCCCTCATTTAGTGCAATTTGAATTTTGGAGTTCCAATGGATTAGGATGAAACATAGAAACTGTTACCCCCTACATAAGGGTTTATTTGATTATTCTGGGGACCCATGAAATGTTAGACAAACCAAGTTTGTTTCGTGTAACTTCTAACCTAAAGAAACATCGCACAAGTAAAATTACAATTAAAGCAGGATTAGGCTCTTGTGTATATCTGTTCACAAATCTGCAAGTACATCTACCAATAATAAGTAATCTTGCTCTGTTAACTTTGAAAGATCACTTCTAATTACTTAAGATGATGAATTTACTTAATGTTTAAGCAAAAATTCAGTGGAATAAAGCTAAAAATTATTTTTGCTATTATCCACTGTTCCTGTACCCAAAGGTTTGAGCCACCAATAAGGCAATCCATCCAAATCTATCACCAGCAAACCACTTCATGTTGCCCAGGATCCACATGAGAAGGCACAAGTGTTACTCTAGACCCTACTATTTTGAAGATTAAGCCATTAAGGAATTAAATGCAATAACTTCTCTTCTTTAGAGGCAGCATGGGACAGCTTCTGCCTGTGCACCACCATTCAGGGGCTATGTTCTGCCACTGAAAGCCACTGACAAGGTGACAAGGCCATGCCAGGAAACAGCTTAGTGAGGGGAGAGGTGGCCCCATGACCAGATGGGACATCTGGCTGTCGAGTGAGGAGCAGAGAGGGATGGGGCACATGGGGGTCCCAGGAGCAGGGCAGTGGGTGCACCCAGGGCCCTGGCAGCTGACAGCAAAGGCCAGACACGCTGCTTAGGGGTTTTTGGCTCAGTTTCCAGTTCCAGGAGGAAGGACGCTGTGGCAAGAACATAGGAATTAGTCTTCTGGCTTGATCTCAAAGTCCAGGCTGTTCAACAACTCTGTTTCTGATGCAGACTAATATTGGACGCTTCCCAGGGTGTAGAAAAATCTACATTTCTCATCCCAACACCAGGAGTTAAACACCGGCTTCCAGGAGGCCATTCAAGAGCTTTTTCAACTTTACTCTCATTTGGTTTAGCAGTAACAATAGTAAGGCTCGATACTCTTGATCATGCCCGCTCCCTTTTGAAAATGAGTGGCAACAGGAAAGCGGAACTGGCAATTATTCATGTGGCTAAAATCTGCAGAACAGAGGTGAACTGTTGGCTGAGCCAACACAGGCTCTTAAAGATAACTTAGAGTTTTGTGAGTAGGGAAATCTCTACATCTGAGAAACGGAAAGACACCACAAAAGGCATTGCCCAGCCATTTTTAACTTCCTGATCACATAGCTGTGTTTACACCATCCGTGTTATTTATTGGCCGTGTGCTTGACAAGCAGTTACCATGAGGAATACTAATTCAAGGTCGCAGTAAATTTGAGGAAGAGAAGCAATACATTTTTTCAGTTAACTTTATTTGCAGCCTTACCTAGACATGGTGACCTGCTTATATGGAGATTTTTACAGTAAATAATTTACTTTGTCTATACATTTGTTTGATTATTTCAAATATATATAAAAAATACTTGTGTTTCATTTTCTACTAAATTCAAATGGTATTTCGATCAGCTAATCAATAGCATCACACCTTTATGTGCATGCTTCCTTGCTGATTTCTGTGTCAGCTTTATATTAGGCAGGAAGGGAATAATGTCACTTGCTTCAGCTCTGCATCCACTTTCCAAAGAAATGTGTAGATACTGCTCAGTGAGAATAAAGCAAATTATCTATTAAGTTAGCTGCTACTGTTCTGCCAGGAGCATTTTTATTACCATACCAAATGTTTCCAACTCTCAAGTCAGTTGTAGCTGTATTCATTGTTTTTAACAGCTTCCCAAAAGTGAACACCACAGCAGTCAGGGCTGGAAGCTGCTGGGACCCAGCGACTGCTTAAAGGTGGCTCCAATTTGGGGAAGCAGGAGCTAAATTTGCCAGTCAAATGGCCAGTGTTATAGAGATTGAGAAAGCATGGGTCAAAGTCCTGTCCATTTTGCAACACCACCTCAAACTGAGATCATCATGGAATAGATTGATGAGGGCACAGAGAAATCAATCCACAGTATCCCATAAAAATATATTGGCATGTGTGAGGACACGTGTGATGTGGTATTTCACAAAACTGCAGCCATGCATGACAGCAGATTGCTCTGCCTTATGTAATCATTGTATTGGCATTTGCTGCAACCTACTTGCAAGAGCGTATTTTGAATTTTCAAAGTATGGCTAAGTTAGCAGGCACTGAATGAGTCACCACCAAAAGGCAGAACTGCATGTGAGTGATATTCTGTCATACATGAATATTGGCACAGAGCAACAATATGAAAAAACTTTTCAAGGTTTAAATTAAATACACTTTAGTTAAAATTAATTATGGCAATGATCTCAAAGTGGTTGCAATCACAGCTGATGACTGTTTAAAAAAAATTAGGCAAAAGTTCAAAGAACAGCTCTGAGTTTTTAACCACTGGAGTTGCCCTTTTGCTTGTTTTTACATCAGATTTTGAGATTTTCAGGAAGCCCCTAGAGCTGTTGTTGCTTTATAATATATATGTGTATAAAATATAAATGTATTTATTCTCTACGCCCTGTAATCAAAAAGCAAGGTGTCTGTTAAGAAGGGGGGCGATGAGAGGTAAGGGATTACAACGACCCAGGCTTTTGTTGGCTTTTTCCACATCTGCACACAGCAGCATTGCAGCACTTTGGGGCATGTCCCCTCCCAGTGCCACAAACACACACCCTTATCGCACACAAGGAGGCCGGGTCAGCGTCTCGTGCTCTGTTGTGCTGGGCCACCCAGATGCCCGGGAAGAAACCTAGCAGCCAGCAAGGGGGGCAACTAACATCATTCCTCTCTTTGGTGCTCAAGTTCCCATCCACTGGACAGCCGAGTTCTTCCCTCGGGCCAAGCACCTTCACCCTTCCTTTCTGAAAATATGGAAATTGTGTTTCTGAGAGCACACAACAGCAGTCAGGCTGGGTATGGGCAAGCCAGAATCACAGAATGTTAGGGATTGGAAGGGACCTCAAAAGATCGTATAATCTGCAGGTCCCACCTCCTGACCTGAGAAGAAAGTGAAATTTTTGTTGCACACCTGTCTCCCAGCTTCCTTTGTTTACTCCTTTCACGGGCAATAAAATGAAATAAAGAGTCCAGAAATGTCACTCTGAGGGACTGTACTGATGTGAGGACAGGAAGGGCAGAGTTACTCGCATGTGACAAATCAGGCGTAACATCAACACTATCAATGTGCATCAGGCCTGCGTTCAGCCCACAGCACGGTGCAGGATGGTAGCATCGCTGTGCCAGCACACCCGCATCAGCATCAGCACCCCTGTAAGTGCCACCCTGAAACGACGGGCTGGGTCATGAAAGAAAATAAGGCTGACCTTGCTGTGAGCTATCTGGCTGCCCTCATCTTCAGGGGATATCATGCATAAGAATCCAAGATGCTGAATTCGAGGGCAAATGGAAACTGCAGTTGGACTCAGTTGAAACACAGTTTAGTCCTTGGTGTAAATTAGCTCCGTTTTGTTTATCCAGGAAACATCAGGCTGATGCAAGTCCTGTGAATTTGTCCCTTATGGCTGCTATCTGGCTACTGTGGGGGCATATCCTGTGTTACATTTCTTCTGAATTCTCCTGCTGTCTTTTCCTGGGTCTTGTACAACATCGTGCTCTCCATCAGCATTCAATGAGTTACAAGAAACTGAAAGGGTGAACTTTTCCCATGAGAATTAAACCAAAACAAGGCAGAGGATCATTTAAGAACTTTATGAAGCACAACAGAGGCCAGTAAGACTCCTGAAAGACATCTGTAGTAGTTTTTCATTACATTTTATAACTAAAACAAGACTTAATGCTTAATTGCATTTAACATTGTGTTGCAGGCTGAAAGCAGGCAAATTTTCTCTCAAGTTCTGTGACTGCACAGAGGCTCCACCCAGCCACCTTCAGGCTGCTCAGGTGAAGCTTTCCACCCATGGGCAAAGCCGCCCTTCCAAACAAGCCTTTGGTGTAGCACATGTGCTGGGTAGTGGGGCTGGGTGGGAACCTGTTTGGTGGGGCTTCTCCTGGTTTTAAAGTTTCTCAGGATTAATTTAACGCAGCAAAGAACACAGCCTATATAAAGGCTGAGAGCAAATAGTCACCTTTGATTGAGATCGGGTCCCATGTAGACTTGACCATGCACCTGCTGTGAAACACAGGGGCAAGAAGAGCAAGAGGCAGGAGGGCAGTGGGACTGTCCTACTCGGTGGCAAATGATTCCAGATTAAAGTATCGGTGAAACTGCAGACTGAGAGCTTGTTTTTCTCATTACTAGGCAGAGCTTGGGGCTGAAAGGCTAAAATCTTCCCTGGAGTTGATCATGCCGAGAGCAAACAGATGCCCCATGGTGTAACGCTGCTCGGCGCTCTTGCTGTGAGCACTTTGCTGTTTGCTTCTTCCCACTCAAATCCACACCTCTCAGAGGGTGATGCAGCAGGTGCAGCGATGTGCTCCTGCATTGAGCTATGAGGACAAACAGAAGGGTCTCCCACTGCTGGGGTAATGCTGGTAAAATAGACCCCAATACATGCACAATTCATAGAAGTGTAGAGTCTTTTTACCACATTAATGACATTAATTGGGGGATTTTAGCTCTCTAGGAAGAAGATTAGTTTTAACACCACAGGCTCTCTCTGTACTGTGATCTTTGCTGACAAAATCCTACCAATAAAATTTTCTGTACAGTAGCCTCTAGTTGCTTTTGGGTCCCCATCTTAAGATGTGGATGCAAACGTACTGCTTGTGTTAACTGAAGACGACTGATCTTTCTGCTCCCAGCAGTATTAAACTGCATGTCACACATTCTCTTATTCATATTAATTTCTCCCCAGCTTTAAATATGTTTTCCCAGCTGCCAAGCCAAATCTTATTCACATTTATGACAATACAAGTTTAAAATCTGTATAAAACAACAGTAGCAAATTCAGATATTCATCTTGAAGGCAGAATTTAGGCCATGACCACAGAAGCAAGAGCACTTGCTTATCACCACTGAGGTTATTAGTAACACTGCAGTCGCTCGAAAAATACAAGATTCTTTTAAGTAAATTCTTTTGGCATTCGCTAAGATGTGTGTTAATGTAGCTAGCACATTTTCAACAAATACAACCATGTATTCTCAGTAATGACTGTAATAGTGAAACTGTTTTTCATGTTTTTACTGACGTGATAATTGGTTTAAACATTGCAAAGTATGGGACGTGAAAAATTGCTGCTGTTATACTCTTAAAAACTCTTCTTTCTGTTTCGATAACACAAGGGAATGTTTTAATTAATGTAATTTGTAAATATGTTATTACATGAGTTGTGCCACACAAATCAAACAAGATAAACAACTGGTTGAAAGTGTTCTCGATATCTATCATATATTTTCTGTGATGAAAGCAATACTTCTGTAGCTGCCAGTTAAAAAGCCCTTAATCACCTTCTGTCACAGCACTCAGTAATAAAACCAGAGGAAGGAGTTGGATTTGATCCCATGAGAAAGGTGAGCAAGTAGAATGATGACAAAATCAATTTTTTTTTTTAAATAAACAGCCACTTTGAGGAGACAGAATTTGAACAAGAGTATCACAACATTTAATTTGAAACTGGGGTTTATAACAATCTTGGTGGTAAAGTGAAAGTTTAAAACAAGGAATCAACTTCACCCATGCTGGACCTCCAGGAGTGCAATGAAGCCACTGAGCTACTCCACAGATGGAATGAAGCCTGCTGCCTTTGTTTTTCAAGAGTCATATCTTGCAGACTTGGGTTAGATGGAGCTGTCCTTTCCATTTGGGCAGGTAAGGCAAGACCTTCAGCTGGCACAAAGAAGGCAACATTCCTGACTCCCACCTGTTCAGCTCCGCTGTCTCATGTCCAGCTCACCCAAGCTCAACACACACTTCCATGTCCCATCATCATTCCTGTTTTGGCTTTGAGATTGGCTTGTACACAGGATTTTTCTAATAGTAATTTGCTCCCTTTAATATTGAAGCCAGAGCTCACAAGCTTCTCCAGCAGTCAGTGGCTGCAGGTTGTAGCACAGACCCAGCTGGTGAGGTATGGCAAGCCTTCAGCACAGATGGCACTGCCAGCCTGGCTTGCTGTTGTTTTCCTATATTTTCTTCCAAACTCCTCAAATGATAAGGTTAGGACTTACCAAAAGCCACCTCTCCTTTGGTGGTGGGATGGAAGAGTGAGTCACTTCAACTTGACGGCAGCGGGCAGGAAGGCTGGTGCCTGAGCCATATCCTCGTCCTGCATCCAGACAAGTCTTTGGAGAGTTGTCCTAGGCCATGGGCAAACAACCCTGTCCCCACGACCTGCACGTCCAGGAGGGAGGGAACTGACATGTGAACCCCACCAGGCCAGCAGCCCTTTGCTGGCACCAGCGCGGATGAAATGCACAGCAGCTGAGTGGAGAAAAGTGGTTGAAGGTTTGGTAATTAGTGAGGTATGAAATGCCCCAGAAAGGGAGGAAAAACGGTTGCTTTGGGTCCTCCACTGTTTTTTTTTGAAATAAAAAACAGTGGCAGGAGTCATTTCAGGTGTCTTTTCTTCATCATCCATTTCATAGAGAGACAAAACACACACAGAGGACCGGGATCCAGATGGACAATTCCTACACCTTACCCACCTGCATGACAATAAAACTACTGTTGCATTTTCTCCACTGAGACAAAGTTTGTAAGAAGAGATTGTATTTTTATTAAAGAAACCACTCATGCAGAAATAAAATTATCCATCACTTTGGGTGCACAAGCCTTTCTCCTGGTCACAAGGAGGACTTTAGAGCAAGATACTTGAAGCAGACCCATATTTTATCCATGAAAGCAAAACAGGGCAGTTGTGCCCAGCCTGAGGTTTCTGCACAAGGAGCTTGCCTGTGTGCCCTTTACCATCATTCCAGCTCACAAAATCAGTACTCAAGTGCCCCATTTTTAGTAACACAGTGCTCTCAGAAGCAATCTGACTACACTTCATCAATTACTGCTGCAAAGGGAAAGGGACTTCCAAGGTTTTAGGGATTCAGGAAAAGGCAGCTTTGCCGCAGCGTCTCAATTAGCTGCCCTAAAAGAAGAAACAGGGTGTGCTAATAATATACATGAACTTGGATGCCACACCTGGGAATTTTCCACGTAGATACCCTGGTCAGATCCTCAGGAGACAGCAACTGACCCACTTCACAAGCACAAGCATTATTTGTATGGAAAAGACCACTGAGGCATCATCAGTGCTATGTGTCTTACTTGTACAGAGAAATATTGTTAATAGGTCTCTAAATTGTCTAAAAATGCACTGTGCCTCGTCACTGAGACTCTAAACCCAAACTTTAAATGGCTCTGATATTCTGCTTGTTCAAATATTTCAATAAATTGAGCCATGGTCTTGATACTGCACATAAACTGCTCACAACAATCTGACTGAAAACACATCTCTGAGAGAAACTCTTTATCTGTTTCTTTGAATTTGCAAAGCTGCAGGAATGCTTTATCAGTGCAAGAGGAACATGGCTGGAGAGGCAGAGGATGCGGCCTCTGTGACCTTTCCTCAGCCACATGGTAGGGGATGCTGGTCAAAGATAACCTCAGCTGAGTAATTTTCAAGGAAAATATTTGGATGTCTGTGTATTTCACCTGCCTCTCTGGCATCTATGTTGCAACAGGGTAACGTGTGTGCTGAGTAAATCCTACACTTCTAGCCTTGTACTCAGCACCAACAGGGTTTAATAGGAAAGAGTTCAATGGCATGTACTCATTCCCTAGAACAGGCAAGGAGGGCATGTTCTGTCCAAATGAAGCTTTCTTCAAAACGCTGACTATTGGCAGTTGCCTCGTGTCCAGTTTACAGCTCATCTGATGTAATTGGGGATATTCTCATTGTTCCCATAAGCAAGCTAACATCTGCTCAGCTTCTGCGTGCACAAAGTCTTGTTGCAGTGAGTGCCACAGCCCTTGGTGCAGAAATCCCTCCGTCACCATCTTACATCTGCGGCCTCCACTGCTTTCATGGGATGTCCAGGTGCAGAGGTGAGTAAATAAATGGAGACAGAGACTGCTTTTGCCAGGTATTGTTCTGGACAGAGAGTCCTCGTGTAAGCACAGGTATTGTGTACCTCAGTCTTTACCAAAAAGGCCAGATGGCGCTCAGCATCTCTCATTGGTACAGGGACAGATTGCACAGGAATGTGTCCAGGTGGGTTTTGAATGTCTCCAGAGAAGGAGACTCCACACCCTCTCTGGGCAGCCTGTTCCAGTGCTCTGGCACCCTCAAAGTATTGAAGTTTCTCCTCATATTCAGATGGAACCTCCTCTGCTCCAGTCTGTGCCTACTGCCCCTCATCCTGTCATTGGGCACCACTGAAAAGAGTCTGGTCCCATCCTCTCGACACCCACCCTTCAGATATTTATAGGGGTGAATAAGATCCCCTCTCAGCCTTCTCTTCTCCAGGCTGAACAGACCCAACCTTTTCCTCAGAAGAAAGATGCTCCAGACCCCTAGTCATGTACATAGCCCTCCACTGGACTCTCTCCAGTAATTCCTTGTCCTCTTTAAACTGGGGAGCCCAGAACTGGACACAGTACTACAGATGAAGCCTCACCGGGGCAGAGGGGGAGACACTAAGGAGTGAAGAACATGAACTTGACCTGCCTGTTACGTCTGCGATGCAAATGCTACTTGCTTGACACATAAGGGAAAGTGGAGCCTGTTTCTCTCACTGTTGCTGTGACCAGCATGAGCAAACACTGTTAGAGAGCTCAGAGCAAAATATTAGGAAGGCAGTAGGTGATACAGATATTCACCTCTTGCATGTGAAAGCAAACTGTGCCAGCCCACACTGCATGCAAGGACGGCACTAACTGAGACATCTAGGAAATCATTATCCACTCCATAGCATTAAACAGCATTTTGTTTCACTTTATTTTTAGCTTGGTTCCTCCTCTTCCTCCTCACATCTGAGCCCTTCAGCTCAAGGCAAAGGTCCAAGAACAATAGCGTTTTGAGCCAAGGACTAAGCTCACAATTGGAAAGCCAGAGCCTAGATATGACAGGCTGCTCTATTTACTAACACATAGCACATAAAACCAAACCAAACCAAAATAACCTACTTCAATATTTTTACTTCATACAGCAAGGAAAGCAAGTCTCCCTTGCACTCAGCTCTGATGTGCTGCCATCAGGAAAACCCTGAGAAGTTGGATAAAATTTATATAAAACACTGGAACCCTTGTGTGTGGGTTCTTGCTGTAAATTTGAACCTCAAATGGGAATGTGATTTGAATTTAAACACTTAAAGCTGTGGCCTTAACAGTAGGCACTTTTGTATATTCATGCCCCTGCCACTGTCCTGAGTCTCCCATGATCTTGAATGACGTGTTGTTTTTAGACAATTAGCTTCTTGTCTGCAGAAGACCGGTTTGGCCCTATCCCTTCCATTGTCTGTTATGTCCAGTGAGGAAAAGGGCAGAGGGGGGAGAGACAAAAAAAGAGACAGATTTCAATTGAAAGCACTACATAGATAAGGGATTAATAACAGCCTGCTTTGTGATCAGATGAAACCTAACGATCAGCCTGAACGCCTTATATTTAATTAGCAAAAATGATCACTTGCAAGTGTTGCATGTGCAGCCGGCTGCCTACATCACTCCAAGCAGCAGCATCTCCCAGCGGTGCCCATTGCCAGCAGGTCTGCACCCCAGCAGACCCCACTACAGCCAACTCATTTTAAGGACAAGAATTTGTTGAGCTAATTGAGTGACATAAAAATGGTGTTAAACAGGCACAATTAATGCTGAAGACACAAACGGCTCTTCCCTAAATGCACACAACAGAACTTGTGATGGAGAACTAAACAGGAAAAAGTAGCTAGTCTGGTAAGCATGGTATTCCTATGCTTTGTTTTAAGTGTTCCAGTGGTTTTTTAATGCTGCAGAAGATGGGTGCTGTACCCAAAACAGTCAGTCACCCTTTATCCTACTCTTCATGGAGGTATAATAATTCAGAGTTGTTATCGCTGTGTGCTGTTAAGTTTCTTTTCATTCATATCTGATCTGGGCCAGCGCCAGGGAGCCACCGAAGGGAAGCAATATCTGTTGGGTGGCTGGGACCCCTTTGGCATCTCTGATGTCCCTTTATGTCCAGGGGAAGAGAGAAAGGGACACATCCCTATGTGACTTCAGGCTGCCACAATGAAACACACAGATGTGCTGTGTAGATATCACAGGTAAAGATGGTCTTGTTACATTCCTTGAGAAACAGAACAATCAGTTAATAGTTAGGGGTGACAACAGCTACCTCATGAGTTTTCTTGGCTCCTCCTCAGCATCTCACATGTTTTGCTGGGGGACACTTTTGTTTGCATAGGAGTTAAGATTTCCAGGAATCCAGCAGATTACCAGGAGAAGTTGCTGTAAAATTACTGGTAGAAGTGATAATACAAAGTATTTGAGGTGGCTGAAAGAGGGAGCAATATGTTAGGTGAAACACCCAAATGAGATCACACAATTGGAAAACCAGTGCAAGCTCAGAGAACACTAGCAGAAGAACAAACATCCTAAATGCAAGGCCATGCTGTCTCTGGTAATTCACAAGATCTAGAGATGTCAAGTGGGGTGGCCACTAGCACACAGCTTGTTTTCTCTCACCTGGCTTAGTTCCCCCAGCAATGTGAGACCCTCTGCATCAATGAAAGCTTCCCACAGGTTTCAGCCTTCCCCCAAAACATGTCTAAATACTCCTCTTGTAACTTCTGTTGATCTAAACTTCCACTGTCCCTCCCAGCCCCTTTTCTTCAGAGCACAGAAAGTCCCATCCCCTCCCTAAATCAGCCCTGCCACCATGTATTCAAGTAAGCTCTGATGCAGCCAGGACCCTCCTCAGCTACGCACAGAAGTGCTCATGGATAGGTATGGGTGACACAACGTCTGATACAGCATTTTTCACAGCAACAGTTTCATACTGTGGCAGGAGTCCTGCAGGGAGATTCCTCAACAGATCCTACAGTGACACCCACTTTCTGTTTGAACATGTTCACCTCCTCCCTCTGAAAAATGAAGTAGAACAGCAAATGCATTTCATTCTTCAATCAGGTCAAATTTGATCCATACAATGCAATGGATTTAAGAGGCTCATGAGAATGACTGAACTCCTGACAGGTGTGAGTTTATCAGACTCATTTGCAGTTGTCCTACAGGCAGTGAGTAATCCACACATGCAGCATCTTGCCTGAGTGCACCCGGAGGACCCCCCATGCTTTGAACATTACATGTTTTGCTGGATGAATTGGGCATGGACGATGACAAAGCTCACACTGTGTTATGGAAGATGATAGTCTATATTTCACCTATATTATTTGTTAAGCTCAGGAAGTCATAAAGCAATGCTGGCAATTTTCCGCCCCACATCAGGCGTATGCTGCCTTTAGTAGCAGCTCACCTTCTGAATGAGGAGAAATGGTGACAACCCGGTACCACTGCTCCAGCCCACAAAAAGCCCGATGGGACTTTTAAAAAATGACATTGCAAACATTTTACCAAGCTCCTGTTCACCATCTGCTATGAGCGACACCACCAGGTTTCTTTTCGAAAGGTCAGACCCCATGTCATCGGGAAGATGAATTCTGCTTTCACGTGGTGCTTAGCTACACAGCTGGGCTGTGCTTGGTTACATGGGGAGGTGCACGCAGCGGCCACCACAGGCTGGCTCCTCGTTATGGTAATCGCCCATCTGCCAGAAGACAACCCAGCAGCGAGAGCCATCACAGCTGAGCCAAGGCAGCCTTGTGAAACAGCGGGAAATAAAGGTACGAGCTCTTGTCCGGCGGGAGGGGGCACAACTGCGTGCCATGCTCTGAACGTTAGCCCGTCTCTTTGAAGGAATGAGATCTGCTGGGCTCGTAGAAATATGTCTGTCATGGTGATCATTCCACACGGGAAACAGAGATACAGTTTTCTAGATAGGCATCAATCACACTCCAGTTATGGGAGACAGTAAACACCTTGTGTTATATACAACACAGTATTGCAAAACAAGACATATTACCATATTACGGTATTTATTCTGACACTAACTCACCTTCTCACACAAGACATGTTAACTGTATTTGTATAAATATACCCATTATATAGTATGTTAGTGTATACTGTCAGCATGTCTAGTTATTAAAGCTAAATTCCAGCATCATCTATAACCATTCACTTCGTTGGTTCCTAAGTATTGACATAATCATCCCAATCAGAAGCAGTTTTTTATATTTAACCTCTTTTTAGAAGCAGAACGAGTGAAGTTCATAGCAAAAGTTATAAAACTTCAAAAGTTTTAAAACTTAAAAAAGGCTGAAGAAACATGGCTGTAAATATGTATTGAATAAGTGTGGTCTAAGCAATAGGTTCTGTTCACTATAGCATATGCAATATGATTAAGTCATGATATCATAATATATTATACTTTTATATAGTTCATGTATTTAAAAGAGAAGGAACAGAAAGATAAAAGCAGCCTGGAACGAACATTTAGGCATGAACTTCATAAGACTCAGTGCAAGGGATTTTCAGCTAACAGAGGTCCCAGGGACAGGGCCCAGAGGGAGTATCAGGCGAACAGTGCCCAGCACTACAGCACCCATGGGACACCAGGGGTGACAGTCACCGGATGCTCCTGCCCAAACTACCATCATCCAGCCCTTGATAGTTCTCATGACAGTACAATGAACTTCAGCTGCCCGACAATCTCAGCACTGCTGGCACTGGAGAAGGTAACTGCTCAACGGGTTTTTGTATTGCCTTTCACTTGTAACTTTTATGAAGTTTTTAAAGAGTCTTTGCCGTTCAGCTGAGAAGTGAACAAGGAATGCCAGAGGAAGCTCAGACCCCTTGGCATTTTTATTCATCTGTCACTGTGAACATATCTCCTTTAAAGCACACAGCTCCTTTCCCAAAGAAAACAGCCAGCAACTCCCAACATAACACATTTTCTTCCACTCTTCAAAAGCGTTTTGCTCACCATTAAATTCTGAAATAATTTGTATATCTTAAAGAAGACATATTTGTGAGCTTCAGGGTAAATGACAGTGAGGATGATTGGAAGAAGCTTAAGAAAACTCTGAAGACACCAGTGCAAATATCCTCACTTCAATCGGAAGAAAATTAAGGCCTTTCAAACTTAGGAAGAAAAGACACTTTGCACATGCCTATGGCTTTAGCGGGGACCTTGGGTGGAAGGCAGCACAGAATTGCATCTGTTATTCTCATAACATTCACTGTAGCACAGCACTCAGTTGTGCCCAGGTTATTTCTCATGGGCTGAAGCTGCTGTGGAGCTTTCCATACGAAAACTGCAAGATCACAGAATCACGGAATACCAGGCTGGAAAAGACCTCAAGGATCATCTGGTCCAAACTGTCTTGGCAAAAGCAAGGTCTAGACAAGATGGCCCAGAATCCTGGCCAGACGAATTTTAAATGTGTCCCATGTTGGGGAATCGGCCACTTCCCTGGGGAGGTTATTCCAATGGCTGATTGACCTTATAGTGAAAAACTTCACTCGTGTCCCATCAGAATCCCCTCAGGAGTAACTTGCACCCATTGCCCCTTGTCTTTTCCATGTGACTCCTTCTAAAAAGGGAGTCTCCATCTTCTTTGTAGCCACCCTTTAAATACTGGAAAATGGTGATGACATGTCTCCTAAACCTTCTTTCCTCAAGGCTAAACAAGCCCAGTTCTCTCAGCCTCTCCTATGGCAGCTTCCCAGTCCTTTGATCATCTTTGTGGCCCTTCTCTGGGCCCTCTCCAGCCTGCCCACATCCTTTTTGTATAGCAGGGACCAAAACCAAACCGCGTTCCAGGTGTGGCCTGACAAGTGCTGAGTAGAGTGGGATAATGTCTTCTTTGTCTCTGCTGGTGATGCACTTGTTGATGCAGCCCAGCATTCTGTTGGCTTTCTGTGCCACAGCAGCACACTGTTCACAGGTTCTCAAAGCCAAGGATGCCCACCCAGTTGTTTCAAGATCTTCCTCTTCTTCTATGCTTGAGGATATTGCTACAGCCTGCCATTGTCATATTTTACAAGACCCTGATAAGTTTTATGGTATTGCAATAGTGTAACTTAAAATTCTTATTTTATGTTTCAGTATCTAAGGAGCAGAGAAATCAGATCCATGTCCACAACTTTTTTTAGCATATAACTCCTTTCAAGGCAGAGTTGAGGATTAAGGCTACTACAAGCTAAGAGTTACCAAGGAAGATCTGTCAAAATAAACCAAGCCCTAGAGAAAACAATGCACAATAATGTAATCAATAATAATTTTGTCTGTACATTTTCCCAGCTCTGGAACTGGTTGGGGATTTACTGCCTCACTTTGGGAGATGGACTACACAGCTCAAATGAAGCAGTAATGGAGCATTAACAAAATTAGTGCACTGAAAGTGCTTTGTAGGCTGGAGCTAGACATATTCATCCAGGATGATGGGATCACTTTCCTACAGTAATTAGTGGAGCAGCTGACATTAACTCCATAAGTGACCTGCTTGTTGCCACCACTGTGAATCAAAATTAGATTAGCAGCCCCCCTACAGGTGTGCCCTGCAGTATGGAGGTTAAAAGCACACAAAACGCTTTCCTGATTCAAAACGAACCAAACTGCATCAAAAGGATTACGTAGAATTTGGATCAGCTGCATGTGTCAAGGATTTGGGAAAGACCATATAGCCCCTGGGGAGGGAGGTGAGGTATCAATACAACTAACAGTTCTTG
Organism: Patagioenas fasciata; assembly: GCF_037038585.1. Taxonomy (NCBI): domain Eukaryota; kingdom Metazoa; phylum Chordata; class Aves; order Columbiformes; family Columbidae; genus Patagioenas; species Patagioenas fasciata. The sequence goes on from NC_092522.1 coordinate 18,298,283, forward strand.
TTAAGTCTGGAAATATTTATTCCCAATTCCTTATAAAATTTATAGTGGTCACAGCACACGTGTGCTGTGTTCAAAAGCAACAGATTAAAATAAATTTTAAAAAAAGACTAGCTTAGATAAATAATAATTAAAACACCTCCAATGCAGGGGAGGTTGCTGTAAAAACACACTTTGGGAGAACACCTGAAGAACTGGCATCTCTCACAATTATATCACACATCTTACAGTAAATTGTGTTTTGAAGTGATGACCCCAAAATTCCAATTTTATTCCAAAAGATAAGCTTTTAGCCCTCGCAGTTGCAGAACAAGGCTTGAAGTAATGTATCCAAAGGTCTTCTTAAGAACCCAGACAAAATAAAAAGAGTCCAAAGGTCTTCTTAAAAACCCAGACGAAATAAAAAGAGCTCTAATATCTTAAAAACAGTCTCATGATTTCTGAGCTACTCTCAAGACGCTGTGGGGGCCTAGCAAAATTTATAAAACTTTTTTTTTTTTCTGCTGCTGTGTTTAAACTTACAGTTTTGTGGGACTTTTTAAAGTAATTTCCTTTAAGAAAACTACACAAGACATCAGACCATAAGTTGATATCACTGTACATAGCTGTATTGTAGGAAATGAGGGAAAGCCAAAACATAGCAGCTGTAAATATTATCCTGCAATCTTAAAGTACAGAACGCTTTCATTTTAATTTAAAATAGCAATACATAAAATAGAAACTGAAAGGGAGAATCATTATGATGAAGATGAACTAGAATAACCCAGAAAAAAAAGCTTTTCTATATATAATGCTTTTTAGAATGAGCCTTTATGATAACTCAGATATCCCTGTGTTAAGTGTCATTCAGCTGAACGCCTTGATTCTTGCTTTGCCTTTCATGATTTCCATCTATTATTTACTGAAACAGCCAAAGAAGATTGCAAGCTGATCTATAGAGATTCTCAGCCCAAAGCCTCCCTCTTTCAGAGGCACACGCAGACAAGAGCTTGCAGGAGGAGAGTAGGAAAAACTTCCCGGACATCCAAGATGCACTAAGCAGGACACATCTTCATTCAAACCAACAGCATTCTCAGTAAGGTAGGAAGGTAATGGCAGATTTTGGAGGCTGTGTTTCTTTACACACATGGGTTGGAGTTTTTAATTTTTGCTGGGTTTTTTTGGGGGTGTTTTGATTGGTTGGCTTGGCTTGTTTTTCCCCAGTACATGCAGAAGGAAACATCTGCTCCAAAATACAATCCATTTGCATTACAAAACCCTCTCTGCCATTGCTTTTTCCACCCCACAATAAAAAGGCTCCAGCAGAAGCTACATAGACATTGGCTGGCACATCCCCTTTCTCAGAAGCTGCCCAGTACCTGTCCTAGAAGTAACCCAAAAATAAGTAGCCAACTCTCCTCTCACATTTTTGGGTAGGGAAAATAACCAAAAGGAGACATGGAAACAGCTTGCTAGTTTTCTTCAGTTCCAGCCCTTGAAATCCACAGACCTCCATTCACACCAAACGGCACAAGAGGCTCAGTCAGCTGGTATAAATCTATTCTGATGAGCTGGAGGAGAGAGATTTTAGCCAATGTGTAGCTGGTGATGTTCTGGCAGGGTGGGGTAGATGATGGTAGTGGGGGAGAGAAATTAGTATTCATTTCTCTTCTATAAGATTTGGGGTTTGGTTTCATGTTTGCTGCCACTTTGCATCATCAGTACTCCTATCATAAGGCAAAACAGCGGAGGGAAGAGTAAAAGTAGGGTACAGATTAATTCACAGTTTCTTAATTGTCCACTGCAAGGCCATGTTTAAGAGGCTGGAAATTAGCTTCACATTGGTTTTTGCAATTTTCAAAAAATCTTAAGCATATCTGAATGCAATATTCCTGCAGCACTCACATGTTACTTTTTCCATCATCCAGAGTGAGCAAATAGAATAATTGGCAATAAATTCACCTTAGGTAAAAATCTTCAGTATAAAATTTTGTATTGTGTCTTGAGATTACACGTCTAGAAATTTCAGCTTTGTAGGCTTAAAGCTGCTGATCCTTCTTGCTCCATTAACCAAGATCTCTCAGATATCCCCAGGTCTTTTCTACTAAAGATAGAAAAAGGGCATTTTAGAGCAATCCATCCTCTCCACCAGGATCCAATCTGCTGGTGCGGCATAAAAGGAAAGAAAAGTTAACACTGCTGTGGAGCTGATGGGCACAGGCGCATTACAGAAACTGAACAAGACAGAGTTTAGGATTGCACACTGAATAAAGTGAGAGTTCTTAATGTGTGCACACATCTTCCTCATAGCTCAAAAGCCTTTGGCTGAGGTGCACAGACAGGCTTTAGAATTGCTAAATCCATACAATCATTTAGGTTATTTTCCTGCTGTGAAAGGATGGGAAGGAGTGTCTAGACACTAAGAAGCCAAGCCTATTGATGCTGGTGGGATCCGTCCCCATGGAGCTGTCAGCACCTGCAGGCTCTGGCTCTCCAGCTGTGCTGTGTGGCAGCAGACTGCCAATGCTCCTACCCAAAACAAAGCAGAGCTATTACGTGATGAAGAAAATGAAAATTATTTGGGGGGGAGGGGGGATTCACCTCTTCAGATCCCCAGCATAATCTAGTGGATCATCTCCAAATGCCTCTTAGAGAGCATATTCAGCAATTTATGGATGAAAAACCAGAAGATTAAGTAACTTTTAATCATGTCCCAGTTTGCATGTATGTGTAGGTACATATAAGGCAGGACAGATTCTGTTTCTGAGCACTATGTAGGGAAAAAACAATGTGCACTCCGCCCATCATTTCACCGAGAAGACACAGGGCTGGAGTACATCTGTTTCCTCCCTTCCAGTGTGAATTAATGTAGCGGGGCAGGGGATAAGGAGGTGGTGCCAGGAGTAGGTACATTTGGCATCTTCTTGGCTGAGCTTTGCTGAGGAAAACTGCAGAACCAGAAAGGACTGACAAGGAGGAAGCAAAGGGGAATACATACACGGAGATGGCATTCTCACATGGACGCTGGCTATGGAGAAGGAGGGATTCTGGACCAGGGCTCCTGCAGGGCAAACTCCTGCTCCCTCTGTGTGCCCTCACCTTCCTCTGCAGAAGAGAAACCATCAGCAATACAGACAGGAACCAAACCCGATACCTCGTCTGAGGACAAACTATTGCTCTTGTGGGAGAGTAAAACAGTGTCACTTGGAGATGAGTCCACATTTGTGGGAACCATCAAAAGGCAAACACTGAGGCAACTCTGTGACAACCCTGGAGACCGCTTTCAGAGAAAAATGAGCTCACTACAGCTGCAAATTGAAGATCACAAACTTTTTATACCCACCAAGAATGTTGTATTCGGTCACTTCAGCTTGCCTGAGATGACAATGCCATGCTCAAGACAACTCTAAGAGCAGCTTCAGGAAAATATGAGAAAGCTGGTTGCATTTTCCAGAGCACTAGAAGGGAGTAATGATGTTGAAGACTTTACTCATTTCTTCATCGCTGTCTGTAAGCATAAGGGAGTAATGTCAAGTTTCCTAGGAGCTATTTGCTCTCAAGAAATTCAAGTCCCAAGGCAATTTAAAAAAATTATTTATGACATATATTTGATGAAAACAACATGCAGCTGGAACTCCAGGCAGTGTTTATAGGTGATACACCTTCTATGATGAGAGGGACAATGAGTTTTGCAGCTCTCATGATCAGCATGGAGCTTGAAGGGTTTGAGACAATGACAGGTTTGATTGGAATGTGCTAGATCAAATTTATAGCTGTTATTGCTGTTTAGCTATTAATTGGCAGGCTCCTGTACTTGCCATGGGGCTTCCTTGTCTCACTATGTATTTGACTCTTGTGCCCGTTAGTGGCTGGTTTTTGCTTTTGCTGCTTGCTGAACTACTGTGCTGCTGATCATCTTAATCTGCTGTGCCCAGGAACATTCTGATAACAGCTAGTGGGCTGGCAGATGGCCAGGGCATCGCTGCTGCTTCTGTGCTGCCGTACTGGACAGGCTGGAACTCCAACATGAACTCAAGTCAAAACAGCCATACAGACAGCAAGGTCAGTGTAGAAGGAGGAGGAGGAGGAGGTGCTCCAGGTGCTGGAGCAGAGATTCCCCTGCAGACCATGGTGCAGACCATGGTGAGGCTGGCTGTCCTCCTGCAGCCCACGAAGGTCCATGGTAGAGCAGAGATCCACCTGCGTCCCAGGGAGGACTCCATGCTGGAGCAAGTGATTGCCAAAAGGACTGCACCCCATGGAAGGGACCCGTGCTGGAGAAGCTCATGAAGAACTGCAGCCTGTGGGAAGAATTCGCTGGAGAAGCTCGTGGATGGGTGGGACCTCATGCTGGTGCAAGGGAAGAGTATGAGTAGTCCTCTCCCCGAGGAGAGGAGCAGCAGAGACAATGAGTGATGAAGTGACCTCAAACCCCATTCCCCATCACCCTGTGCCACTCAAGGAAGGGAGGAGGCAGAGAAATCAAGAGTAAACTTAAAGCCAGGATTTGTGTTGCATGTTATGGGAATTACTATAGAATCAGAGAATCATAAAATGTCCCGAGTTCGAAGGGACCCACAAGGATCATCAAGTCCAACTCCTGTCCCTGCATGTGACAACCCCACAGTTCACACCATGTGTCTGAGGGTGTTGTCCAGTCTCTTCTTGAACACTGTCAGGCTTGGGGCTGTGACACCTCCCTGGGGAGCCTGTTCCAGTGCTCCAGCACCCTCTGGGTGAAGAACTTTCCCCTAATGTCCAACCTGGACCTCCCCTGGCACATCTTCCTGACATTCCATTGGGTTCTGCCACTGGTCACCAGACAGAAGAGATCAGCGCCTGCCCCTCTTTCTCCCCTTGTGAGGAAGCTGTAGACTGCGATGAGGTCTCCCCTTAGTCTCCTCCAGGCTGAACAAACCAAGTGACTTTAGCCTCTCCTCATACAGCTTCCCATCCAAACCCTTTACCAGCTTCATAGCCCTCTTCTGGACACTCTCCAGTAGCTTTATATCTTTTTCATGCTGTGGCACCCAGACCTGCACACAGTGCTCCACGTGAGGCTGCACCAGTGCAGAACAGAGCAGGACAATCACCTCCCTGCCCGGCTGGCAATGCTGTTCTTGATGCACCCAGGACACGGTTGCCCTCTTGGCTGCCAGAGACACTGTTGGCTCATGTTCAACTTTCCATCGACCAGAACCCCCAGATCCCTTGGTGTGGAGCTGCTTTCCAGCATCTCATCCCCCCATCTGTATGTACAGCCAGGGTTGCTGTGTCCCAGGTGCAAAATCCATCACTTACCCTTGTTGAACTTCATGCAGTTGTTGATTGACCAGTTCTTCAATTTGTCCAGATCCCTCTGCAGGGCATCTTGTTGCAGGAACCCCTTGTTGCTAGCCAGGAATTCACTGAAAAGTTAAACCCCATAAACTGGCCCAAGGGGAGCAGGGGTGGAGACTGTAATGGATATACCATTAAATTGTTGTAACCCATGGTTTGAGTCGCATGTTTTAGGAATTACCATAGCAGGAACCACCTGAACTAATGGAGGACAAGCCTTACAAGAAGCAGTGCAAGTGCAACAGTGACCAGACCTAAGCTGGCTTTGGTGCCCAGTAACTCCACCCAACACACCACCTCTCCTATCCTGAGTGACCACCGTAACAGATGGAGCCCAAAGTCATGGACTAAATGAACTCAATACACCTTTGTGGACATTTATGGAAATTTTAGACACTTCACATGGGTGATCCATAGACCAAGGGAATTATATCTGTTTATTGTATCAAAGGATGGGAAGGGTTGTGGTGGGTAATTAAAATGCATTGAATAGTGCATGACATAAATTGTATACAATAAGGGGTGGATATTGTCTTGGTTTCAGCTGGGATAGACTTAATTTTCTTTCTAGTAGCTGGTATAGTGCTGTGTTTTGGATTTAGAAGAGAAGAATGTTGATAACGCATTGTTGTTTTGGTTGTTGCCAAGCAATGTTTATACCAAGTCAAGGACTTTTCAGGAGAAGGCTGGGAGTGGACAAGAAGCTGGGAGGTGGCACAGCCAGGACAGCTGATGCAAACTGGCCAAAGGAATATTCCACACCACATGATAAAAGCTGGAGCAAGAAGAAGGAAGGGGGAGACGTTCAGAGTGATGGCATTTGCTACACATGATGGAGCCCGGCTTTCCTGGCGATGGCTGAACTCCTGCCTGCCCAAGGGAAGCAGTGAATGAAATTCTTGTTCTACTTTGTTTGCATGTGCAGCTTTTGCTTTACTTAATAAACTGTCTTCATCTCAACCTGTGAGTTTTCTCACTTTTACCCTTTCTTCACTGCAGGGGAGTGAGTGAGTGGCTGGGTGGTGCTTAATTGCCAGCTGGGGTTAAACCACAACACAAGGGATATCATGGATCTGTTGTGTTGCTATTAACTCTGGATATCCAAAGCTCGTTCTTTATCATCGTATTATTCACCAGAAAGCTGTTACTGACGACTTCTCCAATGCAATGAGAATTGTTGGAATGTCTGTAAATGTTCCTAAATTCAGAACAATATGCCATTGCCTGTTGGAAACTTTTCTGACAAAGTGAAAGTCTATTTCAGCAGCATTTTGATACTTGAGCAGGTGCCAGCCTATAGTGATTTTTCATGCCATTGGAATAAATGGATGAAATTAGGAATCAAAAGGAGGAAGGCTTCGCTTAGCCAAGCTATTTTGAGTGACTGTTTAATTTGGCTTTCTCAGGTGATACTGCTCAGGTAATGTTTCTTAAGTTAACTGAAACCAAAGTGCAAGGCCAAAGAAAATTTCCTTTTGATTTACAGCTGGGAGAAAACTGAAACCATTGAAGAAGAATGCAAAAAGCAGAGAAAAAAGTAGGGAAAACAATCAAGCTCCTTCACTTGAGCAAATACTTGAAGATCACAGAATATTTATAAGTAGAATTCAGTTTGCATCTCAGGTTTCAAGCCCCAAGAGCAACCACTTGCTATTTTTGAAGGGTCTTATACTTGTGACTTAGAAAGTTCTCCAATATAGAGCTCCAGCCCCAGCTGTTAGAGTTTATTGACTTCACTGAATATTGAGACAAAGGTTTGCATGAAGTATGGCTGGTTTCTATTAAAGGCTGCTATTATGAGCTGTATGGTGTTCATTCAGTTCTACCGTTACCATTGTTGAATATCTCCCTATAGAAAAAAGGAGAAAATCTTTTCCATCATGAATATACATTAAGAAGCCTAAATTCTGATCACCATTGACAAATGCCCACTTTCACCCAAACTCTTGCACTGTGACCTGCATAAACCCCCTTGACACATCAGCTGAGTAATGATGTCCCTATTGTGACTCTGCACATGTAGGCATGGTGCATCAGTTTAAATAAAGGCGCTGGTGACATGTTTCAGCAGCTGTTGGCCAAACATCCTACACTTTAAATGGCAAAACATGAGCCAGACTTGAGGAATCAGTGTTTCAAAGGCTGATTCCTGTAATCTTCACTGGTGGAGTGAAGGAGTCTGTGCAAAACTCACCCACCACCCACTGGGGTCGATGCAGATCCCTACAGCAGAAGCAGGGCTGCACCAGTCCTTGCTGGCACACCGAAAAGCTGGGTAATATCAGTATTGCCAAGAAAACAAAGATTAGCTATTTCAACCTATTCCTACCATTTTACATACAGTAAGATGTTATTTGCTATGTAGAGGGTAATTCCCCTAAAGGACACCGCGATTAAGTGGCAAATTAATTTGCTGCTTGCGTTCACTAGCTCTTCCAGCTGGCTTAATTCTCATCAGCCACCATAATTTATTAACAGTGAGGTGAGAAAAGACATGAATCAGCTTAATGTGCTATAAGTAGGGCATTGTCATGGCAACAAGATGCAGACTGTTTTCTACTATTTATGTATGGTTTGTTTTGTACTCAACCTTAAGAATACTGCTTGAAACAACGAGAATTAGAAACATCTCTTTTTTTTTCAACTTTTTTTTTTCACTTCAGTGTATTTAAAAAGATCATTAAACTAAGCACGTGGAAGGCTCTGAAGCATCTCTCCAGGAAAATAGCTAGCTATATGCTCTTCCATGAGTCTTCCTAGAAACAGAAGCCTTTACTCTGTTCTCCCAACCGTTTCCTCACATTGTCACACAACTGACTCCTTGGATTAGCTCCTGCTTTGTACCAGTGTGAGATCAAAACCTGACCTTCCCTGGTCCATGCTGTACATATTACTACTAACTGGGGAGGGGGAATTCAACAGTACTATTGAAAAAAATGGGTTTTTTTTGAGAATGCAATACATTATGCCTAGCACATGACATGGGAAAATAATTAAGAATGTTGCATTTTTATAGACTCATGATGGGCATGTATAAAGTTAAAAACTGAAAATAAATTGTAAAGGATTTTTATTGTCTTCCTGACTAACCCTAAATCACATGCACTTTTTGCATCAGCAATTAATCTTTTTTATAAAGCCAGCTCTCCTTTCAAAGTACATTTTATTTACTACCCTGCTGCATAAAGGGTATGGTTGGAATACTAACACAGCCCTTTGAAACCATTACCAATATTACTGTTTTGATTTCTTTTTTTTTCCTCACCATCTCAGGAAACTGATATTAAAGAGTTACTGAAAATAAAAGTATCTCTAAGACGCTTCAGGAAAAACACATGAAAAAATGAAATCCCTTTCATGAAAAATTAAAAATTTTGTAAGCTTAAAACATTGCTTTGTTCTGAATAAGCATGAAAAAAATTTCAAAGAATTATTCCCCTTTTCTCCATCCACTACTCTTTTTTTTTTTTTTTTTTTTTAATATATCTGGGTTTATATTACCCTGGGTATTTGTTTGCATAATATGTAGGGCAACAGGCAACTGGGCTGTACCATAACACAAGATTAAATTGCTGTTACTTAGCAATCTGAGAAAAAATAATAAACAATATAATTTTGAAGTCAAAACTTCTGTCAAGCTACAATTGCAAATGTTCAATTGAGCACTACTAAATGATACCTGCTGAGGTCAACTGTAGAAGTTAATTAAGACATGAAAGATCTGGACAGCCTTACCTAAAGGTTCAATGGATTTGTTCAGTGTTGCTAATGGCCCCAAACACACAAGAGTTGATAGCTGTTAATTAAAAGAGCTTAGGGAAGCCAAGTCAGGCGAATGCAAGTCTTGTTTTCAACAATTCTTTACACCATGTCAAGTTCATCGAGAAGTGGCTCTGAGCTGCAGAGTTTGGCCGCGGGCCTCAATCTAACATGGCACAGGACATGCAGGTGTGCCAAGACACGTGGTGGGCAGCACAGGCAGAGCTGTGAGCTGCGCACAGCAGCCAAGCGTGAGCTTTAGCTGGAGGTGCCATGCGACACTGTCCCAGCTCTCAGGGGCCAGCAGTGTCTCTGGCAGCCAAGAGGGCAACTGTGTCCTGGGTGTATCGAGCACAGCATTGCCAGCCGGGCAGGGAGCTGATTGTCCTGCTCTGCTCTGCACTGGTGCAGCCTCACCTGGAGCACTGTGTGCAGGTCTGGGTGCCACAGCATGAAAAAGATATAGAGCTACTGGAGAGTGTCCAGAAGAGGGCTATGAAGCTGGTGAAAGGTTTGGATGGGAAGCTGTATGAGGAGCATCTGAAGTCACTTGGTTTGTTCAGCCTGGAGGAGACTAAGGGGAGACCTCATCGCAGTCTACAGCTTCCTCACAAGGGGAGAAAGAGAGGCAGGCGCTGATCTCTTCTCTCTGGTGACCAATGACAGAACCCGAGGGAATGGCAGGAAGATGTGCCAGCGGAGGTTCAGGTTGGACATTAGGGGAAAGTTCTTCACCCAGAGGGTGCTGGAGCACTGGAACAGGCTCCCCAGGGAGGTGTCACAGCCCCAAGCCTGACAGTGTTCAAGAAGAGACTGGACAACACCCTCAGACACACGGTGTGAACTGTGGGGTTGTCATATGCACGGACAGGAGTCGGACTTGATGATCCTTGTGGGTCCCTTCCAACTCAGGACATTCTATGATTCTACGATTCCATAAGATGAACGACAAAGTCATCCCCCAAACCCTATAGTTAAGCAGGGGGACGAGTACTGGTTTGTCACCATGTTTGCATGTCTGGTGGCACCCTGCTTGGTGCAACACGTACCTCCAGGACTGGCATGTGAAGCAACCCAGGCACTCCCTCCATGGGGTGAATGCATTGTTCAGTGAACCTCAGCCGCAGGATAGTGGAACAAGCATTACTAGGGAAAAAACAGCACAACAACCAGGCCATGCCTGTCCTTGGCTGACACAGTGCTGTTGGTGGCAGATTTTGCCTCACAGACATTTATCCAGTAGGAAGTAGTTTGCAACCAGTACACTTCACAAGAGCTAAGAAATCACTGAGACAGAGCCATGACTTTCCCCAGCCACTGGTCCAGGCAGCAGAGCTGGCCCCATGAGCCACTCTGTCCCTCGTAAGTAGCACCTTTCAGTGATAACGAATGACCTGTCAGATATCTGGCTGCTTATACAACATGTTCCCGTCCTTCCCTGGATAGTTTTTCATTGCTCGAGCTATGTTCTTCAAGGTTGTAGCATCTAATGGACAGATTACATTTCAGGTGTCTTCTCCTTGCACAGAAGGTGATTATTATTAACTTGGAAAGGATATTTTCAAAACTGGCTTGTGATCTTTTTTTCCTTCCCTATATGTAAGAAGACAGTCTGAATAGTTTCCCACTCCTCAATATTTTTGACTGCTCAGAGCTGCTGGGCGTGCCCATCACGTTGTTAAGTTGCTGACTGAGTGGGTGGGAATGCTCACCCCTTTCACACGAGAGTTCCTTCACCCACAGTGAATGCTTTTTTGACATTAGAGGATTGTTAACAACCCAATGATTTTTTTTTCCCTGGTGTTAAAATGTATAGGCATTGTGTCCCAGGTTGCAACAAGTCCTGGGCTACTGCAAGTAGCTGGCGTGACTCCTTTGTGCTCATTTTGGTAAGTGAAGTGATTGAGACTGTATTAAAACAAACCAAGTCCCTGCCCTTGGGCAGTTACCTGATGCTTTCCTCACATCAAAAACAAAGGAGATACAGCCTCACCCTTCCCAAAGCTAGCCCTCCTCTCTTAAAAATGAATATACATTTTGATACCAAATCTTTCTAGTTTTCAGCTTATGCCTGTAGGAAGTAATACATACTAATGTATTACTTATGTGTTGTTTGACCCTAAATGATCTTTTCACTTCTATGTGATTCTTGTTACTGGAAGGTACTGATGCAAGAAACCACCAAGGAAACAAGACTTTGGAAAATGCTTTGTTATTTGCCTTATCTTTGTGTTATTTAGAACTGAATTTCCACCTTAATGAGAAGTACCACTAGTATCACACATCTCTGCCCAGTCCTGACAAAATGGCAGGAGAAGAGAGAAAATACCTGTGATGAAGCTTATGGTTCCCAAGACGAGGGGAGAAAGAAGGAGGAATCTGGGCTTAGTTTGTCTCTGTTACTGGAGATCTGACATTTAAATCAAACCCTGGGAAACATGAGTCTGGGCAATCATTTGCAGAAACAGCTAGAGGAACCGCATATCCCCTTCCCTTAGAAGGCAAATAGGTGGCAGGAACCTTATTCTGAATGTGCTGTACCAGCCCATGCGTCAGGTGAAGGGCTTCACCAAGACGTTGGAGGCAGAAATCCTTTAGTCAGCCCCAGAGTATTTTGAACTCCTCACCTTCCTGCAACACCTAAATTCTAGTCAGGAAATACTGCTTTTGTTGGTAAAGAACCTGTTGGCTGTTTCAGGAGATTACTTTGAAATGAGGTGATTAACCCTGCTGTGTGCAGTCAGGGGAGATCCTTGCCCACTTTGGGAAGTTTGGGCTTCAAAATGGAGACTCCAAAGACCATGGTGAGGAGCCAGCTCTTCATCAGCTGGAAGGAACGTCTCTGATTTTACTTGCAGCTAATGACACTGGATGTAGGACCAGGCAACTGAAAAATAATTAAAATTTAGATGATGAAGAATATATCTCACTTTACATGCACGCTATACAATTTAAAAGACAACAAATCAGTAAAAGCAAGCAATATTTTGCATAGCACATTGCAAAATTCTGCAAGAGGTTTTGTACGAGAGGACAGCTGCTGAGCATTGAATGACTTAGTAAGCAAGACATTTAAAAGATCTGGAAGGACTGCCATGAATGACAGATACAAAGAAAACCCTTGAGGGTTTGCAGAAGTTGCTGTGTTGACCACCATGCTTTGTCACAAAAGCATTGTCTGCTATGGTGAAGAAATGCTCTTCCTGGTATTGCTACACAGAATAGATGCCTGTATTTGTGAAGGAAATGTGATTGATCCCAGTGAAGCATCTTGCAGTCGCCATGTTAGAAGTGGTATTGCTCATAATCTAAGACCTGTGTATGAGACACATGACCTAACGGCTTATTTCTATAGAGAGAAGCATGTATCTCAGACTTGGAGTTGAGTTTCCCATTATGCACTGAGATATCTCTTCACACCAACATAAATTAAGTGATTAAAATAAGGTAACACACATAGTTGATGGAGAAGATGAATAATTTTGTTAAGTTCATAGGAAAATGAAGGTGGATTTAGGCAATATTTTTAGAGCTTCCTAAAATACACATACAACTTTATGTGCTTTATGTGCCTCTCACAATATGGCAAGGATCAGCAAGGACCACCAAGGCCTGAGGTTACTTGCAATGCTAGCACAACTACGACTTAGAGTTTGTGCCCATTTTCATGAGGATCAATAAAGATCTGGAGAAGACCAAGTTCAGTAGAGTCACTTCTTTAGCTTATCTCTTAATGCTTTCCAAGTTAACCATCAGGGAGAGGAGAGCAGAAAAGGCTTTATCCCACCCTATACAATGTCCTGAACCCTGAAAAGCACCTCTGCTCTCCAGTAAGCCCATTCCTGGCCCCTGGCCAAGAGAGGGAGAAAAAATGGGGCTGGAGGAGAACAGGTGGTTCTTTGAGCTATGTCCAGCTGCAGGTGAGACCTACCCAGCAGAGCCCATCCCAATCCCTTTCTCACCGGGGCCTGATTGAACAACCACCTGGGTCTCTGTCCCCCATGTCCTGGCTCAGAGCATCACCAGGAGCCTCCATACAGATCAAAAAACCCAGGAGAGCTACTGGTTCCCTACTTTGGGGAAAGTGGCACGTGGGGAAGCATCTCATGGATATTTTGTGTGTGTGAGCAGGATGGTTCCACAGAAATTTTGGGATGGTTGGTGTCTGAGAAGAAGCAGGGTGGCTGGAAGGCTCATGATGGCCCGAATGGTGTGTGGCAGGACCATGGCCTTGGGCCTGAGCCCCAGCCCCAGCCAGGACATCGTTCCAGGCGGGCAGGTACAGAATTTAAAAATTAAAGTTTGCCATCTAGTGGTAGGCCTCGGGCTTTTTGGGTGCAACAACCCAAACCCCCACAGTTTTTAGGTGATCCGCTTATGCTTTCTGAAACACATATATTCATTTTTGGCAGGTGACCCCTCCTGCCGTTAGGTCTGTAAAAGTCAGGACAGGAGGACTTTAAATCTTGGTGTGTTGCCTGGCAGCAGCCATGGAGATGGTTCTGTGTAGCATTAAATCCTGGATGATTTAAAAAGAAAAAAAAAAAAAAAAAGGCAACACACACACACAAGAAAAACCTTCAAAAACTTCACTGTGATAAAAAAATGAGCCTTCCTTCCTTCCTTCCTTCCTTCCTTCCTTCCTTCCTTCCTTCCTTCCTTCCTTCCTTCCTTCCTTCCTTCCGTCCTTTCCTTCCTTCCTTCCTTTCCTTCCTTCCTTCCTTTCCTTCCTTCCTTCCTTCCTTCCCCCTTTGAACTGAGGTACATCTGCGAGTGAGACATCGGTGCAGAGTTTGTCTGGTTCTCCTTTGCTTCAGACCAAGGCTGCAGGAGCCAGTGTATCTGCAGAAGCACGTGTGGTCCTCCTGAGGGTCCCTGTGAGCTTCCTCTGAGCTGTGCATGTTGCCCGAATGGGATGGAAGATCTGGAAGGTGACGGGCAGTGTGATCTACTTGGGTGCTCAGGCTGTAACTAAGGATCTGCAGGCATCCAGCCTGATGCCTGCACAATCTCTCCTCTTTCACACACTACACTTCTATTAACAGAACTCCAGGTGGGATTAGCAGTTTTTGCAGCATAATCACATTGTTGAGTCATATTTAATTTATGAGCCACTGTACACACAAGATCATTTTCTCATATTGATGCTGAGCTGATTATTTCCCATTTTGTATTTATGCATTTGATATTTCCCTCTGTAGTGTAGTGCTTGATACTTGTAATTAGTGAACTGAATCTTGTCGATCTGAGACTAGCTCTTCAATATATCATTTTGCATTCTGATCCTGCCTGCCAGACTAAGCAAATCTTATAAGTGTACTCTATATTTATCCTCCAAATCACTAATAAAAATATTGACTAAAATCAGTCCTGAAGATCTCTGCACATCTGTTCAGAATACTCTCTTGAAATTTACTTTCAGTTTGACATTGAGTCATTGGCAATAATACTTTGAGAGGTTTTTCATCTATTTGTATACACACTGATAATTTTGCATAAACTGCATTTTGCTAGTTTATATGTAAGAACTCAGGTTATTCATATCAAAAGCCTTTTTAAATATAGTATCTACTGTTTCTTCCCATCGTCAGTATTGAGACTACAGATATTTATGTCCTGCTGCAAAACCGTGTCAATGCAACTGTGTCAGAAACGAATAATTTTTACCCCTCCTTTATATGTGTTAATTTCATTAAATGAAAATTAGCTCTCCTTCTTCAGTGAAGGAATTAATGAGGAATAAGCCACCTAATTTATGCTGAAAGACCAAGGGGAAAAAAAAGGACAAAAAAACCCAAAAAAGGCAGCACTCTACCTTTGAGTTTGACTTTGTGTGCAGTATCAGCACAACAAAAATATTTGCTGATGACGTAGATGCTCCTTAATATAGCACATAGGACAGAAATGATGCAAGCACCTATTAATCATAAGATAGAATTCCTGGTAAAAAGTGAAAAAAAAAATAAAAGGACTTAATAACCACAACTCTGTCAGTTTTACTGCTAGCACATAATTAGAACAGAAGAGGGGGATTTCAAAACGTCCAGAGCATAACTGCTTCCTGCTATTTCGATGATATTTTTCTGATTCAGAGGCTGCAGTTCATCTTAAATGTTTATGTGTAAGAACTTCTTAAGGGCCTGTATCCCCAGAGGGAGAGCTGGAGGATGCTCCTGCGCAGCCTCCAGATTTTATAGTTCACAGAGGAAACGTATTTATCCTAAACAACAACAACAAAAACCACATGCTTATAGAAGGGCTTGGTTCTTCCCTCCATGAGACCTCTCACATGTAACATCTGTTTCTGGCACGGGTTGGAGGATTTTAGGGACACTGTGGATCTGGAACATAGCATCCGCATACCAGCCCTCTCAGACAGGTGCTTGGGAAGAGGCCAGGAAAAAGGCTGTCCATAGCTCTGCGATGGAAACAAAGAAATTAGTCAACAAGCGCTTCCCATAAAAACGTGCGTTAAGACAATCAAGGAGACAATCTGGGAAACAGCTTGAGAGACAGGGCCAGCAAAGCCTGGCTTGTGCCACGAGCAATGAGGACGCAGGACAGATTTTGGGCCCGGCCTCGCCATGGAACAGCCCTGCTGGTTTTGAGGGGGTGGATGGCCACACTGCCTTTCTCTTCCTTTTAAGTTTCCTGCTGCTTTTTGTGCCTAAGCCATCCTACTAAGAGCAGGAGGAAATGTCATTTTGTAGGTGTCTGCAATTCAATAAAAGTGGCCCCGACGCAACACCCCATGAAACACGTAACTGCAGACAGAGATGAATCATGCCACCACCGAGTCAGCTCTCACATATAGCCAGTGTAGGTGTTATTATGACTGTAACAGGCTTCAAAAGAATAAATCACTCCATAGCACGGCTGGCAGCCCTCCCTGTTAGCAGCAGTTTAGGTAACATCATTCAGATCACCTTCTCACATTACCATGACTATTCCTTGAAGGAGGTTTGGACATAGACCTATGGGGAACATAAGCATCAGGTAGGCACAAGCATGACTCAGAAAATGAAATATTGCCCTCGGTGGGAAGTCAAGGGAGAGTGTTTTTCCTGCCTCCCCGGCACACGTTGCCCTACCCACTAGGTGTCCCTGCCAGCCAGGGAAACAGCTTGCCGCAGCCAGGGCTGCCTTTGCTTGGTGGCATTGACTTCTGAAAACATCAAAACCAAACAACAACCCAGGAAACATGTCTGAAATAACTTTTTTTTTTTTTAATATTTTTTCCCCTAAACTTCTTTTTTGAAGCAGCTCCAAATTCATGCACAATGCACGAAACGGAAAAGGCAGCTCTCCGTTGTGCGGGGTAATGGGAAGGTTTTGGCCCAAAGGAGGGTGGTTTCCCCTCCTGCGCAGCCCTCAGGTGATGGGCTGCTCTGACCTGAGTCCCGACAGCTCCATCCCTCCACCTTACTTCTGAATTCGGTAGGGTTCAGACAGATTGTACCATAATCCATTACCTTGATTTGCTTGCCCTTAAAATAGATGCTGTTCTAATTTGACTCCTCTACCACGGAGCTGCAAGGTTAAATGAAGAGTGATGACGTTCTTTTGCTTCCAAGTTAAAACTATGCAAAATTTAAAAAAAATCAAATTACTATCAATGTGTGGATGTTCGAGTCCCACAAAAATATGCCTAATTTATGGATAAATAGGCCTAGGTGGCTGCAGGTGTCTATAGCCTCAGGATGGAGTAGGCACGACACACAAGTTCAATGGGTGTCTCTGTAAAGAAGAGATCTTTTTGCCTGGCTAACGTTTGCTCGGGAGAGCTTGCAGAGGTCAGCAGAGAAGCAGGGGGAAAGTGAAGACATCAAAGGAAGCACATACTTGCAGATGCACTGGCTTCTGCCAGCCCAGGAAGAAGGAGAGGAAGCAGGAGGTAAAATCTTGAAGATATACTGGGAATTTTTTTGTTTTTCAAAATGTTTTGTCTTTGTGTTACTGAACTGGGGGAGAGAGGGGAAAAAACCAACAAAGCCTGTTTGCTCTGTAAGCTGGGGAAACCCGTTCCACATTTCTGTACTTCTCTTTCCTGAGTTGTCAAACAAGGCAACGGCATTTCCCTGACTCGCGTTGATGCCCACTTACCAACAGCCTGAGGTCCTCAGAAAGGAGAAGGAAAAGCACGCAGCAGAACCAGGTTTTCTAAAGCCACCTCACATGGTGATTTCTCCATCAGAAGTCTTGTCTGAAAGCTCTGTATTCAGGAACCATCAACAGAGATCGTGGCCTATAGTGCCATGCGCTGTACAAACACGCAGCAAGGGACCATCCCTGCCACAAAGGACTTACCCTACAAATAGAGACTACAGAGGAAACGTAGCGGGGGAGTTAGAAATGAGTTGCTTAGCTCAGGGTTGCACAGCTGGGTGCGGACGCCAGAGGCAGAAGCCTGGTATTCTGATTTCCAGCCCAGCAATCTGCTCTTTCTCACCGACAACCACCTTTTGCCGTTCTCCTGCTTACGGGGTGTTAATGGCACTAAAGATAATACTGTATGACTCGGTATTTTTAACCGGTGGGAACTTCACATCCAGGCACACACCCTGCTGGACTGGGTTGCTCCCAGGGACAGTTTCCCCCTCCTGGCCCTAACACAGCTGGGAGGGTGCTCAGCTGGGATAAGGTGACCTTCAGAGCAGAAATTGGATACAAGGAAAGAAAAAGGAGGGCCTGGCTCTTGTGAAATCTGGCTGTTGAAACACCTTCACGTCTTGCAGCACAAACTCAAAAAACTCTTTGTCTTAAAGATTTAAGAATAGACATAGGAAGAACTGTGTTTATTTCATGTTAATCACCTAGGCAACTGGGAAAGCAGAAGTGAGCTTCACTTTCTAGTGGGTTTTATAATCTGCCAGTTCATTCAAGTGCCTTTTCCTGGCACATCAGAAATACATGTGGTACTGCTGCAAATTTGCATTTTTAGGAAGAAAAATTGTATTGATAAACAACCAGTTTGGGCTTGTAGTTTTTCCTTTAACCCAGGTGTCATGTGCCTGCATGCCCAGGTAGTTATTTAGTGGCCCAGGATCTGCACTAGAAGTGGCGCCTCTCACCTCATTCTAATTTCTCCTCTAGGGGATTGCAACAAGGATTTGATAAAGCCCATAGCCAAGGAGCAGGCTGGGAACTGACCTTTCCTTTCCGGTCAGTAAGGAACAGCTAAAAGCCGCTCGCAAGGTGTTGGGAAGGATGTATCCTGAAAATGAAACAACCCGTGCTCACGCAGACCTGCAGGTTGTATTATAACCCTGTGACACAGCTTTCAGCAAGCAAAAAACAACCCAACGTGCCATAGGGTCTTGCGGGATTCGAGTCTCACCTCGCAGCTTTTCATGGGCTCGGTCGGGAAGGCTGTGTCTCTGAGCAAGGCCGAGCAGCGAGGTTGTGTTTTTCCAAGTCGTTCCTTCAAATATAGGGTTATTTTATTTTTGTAAATAAAGGTTGGGACTAGCATCTGCTATTTTGCACAAGCATGTAAAAAAAAAAAAGCATAGGTTGAAATTTCTCTGTTGCAACTGATCTTTTGTCAGATAATGAGATATTTAAAATACAAAATATTTCACAGATGGCTCCCACAACCCTAAAAAAAAAAAAAAAGGTTAATTTTTTAATTTTCGTTTGACTGTTCCTATTCTTGTCCAGACAGCTTTGTTTCTGATAGATTTTGATAGCTTTTTCACAGGCTTCTTTATTTCCTAAATGGAAAAAACCCTCCATCCTAGATGGCCATTTCCTAGAAGAAAAACATGTTTTTGGTAATGTCTTTATTTACATTGTTTCAAAACCTATTTTCCTTGAAAGGAAATGTTTATGAGGTTTGGCTTTTCTCCCTACATTTCCCAGGCAGAGTTGCTTGTGCTTTGCTTTGCCTGCCTAAGCCCAACATGAACTCCAAACGATTAGTGTTATTTTATTCAGCACAACAGATTTTCTGGGTTTTCTAGCTCATTTATAGCTGTGCAGAGGGGGTGTGAAACCCTGATATTCCATTTGGGCAACATTTATAAAAACTTCTCCCCACCAACTTCACAAAGTTATAAATGATTATAGGAAAGGCGCAAAGCTTCGGAGAAACAAGCCAAGTTTATGAGGCCCAGAAATTGAGGGAATTAGAAATTTTTCCATTCACTTGGATGAGTTTTGGTTTAAACACTAGAAACTCAGATTCATGGGAACACGCTGAATGAATGGAAAAGTTACAAAGCTATGAACAACATAACACGCTTCTACCGAGGCTGCCGAAGAAGGCAGAGAGAAGAAAAAGCGCATGATCAGATTCACTACCAATCTCTTCTGCAAAAGAGCACGAACCAAACAAGAATAAGAAGGAGGAGATCATCCCTGTAAACCCTTTTAAAAGGGATGGGTTCCTGCTGGGCTGGCGGGGCAGCGCTGCCTATGGCTGTAGCTCTCAAGGCAGAAGAGAGAAGCGAGCACAACCCCCGTGCTATGGGGTGTGTGAGGTGTCAGAACCTGCCTTGGTGCACGGCGACAAAAAGGAAAACCTTGGATATCCAACATGCAGGCTGCAAGGTTGTTTGGTTTTGTGTGGTTTTTTTCATTTGTTTGCTTTGTTGTTGTCGTTTTGTTTTGTTTTCCCAAGGTC
Source organism: Patagioenas fasciata (assembly GCF_037038585.1). NCBI lineage: Eukaryota > Metazoa > Chordata > Aves > Columbiformes > Columbidae > Patagioenas > Patagioenas fasciata. The sequence goes on from NC_092522.1 coordinate 18,317,982, forward strand.
ATGCAGCAGTAAAGGTGAAGAACTGAAGGCCTTGAAAATTCAGAAAGTGGAAGCAAGCAGTTTTGATGCTTCTTAAATTTACAGTTAATAAAAGGTAGAGATATACTGCTTATATACTGAAATGGAATTAAAAACGAAGCATCAAGGACTCACTCTCGGTTATTTTCATTAATTTGTGAATTAATTTGAATTAATGAATGAAATTCCCAATCATACTGCATCTGCCTTTAAATTACAGCAAGGATCATGACACTTACAGGATAAAGCCACGTGACTGTCAGCACATGGCGGCTCTAGGAAGTACTGGAATCCAAGTATCTGCCTGTAGAACCATTTGCTAACATTTAAAAACAGGTAAATAAGAATACCATTTATTCATTAAAAAGGATGAGCTCTCAGGAACTTGATATATGCCTCAGGACCCCTGATATGAAAGGAAGTTATGTGTGCAAAGCAACTATCATCTCTAAACAGACTTGTTGAACCTGGGCCCAGAAATTATGAATAATTGGGCAGTCTTATGTGCAAAGAAAGACTGTGACATTAGCAGACAGAAACTGTTAAGGTGGTAGAATAAAGGAAAGGGACACTGGAATAAAAGGTGGGAATTTGGCAGGGAGAAATGTTCTGTGGCATTTGGAGCTAGCTGTATCGAGTGGTCTCTTGGGCTTTCTAGGAAAAAAATAAGGTAAATCTGCAGGTTACAAATGGATGTAATATGAGACAGAAGCCATATGTTGTCATTTCCACTCCCCCTGCAAAAGACATCCTTCCTAAAGTCTTGGTTGAGGAATGGGTTGTAAATCACAGAAGAGGCAGGATGCAAAATTCAGTGATTTCCACTAATTGACACTAGGCTAAAACTATAATTGGTAAGAAAGTGATTCGGGGCAGTCTATTAGCTTCTGCTTTGCTGTCCATCATTCTCATAAGTTCATAACAGAGTACAAGACAATAAGATACTCAGCTGTCTATTAATAATTGATTTAATGTAACACATTAAGTGTGTGTAATCTGTTTCCTTGTTCCTATGTTTACTATAATCCATGAATCATGGTGAACAGTAAAGAAGCTGATTGACCACATTTCCTAACTCCAGCTGCTGACTTGCATTTAAGAAAGCTAAATGTCTGCTAAATACTTTGTGGTTTTAACAGGGGTGCTATGGAAAAGGGAGACAATTAGTGGAGTAAGATAATGTTCTCTTTTGGATAAGAGCTTGTAACTCTGTCTTTTGCTATTTCCAGCAGTTCCAAGTCTGCCCAACATTAGATACTAAAATAATTGTTGTCAAACATAGACCTCTCTCTTTTTGGCCCAGTGTCTTCTCTCTAAGGAAAGAAGCTGCTTTTATTCTCAACATATTGCTATAAGTATCAGTACCATGATATCTATTTACCCCACAATCACAAAAGATTTCCTATTTTCAGTGCCTTTTTAAGGTGAGGACCTGCTATTCTTCCTCTTTTATTAACAGGTAAATAAGGTGCAGAAAGTGTGTTGAGAACCCTGCTTTGCCAGGGCTTCTAATTGCACTGTTTCAGGCACTTCTGCTTGTGAACATATGGGTGTGTTTCACCAATGCCAAGATTTTCACTCGGTGAGTGTCACTTCCTTTGTGAGCTCCAAATGTGCAGAGGTTGAAAGGGCATCTTCACTAGTGAAAAATCTCTCAAGAACTTTTATAAATCCTTCAAACTTCTGGTTGAAAATGTTTTCTTTCACACACTTCTTGGTGCCAAATACAGGCCCATCTGGAATCATTATTAATTCTGTTGAACTGTTCAATTCCAAGTGGGTTGTTGGTTTTTTTTTTTTAAAGAAAGACTTGATTCAGTATTTTATAACCATAATGGGAATGGTGCATTAAGACTCAACAGCTCATTTTTTTATTCCAGGAAATGGAAAGCAACACATCTTGTACTCAATCAGTTACATTAGCAGAGCAATACTGAAAAATCTTGTACTGTGCAGCTAGCCCCAGGTTTAATTCTTCTTATACATTTATTTTCCATACGTGCAGAAATTAAAATGCTCTCTGGATGCTTAAGAAAGCTTCTTATACATTTTGTAGGACTTTTCTGTGCATGCTTCACTGAACACATCAAACAGAGAATTAGAATAATAGATGCCCAGCCGCTGAAATGCCCAAGCAAAGTGCAAAGCATATTGTTTCATATACAAACTCAGATCAAAATGGTTGGTTTTGGTTCATCATCAGGAATGAACTACTAAATTCAGTTTGCAAGCAATGTCCCATTCACATCTTGAAACATAAAAACAAAAAACAATTAGTGTTTTTGTGTAAATCTACTTACCTAGCTTATATTTTGCATTAAACATTGGCTCTAGGATTGGTATGCACATGTTTAAAGGAGGAAACCGTGAAATCTTGCTGTCGTTGATATCAATGACACAATTCCCCTTGACTCAAACTCAGGTCAGCTTGGAACTTCTCTGCACAGTCCTCTATCCACAAGTGATGTGGGAGACACTTAGGTTGTACGTTTGGCTTTTCGACAGTTGCATTGAAGAGTAGTCACACATCTTCACACATACGTGGGGTTGCAAAGCCTATTCAGTGCAGTCGGGCAGACTGGAGACATGGAGCCTGTACCTGTGGCTGGACAGTGAAGGGCAACTTGTAGATTAAAGCACTGGAAGGTTTTCATCCCTAGAAGCAGGTGTTTCATGTTCAGCTACAGAGTTCTGTAGGTATGGAACCAGTCAGTTTTTAGAGTGATACAATTATATATTCATAGCCAGACTGTCATGATACAATTTAGTCTCAGCACTCACTTCTTTGGCAAAACTCCCATTCTTTGGATGTCTTTCTGGTGGAATTTACTGTGACATAAAATATATCAAAAATACAGATAAAAGGAATACTTTTCCAAGTGCAAAATTCACTACAAGTCTTCGCCATAAGCTGACCATAAAATGAGCTGGAAGGGAGCTTTCATGTCTCTGGTCCATACTCCTCAAAATAGGGTCAGCTTTGAAGCAAGATGAGGTGACTCAGGGCCTCACCCAGGTAGGTTTTGAATATATTCAAGCATGGACAGTCTACAGCCTCTCTGAGCACCTGTTCTAGTGATTGATTACCTCCACAGCAAAGCTCTTCTCCTTATATCTAACTGGGATTTATCTTGCTGCAGCTGGTATTCACTGCCCCTTGCTCTTTTGCTGTGCACCCCCAAGAACAGTCTGGCTCCATCTTCTCTATAACCACTTATTAGGTAGTTGCAGAGAGCAATAAGATACACCCTTAGCCATCTCTTCTCCAGGATGAACAACCTTCTCAATCTGTCCTCAATCTCAGTCTTCTCAGCCTGTCCTTGTACTTCACATGCTGCAGCTTCCTGAGCATCCTGATGGCTATTGCTGCACTTGTTGCAGTATAGAATCATAGAATCACAGAATGGTTTGAGTTGGAAGGGACCTAAAAGATCATCTAGTTCCAACCCCCCTGCCATGGGCAGGGACACCTTCCGCTAGACCAGGTTGCTCAGAGCCTCATCCAACCTGACCTTGAACACTTCTAGGGAGGGGACAGCTTCTTTGGGCAACCTTTTCCAGTGTCTCACTACCCTCAGAGTAAAAATGTCCACGTCCTCCTTGTAGTGGGGAGCCCAAAACTAGACACAGCCCTGCAGAGTCATGGTATCACTATGTCTGTGCTGAGTAGGGGAGAGGAATCCCTTCCACTGAGCTGGTGGCTGCACTCTTCCTAAGACAGCCAGTTATGCTGCTGGCTGCCTTGGCCAAGAGGCCACACTGCTGACTCCTGCTCAATTTGTTGTGTAGCAGGACCCCTGGGCCTTCCCTTCAAAGCTGCTTTCTAGCCAGCTGGAGTCCAGCCTGTGCTGTTGCAGTATCACAGAATCACAGAATGTCAGGGATTGGAAGGGACCTCGAAAGATCATCCAGTCCAATTCCCCTGCCAGAGCAGGAACACCCAGATGAGGTTACACAGGAAGGTGTCCAGGTGGGTTTTGAATGTCTCCAGAGAAGGAGACTCCACAACCCCCCTGGGCAGTCTGTTCCGGTGTCTGGCACCCTCACTGTGAAGAAGTTTCTTCTCAATTTTAAGTGGAACCTCCTGTGTTCCAGTTTGTATCCATTGCCGCTTGTCCTATCATTGGTTGTCACTGAGAAGAGCCTGGCTCCATCCTCCTGACACTCACCCTTTATATATTTGTAAACATTAATGAGGTCACCCCTCAGTCTCCTCTTCTCCAAGCTAAAGAGACCCAGCTCCCTCAGCCTTTCCTCATAAGGGAGATGCTCTACTCCCTTAATCATCTTTGTTGCCCTGTGCTGGACTCTCTCCAGCAGTTCCCTGTTCTTCTTGAACTGAGGGACCCAGAACTGGACACAATATTCCAGATGTGGTCTCACCAGGGCAGAGTAGAGGGGAAGGAGAACCTCTCTGGACCTACTGACCACCTCCCTTCTAATCCACCCCAGGATGCCATTGGCCTTCCTGGCCACAAGGGCACAGTGCTGGCTCATGGTCATCCTGCTGTCCACCAGGACTCCCAGGTCCCTTTCCCCTATGCTGCTCTCCAACAGGTCATTCCCCAACTTATACTGGAATCTGGGGTTGTTCCTGCCCAGATGCAAGACTCTACACATGCCCTTGTTATATTTCATTAAATTTTTCCCCACCCAACTCTCCAGCCTGCTGAGGTCAAAGCAGGTGCAAGACTTTGCATTTGCCTTCGTTGAAACTCATGAAGCTTCTGTCAACCCATTTCTCCAGCCTGTTGAGATCCTTCTTCAATGCCTTGCCCTTCAGGGTATTGACTGTTCCTCCAATTTAGGGTCATCAGTGACCTTGGTGGAGGTCCATCCTATTCCATTGCCCAGGTTTAATAAAGACATTAAATAGCATCAAACTCAGCAGCGTCCCCTGAGGAACACCACTAGTGGCCACTCACTAGTTTGTCTTTGACCTGCTTGCACACTATTCCTTGAGCCCTGTGGTCCAGCCAATTCTCCATTCATCTTGTCATTCTCCTGCTCAGTCCTCATGTCTCCAGCTCAGCACCCACGGTACTGCTGAGACTGTCAGAAGCCTTGTTAAAGTTCAGGTAAATGACACCCACTGCTCCCCATTGCCTACTGAGGTAGCCATTGCCCACTGGCACTGCCCATTTCCCTGCCCATCGGCATCTTTGCCCACCGTGTTGTCCACAGTGGTTGTTACAGAGACCACGTGAAAGGATCCTAATGAAATTGGTTTCCTGGTACAGCTAATACAGCTATGAGGACTTGATTGAATAGCAGTGCCAAGAGAAAATGGCAAAATAAATTTTATTTGAAAATATTGCTGCAAAGTCATCATATCAATAGAGAAGGGTTTGATGTATCAGTAATCAGCTCCCCTGGAACATTCCTGGAATTGTTATGGTTCTGTAGGCTTAAAGAAATAATTTTCTTGATTTGGATCACTATGTTAGTAAGTCTGACAAGCCCAAAATAAAGTAAATTTTCACACATCGATCATTAGCACATTTGCCTAAGAAACAGTGTGCAGAATTCATGCAAAATCAACAGCTTATTCAAGTAAATACATATTCATAATTATTCTATGTGAAATATGGCTTTCTGAGTTTATTCAGTGAATACTAACTACATTTCTAACAAATATACCAAAATAACAGTTCCCCTGTTACTATGGAGAGGGAGAAGAGAAAGTACTCTGCTTGGGGACTAATTGTAAAAGCTTTGGAGTAAAGACGAAGTAGTGTGATTCACTCATATACAGTAATAATAATTCAGCAGCCCAAGGTTTTACATTCAAGGTTTTGGAGAAAGAAATGGAAAAAATGGGAAGTAGCTGATGAGTTGGTCTAGAGACATAACGAAGGGTTGTTTTATGGGAGGGACATTTTCCATCATTCTGAGATACAAGAAGGAAAGTGTAACTTTCACCTGAAGTGAAACAAACATGAGAATATATCTGGCATTAGCAAATATGCTACATCTTAAATTGATTCTAGCTCGCTGGACACAACCATCACTACCATAGCCAAACTCTTTCACATCTCCTGCAGCCCAGCTAGCAGAGCCAAGCGAGGATACATCTCCTTGAAGAAATCAGTATGCACATGTGTGCACATACACACCTGCAGACACACGGCCGCTTGATTCCTCATCTCCACATTATGATTTTCTTGTAGCAAGGAGAATGCAGTTGCTCCCCTTCACTCCTTTGACGTATTGCAAGGAACTAGCATTACATGTTTCATTGCCATGGGTGTAGAAAAACTAGACTGCAAGCCACATTGATCAGAGAGCCAATAAGGCGAAGAATGCTCCCTGCAAAATGTATCCCGCAAGAGCATTGCCAAGCAGCGATGGCAGCACTGCCAAGCAGCACTGCAGCGAGGCACAGAGAGACTTGATACTGCCTTAAATAAAGGACGGGGCATGCTGCATTTCATAATGCAGCTAAAACCAATATTTTACACTTTATCACCTTTTTGCCAAAGATTGCTAAGCTCTTTCACAAGTTAATGATGAGGTTCCAAGCACCCGTATGTGGTAGTTTTCCATATGGCAGAGCGGCTTTTTCATCCCTAATAGTGCACTGCACTCATTATTATGCAGTAGAATTTTTGTTTCTGTACGCCAGGCCAGGGTTCTTACAAGGAACCGATTATACTCGCCTAAATGGAAATTCTGGTGACAAGATAATTTACAACGCTCTGTTGCATAATCATTGAGGCAAGGTCAGGGAAACCATTGATGTAGCATAGTCAGGGCAGTTGTAAATAAAACACATCACAGAAGGGTTAACTCTCAGACAGAACAGATGGACATGAAAGAATAGACAAGAAAGAACGTCCAGCATCTTGCCGTGGTAAAATCTTATTCCCCTCCCTTGTCTCCACAGATCCTGTGGCTGGCTAATTCAAAAAGGAGGTGTAACTACCGACCTAATCTCAATCTCAAATTTATCATAATTTCTACACTTTAGAGCCTGGTGAAATGAAACAGCACTACTACAGTTTTCCATTCATCAGCAGGACGCAAAACAACTCAGGGAATTGGGTTAAAAATAATTAGGGAGCAGGATCAGGTGCTGCGTGCATGCATCTGTGTCTGTACATGGGCTTTCAGGCACACGAGCATTTTCTGGAGGTAGCAGCAGTGGCACAGGGGGAGATGAGCACCACCAGTAATTTTATCTCAACATATGAATGCTTGCAGATGTACTTACAGCATACTTAGAGGGGCAAAAACGCCCAAGAAAACCGTGATCAAATTATGCTATAAACAAAAATCATCTTTTTATACAAATACAGCCACCAGAATGATACTATTTGCAGTGCTGCAGGAGCCACACAGGAGCTGCTGGAGCAACCACAACATACGGGGTGCTCAGCACAAGGCCCTTACCCCAGTGTGCTGTGGGTGCAGAGAAGGGGCATCACCGTTGGGCAAGACGCTTGACATTCTCGTGGAAGTATTATCATTATTTCATGTGCATTGCCATTGCTTTGCATTTGTGCAGTAACACTAGAGTTTTTCAGAAAGTATTGGAGCAATTTCTGTACCTTTTTGTAGAACTATAGAATCATTTTGGTTGGAAGAGGTTCTCAAGATCATCAAGTCCAACCATTAACCTAACACTGGCACTAAAACATGGCCTTAAGAACCTCATCTACATGGCTTTTAAATGACTCTGGGGATAGTGACTCAACCATGGGCAATCTGTTCCAATGCCTAACAACCCTTTTCATGAAGAAATTTTTCCTACTTTTTCCAATCTAAACCTCCGCTGGCACACCTTGAGGCCATTTTTTCTCATCCTATCACTTGCTACGTGGGAGAAGAGCCCAACACCCTCCATGCTACAACCTCCTTTCAGGCAGTTGCAGACAGCGATAAGGTCTCCCCTCAGCCTCCTTTTCTCCAGGCTGAACAGCCCCAGTTCCCTCAGCCGCTCCTCATCAGACTTGTGCTCCAGACCCCTCACCAGCTTCGTTGCCCTTCTCTGAACTCTCTCCAGCACCTCAATGTCTTTCCTGTAGTGAGGGGCCCAAAACTGAGCACAGGATTCGAGGTTGGGCCTCGGGGCTGAGTACAGGGGGACAACTGCTGCCCTAGTCCTGCTATTCCTGATACAAGCCAGGATGCTGTTGGCCTTTTTGGTCACCTGGGCACACTGCTGGCTCATGTTCAGCTGCTGTCAATCAACACCCCCAGATCCTTTTCCTCCGGGCAGCTTTCCAGCCACTCTTCCCTAGCGCTGCCTGGGGTTGTTGTGACCCAAGGGCAGGAACCAGCACTTTGCCTTGTTGAACCTCACACAACTGGCCTCAACCCATCAATCCAGCTGGTCCAGATCTCTCCGTAGAGCCTTTCTATCATCCAGCAGATCAACACTCCCACCCAACCTGGTGTCATCTGCGAACTGACTGAGGGTGCAACTCGATCCCCTCGTCCAGATCATTGATAAAGAGATTAAACAGAACTGGCCCCAGTACTGAGCGCACACTGGGAGCCAGGCACAGGGCTGCTACCAGGGGCTCTGCTTGGCATAGCATAGATGCAGCTGGTTAGTGGACCTCCTTCAAAAGACAGACTGGTCAGACACACAGATATCCTGGATCACCAGAGCTGTTTTTCAATATCTACTCAGAGGAGATCACTGAGACAAGGAGAATGTACTTGAGGGCAGGCCTAGGATGGAGGATTGACCTCAATAAGTAGCTCTTACTGAGGAATCAGCTACCCAGCAAAACAATTTCTGAGAAAGATTCCCCAATGTTACCACTAGTCAGCCCAAGCATAGAATTACTTGCCATGCTCCAGGAAAAGCTTTTATGACCTGGTTTGCTGCTCCTCTAAAAAGTGTATAAAGAATTAATAATGGGCCAAATTCTTGTGCCAGTGTAAATCAATGCTGTTTTCTTGCCTCTGCTGGAACACCCACTCTCTATTTCAGTTAAAGAGCTAACACTCAGTATCTTAAGATGCATTTTTGTTAATATTTGCACTTTACAGGGCTAGGTAGATTGGGTGGATGGCACACATCAGACTAAATGTCACTTTCAAAAGCTTAGGGACCTAAATGGAAGCTGCCATTCAGAGTGACTAACAAGTGGAACCTCTCTGGAAAAGCTTTCCCACCTCAGGCACCTCCTTGTGATTGATCTTTCACATAGACAACACACATTACTGTTTTAAAAAGCTGAATTTTTAAGGATGGAACACATTAATGAACAGAGGAAAATGTGAACAAATTAGCATCTTCAAGCACTGTGAGACACAGCGTAAGAATTCATAGACAGTAGCCAGGTCCCTTCTGGGACCACAGCTGTAGCCCCTCTCTGCAACATTGCCTCCTAGCAGTGAGATTGGATCCACCCTCAAAATCTGGATTCTGTGCCAGTCACTTCAGGGTGTTATTAAGATGCAGAGCACCATGGCAGAATCCAAATCAACGTTTCTTTCCTGCACATTTGGAGTGGGCTTAGGTAGCACACGATGACATGCAAAGTGAGCAAGCTGCCTAGTAATGATGAGGTTTTGTATCATGCAAGCTTATAAAATAGTCTGGAATAAAAAATGCGTGCATTATTGCCTTTCACACTGTGTCTGATCTTGCACTGCTATACAACTTAAACTACAAGTATCTGGCAGAATCCAAGGTTATTTTGCTAAGACTTGTCATCCTTCCTCACCAGATCACTTTCTGTAAGACAAGATGGAGGCAGAGTTGAAATGCTTCATATTAGAATGAATATAGATCATAATGATCATCCTCTTCCACAACACTTCTACTCTAAGGAATCAGTTAATTAACCCTGAACCAAGAAGGCTTGCCAGTCAGGAGTACAGCAGTTGAATTGACAACAGCTTCCTGACCCCCTGCTTCTCAAGGACAAGATTCAGTAACCCTTATTTATGTTAAACATTAATTTACGCAGTGAGGAACCTCCAGAAATCAATAGGGATTGCACTACACGAGTAAGACTGGCAGAATCTGATACCAATTACAAACTCTGATTGGCCCTCAGCTGGGTATTCCTGTCTGCTTTTTTCTTCTGTCTTTCCACATTCCTCCTCCCCCATGTCTGCACCCAAGAAAATACAGAACCCTCTCCCTTATAGAAAGCATTTGAATGGTTGCTTTTCCTCTTTCTCATTAATCAAAAAAAATATGAATATTTCTTGTTACAGGAAGGTAATGTTTGACAATACTTGGCAGATCTGAGTGTATTTCTAAAGCTGGACGGAGCCCAGCCTTTTTGACAAAATGGAAGCAACAATTCGTGCCTCTTAAATGTGATGTGGTTTATTTCTTCTAGAACAAAAAAGTGTAGCTGAAATCACCAGTGAAAGCATTAAGAGAAGCAATCTGGGCTTCAAGAAAAGGAGATCTAAGATCTGCACTTTTTTTTTTTTCCCACCAAAGAATGTGTGGGAAGAGGTAGATAGAAACAAGGGGATGTATTTTCCATTTGCAGTTCCTTTCCTTGATTTTTTCCAGAAGCAGAACAGACTGTAGTTGGGTAGAAGAACCAAAAGCCTAAAGATACTGGTAAAGAGAAGAATACCTGTGCGATGTAAAAGGGAAGTGGGAAAGAAAAATCCTTCAGCTGTTTATTTTGAGACAACTCAAAGTTATTCTACATCTCACTGCGCAGGGAAACTGTATCCCCTGAGAGATGCAGCTTGGGTTTCTATGTCTCCTCTCCGGTCCGGCTTCCCACCTTCTAAAATGTCACTGCCACACATCGCATCCAGCAGGCTGCTCGCCCCAGCCCCGCTAGAAAAGTCCATTTTGCAAGAGGAGCAGGATTTGGGACAGGAAAGCTGGAGGGCAGTGGGGGCAGCTCCCCACTGGCCTCACAGGGAAGCAACTCAGCTTTCCACCTTTTGGGTTTGCTCAATGCACTAAAGGACTTTTACAACTCCCAGTGAAAGAGTTGTTGGTGTGTTAGAGTTGTTCATGTGGCAGAAACTGCATTTTTGATCAAAAACATGGTTTTAATGGGATATTTAGAAGCAGGTCTATGGTTACTGAAAAGGAATAGTCCAAAAATACCCCACTGGGATCTCAGGAATGAAATCATGCATAAATCAGCCTCCCAATACTGATGTGCCAGCACAATACATACCAGTGTTTACTGCTACAGAATGACTATTGTTCACTCTGCCTTTTTCAAAGCCCGGTGAAAAAATTGTGCTGGAATAAGATGGGAGGCAGTGCTACCTTGAAGCTGTGTAACTGTCTGTCACTTTGCAACAGACTTGTTTCAAGTCTCCATTTCCCCGAAGTCTAGTAGGTACTTTTCTGTATGAAATGGATGCTTTGAGACTTTTTGAGCTGGTTTTTCACATCAGACACTGTCTGACTGCCTGAAAATACTGGATACCTAGCAAGCTGGGGGAAAAAAAAGAAGAGCTGTATCTGGCTGTGGTGGATTTTTCTCTTTGTGTCCTAAAGCCATGTCAGGTTGAGATAAGGTACACAGCATCTCTCCCATCCTCCTTCTTTGACAGTGTCCTGGTTTCCATGGAAAAGAAAACCTGGAGTGTGCACTGAAAGGGAATTGCAGCGTGGTCAAAGAGGTCCCTGATATAGCTGGTGGGGGAAGCAGGTCTGCAGGCACCTGCCTGGCTGTAGAGACAGAACTGGCAAGTCAGGAGTGTCTTATTCTTTCTGTAGATAGGGACAAGCAGCTTTATTGCTTAGTGTAATGTTGCCTCTGGGGCTGAAATTGGATGGCTCCCCAAACTGTTACTTCATTTCATGCTCCTTTCAAGCTCTGCTTCTGTGCAGAACATCTTAGAAGGAAATGCCACTGGATTGCACAGCTGCTGTCTGCCTGGGCTTTAAATGTGCCAATTTGCATCAGTCTGCAGGCAGTGCTGAGAACAGGCTGGCAGTGACTGCAGCCTTCCTATGTTACCAGTGGCATCCTACTTGCGAATCTGAAACAATTAAAGGGAAAAGTTGCAGTAGAACTAGAGACAGCCAGTTCTGAGCTATTAATACTACAAAAAATTCCGTATTTTCTTCCGAGAAAAGCATGTGTGAAACACAGTACTCTTGAGGGATGCCCTACAAGACATCAGCATGAAGTGACAGTAATTGATGGAAGAAAAATGAGGTTCATGAAGTAAAAATGTCCCTGTATGTGTAAGTGATCAGGCTGGGAATGCAAACTGTTGAGAACAAGGCTGTCACTAAACACACTGAAAACTTTTTAAAGATAAATGGAAACCGTATCAATGGAAATAGTATCAATGTACTCTGAGAAAGCTGATTCCCATCTTTGTTTTGCAGACACAAATAATTTGGATAAGAAGCCAAATGCAGAAATGCTGGTTGAAAGTGAAGCTCCAAAGCTTTGCCATTACTTTTTCTGTTAACAGCTAAGCAAGCGTATCGATATGGGAAGCATCACCATGTATAATAGCATCACTACAAAATCTTCTGATGTTACCTTTACAGTGTGCAAGCAGGCTTTCATCTCTTAGAGAGACCTGCTGTCTTGCTGTTCAGTCTTCAGGTTACGCAAGGACTTTGTGCTTTGGCAGACTCAGAAGAGGAGGCAACGTGAACAGCCTGAAAATTGGCTGTCTGCCTTGACTCTTGTAAAATCAGTTCTGGTGTTAAGAGTCGTCTCTTGGGAACCAGGCAGAGATGTTGGGCAAGGATTCCTAGACGAAGGAACTGCCTTGCATGCTGGCTGCACATCCCCATTTTGCGACTGGTATGTATGTGCGAATAAAGCAATTCAAATTTAGAATACTCTCAGACTTCTTTTATGCTCAAAAGGGAGGTATAAGCATCTGCTAATGCTGGAAAGAGCACACAGATGTTAGAACTCGAAGCAACAAAACTTCAACGTACTGTCATTTACCCTTCTTCATACGAGAGACTTTTAAAGGGTAGAGTTTAGGAAAAACACTGTATGTACTCAGCACTTCCTTAGGGAAGGTAATAAACCCTTAAGACATGTACTTTGATGAACCAAGTTAGTAAAGCAGAAAACTATTTAGTAACCACCATTTTAGAGGTGCCAACCTTTGCCAAATGCTAACATTATTTCCGAGACATTTCCAAATATTTATACCACCAACATAATGACTGCAATAGTATCTCCTCAGGAGTGCCTCACTCCTCAGGGTTATGTGCTTCAATTCATTTGGCACACTTGAGGAGCTCAGTGTTCAGTGTCACAATCTGAGCCTAAGGTGAAGCACTTAAAAGGCCTTAGCTAGTAAACTAACATCGCTGTTTTCAAATGAGTGTGTGAGAGGAAGTAAAAGGCAGACTCTTGAGTCAGCACTTAAAAACTTAAAGATCATATGGAATTATTTATAGAAACTAATTTGGACAGCTGCTGCTATGATTATCTTGTGGGATTTACTAAGGCCCTGTTTGACATTTAAATAAGTTCTTGCTTCTGGTGGCAAGAAAGAAAGAGAGTGTGTACTTTAAAGAAATTACAGGATTTAGAAATGAAGATGAAAGATTTAGAACTATCTTGTAGTTACTTTCTGCTCCCTCTGCCCTTTCATAAAATGGAAATATTATGACAAGAGGTACAGTGGCTTCTGATGTACTGCATAGAAAGAAACAAGAAAGTTAATAGGGGAAGCACCAAATTAGACACCTGAAGAGGATTAAAAGACAAACACTATATTGCTTGTCAGCATGCCATTATAGAGCCCAACCTCGTCTTTTTTTCAGGTTTCATTAAGCAAATGACTGGATAGAGCTGCTTCTTTCATAGACCTGTGCACACTACTAAAAAGGCAGCACACGTTCACTCCAGTATCTGCATGCAAATAACACGCAAGGCCTAGAAACTATTCCATGAACAAAGGAATTTCCTGTGGATTTGTATCTAAGATCTCTCCCTCTTGTGCTGCCTGGACATAACTTTTCCATGTAGCCCATTCTGTGAGCAGGACTGAGCAGAGTCCTCCCCTGCTGCTGAGCATCCCCATAGCTGCTTCACAGGCATGGTACAAATGTTCCCTGTACCTACTTTATTAAACACCTAAGTAAAGTGAGTTTGTATCACATAACCTGCCTGTCTCCCTCCCTGACTCTCGCTGCAGTGATCCCATGATAACACGTAAGATCAGCTCAAAGTTTCCACTATAGCTTTAGGGGAACTGAAAACCCACATGCATTTTGCTCCTCATTTATCATTCAGCAGCACTCAAGGTGCGGACCTTCCTGATGCAAGATCAGATCTTGATGCATCTTGAGCAAATGTTTGCAAGTGTTAAAGATGCCATTAGCCATTCAGGCTTATTCCTCTTGGACTCCCATTTGTTCCCAAATATCCACCAACCATATACAAAAGTATTTCTTCCCATATGCTGGCTGTGGGAAGTAAATACCATGATGATGAAGATAATCTAAAAATATATAAAATTTGAGTAGATTAGGTTAAAATAAATACAGATAAGGATGTGTTGGAAGATGATCCTTTTACTTGAAACTTTTACCTTAGTGTGGCAAGGACTGAGATTTTTGCTCTCTTGGTACATTATAAATACTGCATTTTTCCCTAGGCAAAAAGATGTATTGAGAACAGCGTAAGTGGGTGAAAAATATAAGAACTGGCAGATTGAAGGGTCATGGAAGATGTTCTGCTTCTTTTTATCAGCTTATTATGTGAATTTTATATTTGGTTTTGTGCTGGTTGTATGCCTGGAAAAGGTATCTTTTATAAATTAAAAACATCAGAAAAAACCAGCATATTGCAAAATATCTTCACCTGTTTTATGTAGGCAAATACTTCTTAGGAATGGGTTCTCACACTCTGAGTGGTTTTCAATAAGCTGATTTTGACATTTAAAATCAATTTCAGTTGTATGGAAGTTTTGAAGCTACACACATTAAAGACTGAGATGCTCAGCTATTGTAGTAACTGGACTGATCATTACAATATATAGTTATTGGAAACCAGTAGGATTTTCCTCTTTCTTTTCAGTTCATACAGGTTTGTATTGCCTGGTATCTTGCTTTAAAATTTATCTGGAAATACAGCTCAGTCAAAAATCATTTATATCAGAGTGAATTCCAAATGGTTTGGAAGATGGTTTTGTATCCAAGTGCCTCCATTCCCTCAAGCACTCCTTTCTAGAAACAAGTTATTGAGTTCTAAGTTAATTAAAAACATTAGACAAGACTCCATTTGGTCTGATTTTCTTTCACAAGACTTTCACTGATCTGCACCTCACAATTTCTGGCACATCCTCCTAAATAAGCAATATGTCACATCCCTGTTGCCATGCTGCATCTGTGGGACTGAATGTGTAAAACCTTTCCATTATACAGGCATGTTCAGCCTGTGCCACTCATTTCTAGTTCTACCTATACGTTCCTACTTGACTTACCAAAGGCTGCTCCCTTAGGTATCTGCTCGGCCTCTGTCTAAATTGGCTCCTTGGAAACAGAGTTCTTGGCATATGTATTAGAAAAAATGAAAGGAAGAGGCAGGAGAGTAGAAGGAAAATGATCAGAGAAATGGCAGAATAAATGTTCTGTACTAGTTAATCTCTGAGAGCTCTCTCCTATCTTGCGTTTTGTCACTGTACGCCTCTCAAATGCTTAACTACTCCAAAATTATCTTTTTTCCTGGTTATTTTTACAGGGGTTGTGCAGATTGATCTGGAGGATCTCTATTTTGGATGCCATTAAGAAAGTATTATCTGCTTATTCTGACAGCTGATCTATGACAAGAAATCAGCTGGTATCATTCCTCTGTCTTTCTCTCAGGTTCAGAAGAAAACATTTCACCTGAAATATTCCCATTGCAAATTTCAGAATTTTTCTTTATATCTGACATTATCTCACAAATTATGGCCCTCTGAAAAAAACCTCAGGGTTGTTTTGAACATCTTTCATTCATCCTACTCTTCAATAAAGATCAAATGCTTATGTCTTCAGCTTTTATGCCTGGAACACATCTATATGACAGGAGAGTGCAGCTACACAGGTGCTAGGGCAAGGAGGTTAAATGCCAACATACATGTCGTGTCACGAAGACACTTCCTTTTTATGTGAGGATGTTCCTAAAGGAGTATCTTGTGCTCACCACTTAGGGGAATGGAAAGCAGCACAGGCAAAAGGGCTGGTGATACAGCCTGGACCTGAGAGACCTGGAAAGAAAGGCTGGTCGGGCTAAGTTTCTCAGTGATCCTTCTGATGATACATGCTTACAAAAATAAGTAAAGGCAACCTGAATTCCTTGGACAAAATCCCTTGCTTTAATGCCTGTTTTCTCTAACGATATTAAATCTTGTTTTGAAATTGATGAGGTTATACAGGGTAAGGGCAGAAACTGGATCCTTATTGAGGGAGACGCTTACAGTTCTCCAGAGGATGACAGGTAATGACACAAATGGAACTTTTGCTCTTTAAAGATGACATTAACAATGCCCTTTCCACACTGTATTACAACTAGTTGTGTTTGTTATTAATAGTAACAATTACTGGTAGTACGGTACTGCCTAGAGATCTTACCCAAGATCAGTCCTATTGTGCTGGGTGCTTTACAAACACCTCACAAGACGGAGCTGGCAGCTCAGCCCTGCTGGGGAACTCAGCTCTAACGAGACAAAGCAATCAAAGGGTAGGAGGAGACCAGAGTGTGGAGAGATGTGAAGGGAATCAGCCAAAGGTCACATCTCAATGTCAGAAGGAAAAGCAGAACAAGGCACTGGGCTGGATGGTGGCTGGATGGTGGCCAGTGCCAGCCTGTGCCAGCAGCCGCCCCTCCAGCCCCGGCTGATTGACACTCCTGCTTTGGGGACGCTTTTCCAGAGACCCAACACTGATGAGGATGGCTCTTTCAAAACAAAACTTGCACAAAATCCCCAGATTTCTTGCCCATCCTTTCATTTTGTGATGCAAATGTTTATTGGCCTCTAATAGGTAGCATAGGTTACTAGGTACCTGGTAAAACATTACTGAGCAATTTGAGGCCGTGGTATGCTTAGCCAGAATAGCTTTGTCTTTTTTTTTTTTTTAGTGGTGAACTTGGCAGTATTGGGTTAATGGTTGGACTCAATGATCTTAAAGGTCTTTTCTAATCAAAATGATTCTATGGTTTTTTGATCTATGCACCCTTGTTCCTCTCCTGTTCCAGGTAGTCATTTGCCACAGGCAAACAGCTCCAGCTGAAGGCAACAAATGTCCAGTGAGAAATACAAAAGCACATTTGATACAAGGAACTACAGTCTCAAGATCAATCTCTCACCTGAAAGGATCGCAAAGACAAATTAAAAGCTCCTTTCGGGTGTAGGAGGCCAGGAGATGGCAGCCGGGCTGGCAACTGGCACATCCTCGCTGCACAAGGACCGGGAGGTGGAAATTTCAATCAAGGATATGAACGCAAATCGTCCTTGCTACCAAGAGTCACAAAATCTGTAACAGTGAACCAGGGGAGAAAAAACAGGGTTTGTACCTTTTTTTTAATCCCTTGATAGAGTTTCCGCTATTTCTTGCTTATAAAATACATAGAAATAAACTTGATCACCCTGGAACAAGTTAAAATAGACATATTTCACAGATCTAAATGCTACAATATTGTTAGTCCCCCAAAATGGAAAAAAAAATGGTGAAATTTTAAGAGGAGTCAGTTATTTTTCTTTGGGGTTATTTTTGGCTCACTGCACTCATGTTTTCCAACTTCCCAACTACAAATACCAGAACTTTTTTTTTCTTTCTATAAAGCAGTATTTTAACATTATTAAATTATTGTCAAAGTGGGAAGCTTAGCTAAAACACCAACATAACATTTAATAAAAATACCAACACTGAGACAAATGCCATTGCTGGTGATGCAAGAAACCTCTAAGCCATTTCATCTGACTAAACAGCACAAGAAACAAAGGCCTCTGAATTGCTAACAAGTTAAATCGCAAATTGTAGGTTTAACTATTAAATACAATATACTACAAGAAACTTTATCACAAACTATGAGAGCTGGCATTAATTTGTGCTTGGCTTCCATGGCATTAAAGTCCAAGTGCACCCCTGAGAGGGGAAATCCTTGTGCCTGTGGAAAATAACTGTGAACTTTGCCCTGTGGTGAGGCTGACACAGGAAAAAAGAAGCGAGTTGAAAGGATCTGACTGGAAACACAATAGCAGACTTAAAAGGCTCTGATAAATGAAAAGTCATTCCAAGATTAGGGTCTCATTCAAAAAAATAACAAAGACATTTTCTGGTATGTGGCTGAAAATAGATTCCATATGAAAACGCTTAGTAGAGCTTATAAATATTTTTCATTCTCAGCCTTCTTTGAATAAATGCAGCATTATAAAAAACTAAAACGGTATTTTAAAAACTTCCTAAAATTTAGACACAGAAGCTACAAAATTAACTTTTTCATTTTTCAAACTAATAATGCAGTTTTAAGGATTTTGATGTTGCAATTCCTTCACGCTGTTTTCTTTTCCCTTCCATCTGCCTGATCTTGCCCTCACTTCTTGTAAAAATACTACAAGTGAGGAAAAAGAAAACAACTTTCCTTGCCTCAAAACTGAACTGACTTAGAGTAAGTTTATTCAAATGTTCCAGAAGCTCTGTGGAAAGTTTTGAGAAAGCACTGAGAAATGTTTACCATTTTCAGACCATCTCTAGTATTCAATGAGTCTTTAAATCTCTCTTATCAGGACATATCTATGAGTTTTGAACTCTGTAAAAGTCTGTTGCAGACAGAATTTGCTGTCCTATTATATATATGTGTGTGTTTGATGGAATGAATCTGAAATGCAATTTTAAAAAGACAAAGCTAATGAGAGAAATCTCTAATTTTTCTCAAGTTGCCTAACATCTGTTCGTGGTACAGTATATACAAATAAATATAATAAATTCAGTTGTTTAACAGTAAAAGCCCACCTGGGGATAAAAATAATCTGTTATTGTATTGATACATTAGATATTAAAGCCTTGCAGCACAGGTCTAAACTGCTTGTAAGTACAGGCTTAGTGCTACCACGTTTCTTACAGAATACATTAACCTGGGAGCAGAGATGGTCAGAAATGGCACACAGACAACCTCTCATTTCAGGAGTCTCAGCCGAAAAACAATATCCAGGCTCCCTAGAGAAACTTCGCTCTTAAAATTCACTCCAGTTCAAATGGGTGAGAGATGTTGCTGTCTAGCTTTAAAATTCCCATAGTTTCCTTCCAGAATAAACTCCAGCTGAAAGTTTCCCAGCCTGGGCCATGCTCGCACCCTGGAGACAAGAGTGGAGAAGACCATGTAGGAGAGCACCACCTAGTGACTGATACCACAACCATAGCACTGGTGAAAACCACAAGAGGAAGAAAAACAAATACAAAACTTTTAACAGCAGTGTGCCATGCCCCCCCCCCCTTTTTTTTTTTTTTGTCTCTTTGTCCTTTGAGACATCTCATTTTGACCAAATATTGTTGTAAGTCAAGAGGCAATTTAGTTTAAGTTCAAAACATTGGGTTTTGGTAAAACATACCCTCTATGTTTCAAAACAGGCAGGTCTTCTATTAGAATTTGCACTTTAAACACCGTAAATATGCAGTGTAGGAATCTGGGAATGCAAACCACCAAAAACTGCAACCATGACTCAAGTGAATAATCATGAGACATCTGCGGGACTACTTCCAGGAGTAGGAAAAGCAGCATATGTCTCCGAAAGTGCTTAGAGCACTACAGTCCTGCCAATTTTATCAGGAATCTTCTATCTGCTGGTTGAAGCCACAGCTTCCAGAGTCAGGTGCTTACATGTGAATCTGAATTTGAACCTAAAAACTAATTTCTAACTCTGAAGTTCAGAGAAAACCTTGGGAAAGTGTGAGACACAGGAGCCCCCACAACTAGAAATAATCATGAGTAATAAACTAGCACATTTTAAAAATCTGTTTGAATGTTACTGAGCCAACGTGGGCATGGGTGTCTGGAGACAAGACTGAGCGAACTCTCTGAACCTCACTCTTGGGTGCAACAGCTCAGGCCATCCGGACAGACCATGACACCCCAAACCCCACACGCTCGCTCTTCTGCTGCCTCCAAACAACCCTGTGAAAGAGGCAGGAAAACAGCTCTGCGTTGCTTTGGGGAAGAAAGGTGAGGGAATACTGACAAATCCTATTTATTTTAACCAATCGAATGTGGCAAGTGCAGGTAATTGCAGCTGTATTAACTTGTACAACTTACACCTACAACGCATCCTCTTTAGCGGAGGCCTAAGTGCATAGACAGCCACAAGAGCACCACGTACTCTAGTGCTCCTCTTTGTGCTTCTGTTAAAAAATAAACTGCCAAACAAATTAAATTACACGGCTTGTTTCTTCCCATTTCCACAATGATCCCAGGTTTTCTGGGACAGTAGAACAAAGCAACCTGAAGCAGCAAACATTTTCTCTTCCTTGTCTGAAGTCCAGCAGGTTATAGGGTTGTGATATACTACAGAAAATTTATTTTATTGTATTTCTGTTGGTGTTTTCACCATCATGTGATTTTTTGTTGCTGTTCATGTCATTTTGCACCCTTCAGCTGAAAATCAGCATAATATCTAGACATCTTCAAGCAAAGGACTTCTGCAAGCTGATGCTCTGTTTAGAGGTTTGCTCCTGTGGAGGAGCAGGCAGGTCTTCCTCCTGGTTGCTTTTGAAAGCATCTTTCTTCACTGCACTTCCCATCTGCAGTCTCTTTTGTTTACCATTAAGGTCAAGTCTGTGTGTTTTTCCCACTCTGCCTGTTGCACTAGTGACACTCTGAAAGTGGGACTTTCTCTGCATGGCAAATGCTTGGTGAATTTTTAATACCATTATTGATTTCACATTAATTTTCCTTATGAATCAGGAAAAGCTCTTATGCGAGGCTGTAAAAGCCCAGAAATATATGACAAGTTGTTTAAAAACTACTGCCTGGAAGCAGTCTGATAAATCAACTAGTTTATTTTCCTTATTTTGAAGTATATTCTTTAAACATACCATATATTCACTGATTAGTATTTTTCATCATTGCACAAAAGCAATGGCGTATTACCGTCAGTAGAGGTAACTACCTCTTGGACTTCTGCTACTACAGATATTTTACCCATTTTCTTTGTTGTCTTCAATAGCAAATGATTAGAACATAATGATTTTGTTTCTGCATCAGCCAACCACGATTCTGTAGCTTCTGTTTTAGGGCATCGAACCTGTAAAAGGGTAGATTCTTGTAAATAAGCAAACTTCTTGCCTGTTACATCAGTTTATTTCACACCCCGTGAGTCTCCTTTGGATACAGATTATTGACTGTTCTTTAGTGAATAACTTTTTAGTCATTCTTTGGCCTCAGAAAATTACCTTTGAAATGTTTTATGCAAGAGTATTAATTATGAACAATTAATGTACTGAAAACGTCAGCACCTCAAGAAGACATTATGTAAAAGATGAGTAAATTTATGTTCATGCATCATTCAAACTTCCTGACCTTTTCATTCTTCTAAAATGTATGTCTTACATTGTAGTACAGTAGCTTATATGAATTTGATGACCTGAATGGAATAACGTCAAAACTGCCTTACTGTGTATTTTAGAAAAGTGAAGCAATAAATTAAAAGTTTTCTTTTCTCTACCACTATTTTTATGTAAGACATCTGGCAGCTTGATAGTAATTCAAATTACTTACCCTGGATCATCTCTTTCCATGTTTTTTAGTCAGAAAAAATTGGCACAGAGAGAGCTACAGTCTATACAGAGACATTAATGTAATGTGAGAAAGTAATTTGTATCAACTGGGGGATGAAAGGGTTACTTGTACACTCTTATCCTGATATTTATTAAGTTTTAAACTATAGAACGATTTGAATTTAAATCTCTTAGACATTCCCCCTTGACATGTGGAAGGATCTGATTGTTTCACTTCATTTAGTAAGGTTTAAGCCTTAGAAGACGATGCATGTTCCACATCACAGTCCAAACGCTCCCAGAAGTATTTTAAAGATACTGCCAGCTAATTAAACAGATCTAGGAGCATCAGATTCTAATCTAATTTCCAGTACCATGTGAAGTAACAGCATCGATCACTTCAGTCAGGCTGCACTGCTGGAAGGGATGAGAGCACAGGCCACTCGACATGACCAGTGCAGCCACGGGCAGCGCAGCCCTGTCCCATCAGGTCACAGCATCACATGTAGGAGAAGACGAGCAGCAAAGTTCAGTGGCTCCTTGACAACAATGTGGTCCCCCCAAAACCAGAAGCAGCTTCAACTCTGAGCTCTCAAAGTCATCAATCAGCTTCCTTTCCCGTTATATAACAGTTGCTCTTCTAGCCACAACACAAGTGCCGTCTTTCTACCTTTGTAGGGGCGAGGCACAAGGAAGCTCATGTCCATGGCAGAAAGGATTGGGTTTTATTGCTTTATCTTTTTTTTTTTTTGGCTAGAGACAATTGCTAAGTTTAATACTGAATTAGTAATAGTACGAATTTTAGACAAAAAGCATTAGATGGCATGCAGATTAGGGATAAATATCATGCCAGGTATCTTTCTCATACACTACAATAAGGAAAATACACTTACTGTTTCCAGTAATGTCTGTATTTCAATTCAATCATATTTGGTAGGTCAATCAGAATTGCTCACTAATACAAATATTTCTTTCTTGAGTGTGCTATAGTAATGGATATTTTTCCTCCTGTATCTCTCATTATGAGTGATGAACAGGATGATTCCAATTAAAACCAACCTCAAACATTCCATTACCCAATCTTCAATTTTTTTTATGTTCCTTCACCAGCTGCTCTCCCACACCTCCAAAAATTTTGACTCATAAATCAGATTGCTAGCTTCTTTCTCCCACACCTCACAGGTTGCATATTGGAACATTACATATACATAGTCCAACACAGTGCCTTGCAAAAGAACATAGTCAGCTGTCAAGATGCTCATGCAGGCTGTGGAACCTCCACGATTGTGGTAGCTGGATTTCTACTGTCCACCCAAACATGTTCAGAGCTATCCAAAATTGCTCTGCACATCCCACAGCCAAGCACTGCTGAACATTCACTACTGCAACTAATATCATTTGGAACAGAGTTTATATAAAAGAAATATGGTTTGATGTTTTTCCTTCTTCTCAGTTGTTTTCTGAATCACATATCACTTTAAAAAAAAAAAGGCGAAGTAAAACGTCCAACTCCAATTTTTGTTGTGAACAAATATCATGCTAGTCCATACTGAAAGTGGTTCACAGAAGTAATGCTATCTACGCAGATGTAAATAAAATAAAAACAAAACAAAAACACAACAACAACAACAAAACCCCACACAACTTGCATCAAAATGTTCCTGGTTTCACCAAGCAGCATTCCAAGACAAAGTCATCCATTTAATCACACACAGTAATAAGATCACCAGTTTGATAAAAAAGGAAGACAAAGATCAGCTGTTAGGAAATGGAGATTACAAAACAAACAATAAAGGTTGAACATTTATCAACTTCAAGAGCAACAGGTAGTCTGCCTATCTCAAACACGCACTTGCAGTGAGTGCCAATAACCTGTATACACAAAACAGCAGAGTCACATCACTTCACTTTATGCCGTGCCTAACAGGAATTAGATTAGTCTTGTCTTACTCAAGTCTTCCTTCCATCTTGGCTAACTGAGACTTGAAAATACATTATAATCTTGATTTTCCATTTTCCTCTTCTGCTTTGCTGTGAGAAAACCATAAAAGCTTAAGCTGAGGAATGAGAAGATGTAAGACTTTCAGTGACTCAGTAAATCTGAGTTTGTAGCACTGGGCATAGACAAGTGAAGAAAAAACAGACTTTATTTAACATATTTAAAACAGTTGTTTTGTAAGCTGTCCTTACAGTGAATATGTATTTATCTACATTATATAAATTTCTTCAAGGCCTAGATCACACTGCTGCTCATCACCAACAGTCACCATAGAGGACTTTACAGTGCTAGTGATCTAATTTCCACATACATTCATCTGAACAGATGATCTCTCCTCCATCTCTACTTGTCAGCATAAAACTGATGAGATTCTGAGGCATTTTTTATAGGCAACTGAGAGAGAGGAGAGCATTTTCCATATACAGTGGTTATTCTTTATCAGTTAATTTGGCTGAATCCCTGTTTTTATGTCTTTTGCATAATGAAAAGGTCATGTATCTTAGGGTACTTAAGTGCACGTGCTGAGTCACATATAGTCAAGACTGGAGAACACACACACCTATAGGGCATATACCACACACTCTGCTAAGGAAGCAATGCAAGCACTCAGTTCCCTTCAACTGCAAAAATCTTCCAGGGATGCAGCCTACCACTCCACCACTCACCTTGACAAGAATAAACACCCATCATCTCCAGATTAGCTAGTTAGTGGCAAATAAACATTCAAGACCCATTACAAAGATTGTCACCCTGAGAGTGAAACAAATCATTGTTACACACAAAACAACCTTTACTCAAAGTCCTGAGATGGACACAGACTAAAGGGTGACGCTTTCACCAGCAACACCATGGTGAAAGGCATCAAGAATGATATGTTTGGAGAAGGTGAGAGCTGACCCACTGAGGACAAGAGGACTCAGTTCAGATCTCACCAGAGAAACAGGGTCATTGGGAAGACAAAAAGATCACAACCAAGCCTTTGACTGATGCGGTAAAGATGGGACAGGAAAACCTTCTGGTTCTAGAATAGTTTAGGATGACAGCTGAGCAAGGATTCAAATATAGACAGCTGCAGCATACTACTCTGAAACTCTATTATGTTTTGTCAAAGTTATCCTTAACAAAATACTTTCTGATGTTGATAAGCTGACCCTGCAGAGGTATAGAGATGTTCACCTGTAATACGGAATACAAATAGGAGCACAAATGTCCCCACCATGCGGATAACTGGAAAAATCATGCAGCGCTGGAAAAAATCATAGGTATTGACCTGCAAGACATCCCTTGCCAACTTATCTGCCACTTACTCTCAGCAGTGGAAGTCCAAAGCTCCTTGAGGGCAACAACCAACGTCACCACCACGTGGCAACGAAGAGAAATGTACTGCTTAAAATCATTACATAGCTTAATGTCTGTACTCACTGTGCAATCCTAAATTGGTCATCTTTTAAGCATGTGCCGCCACCTCCTTAACCAGATAGCTTAATCAAGAAATATAATGTGGTACTCCAGCAGCCACTCAAAGACAACCTACAGGATAGCAGCTATGTCTGAGAGCATTCCAGTAAAACGTATCTCATTAAAGGCGACTTTCACCCGAAGGCCCAGGAATTGCCAAAGGCATGCTGCCAGGACCACAGTAAGCCACTCTGTGCACACACTCCCTTAACCACACAGGGGCCATCCTTTCCCAACACTTCTCTGCACTAACGCTCGCACATGTGCCTGAAAAATGGCTGCGCTTTCAGCTGGATTAGTTTTCAGTCGGATTACCTCCTTGATCTGCCTAACTGTGCTGCTGCATAAATGCTGGTTGACAGAACACAGGACAGGGCAGGGGCAGCAAAGAGAGGCCTGTGAAGAACAGGATTGCTTCTTAATCACAATGATAGTTTAGACCTTAACTGCAAAACACTCTCTAGGATATTCAAAAACCCTTTCTGGAGAAATATCTTTCAGTCACAAGGTTAACTAGAGCTCTTCCCCCCACTCATCAGATTACCCATGATCGAGAGATCCAACTGAGAGTGCGAGATGGACTCCTCCCTAGCTACCCAGCCTCAAGAAGGAGCGAACTGGCAATACATACACATATGACATGCTATACTTTTTTTTTTCCTGGTTGGATTCATGGGAATTAATTTCACCACCTCTCTATATTTAAAGAACTCTGTAGAAAAGGATACAGTTTTGGAGCAGGATATTTAAAATTACATTGGTCTACCAGGCAGCAAAGTGAAAATCTAGTATTACTCACATTCTCCCTTTTTAGTATGAAGCACTTGTTCCCACCGCTAAACAAAATCAGGTTTTGATAAGGTAAACCAGTCAGATAATACCAATAGCACCCACACCCACCTGCTCTCAAGATTTGAAGCGAAGGCAATTGTACCAGATGTATTCACATGCTGGTGGCAAGACTACAGACACCTGCAGTTTCTTGTCTCCAGGACTGGAAGAGGTAGCTCTTCTTGCTGCTGATCCTCTGCTGAGGTGTACGGAAATACCAAAATCCCATTTAACAATCACCCTTTGGATGCTCTACAATGCTGCCAACATTTTGACACATTGAAAATGAAGACTTGGATTTCCAGTGCTCATTTCAGATTTAGCTGCTCATGATGAAGATGAAGTAGCGTCCTTAACTGCTCTTGCCACTCTAGGCCTGTCTTGGATAAGCATCAGATAGCATTAGTGCTTTGTAAAAAAAGGGAGCTCAGAGTCTTACTGATAGGATTTTTTGGGGAGAACAACCCTCCAAACCAGCAAAAAATTCCCTAAATAAGCCTTTTTTTTCTTTTCTTCCTAAATCTGGAGGCAGGCTCTCATACAACTCCAGTTTCCTGGAATAAAATGATTGATTTTTCCAGTTCGTGGTATTGGAGATACTTCTTGTAAACCTTCCTCATTTGGGGCCTGACTCAATTCACCACATTGGAAGATTTGTTCAGGCTGTATCTTCTCCAAAGAAATGTAAACAACATGCATGTCATATCTGGGGGGAGGAAACCCCAGCTCTGAAGACAGAACTTGTCATACGGACACACTGCTGATGCAATGAGCAAAATACAAGTAGACTCCAAGAAATAAAAATTGAGTCCAAGACAAACTTGAAATTAGAAGTAGCAAGATCTAAGGAAATTCTTAAATCTGAGCCACAACTTGAGCAGAGCTACAAGTATAAAGCGTAGTCCATGCTTTTTTTATCTCTGTACACACATTTGAAAAGGAGTAGCGAGAAGCAAACTTTGAAAGAATGACAACAACTGAGTCAAAATATTTCTCACCACTAGTATCTAGACAGATCATTCAGGAGAACCATACTATTTGGACAGGTCACCCATAAAATAACGTGACTTGTACCCCAACATATTTTAATTACTTTTAGCACAGAACCGTCGTATCAGTTCAGACTATCTGAAACATTTCAAGTCAGCGTAATCCAGAGGACCAAGCTGAGGGACTTCAGTGGAGGGCAGTGGGTGTCACCAGAAAAACAAGGCTGAAAATGTAGACTTGGATGCTTGAGACAATTCTGCCTTCACATGTGCCACATCATGCTCCTCAATACAGGAGGAGCTGTAGCCTGGACTGCACAGTGACATCTCTGCCTCAATACTACCTTAAAACTGTCGCACAGGCTTCATCTCTAATATAGGCTGTTGCTCCTTCCTCACTGAGATCCAGAATCCCAATTTAAAGCTGGGATTGAACATATCATTTTCTCAAAACTTTGTTTACACAAGAGCCCCTACTGAGCCCATTTCCCATATTCTCCCATATACAGCACATCAAGCTGCACAAGCAGTGTGTTACCTGCTTCTGACCCCCATGGGCCAAGGGTTTGGTCCCCATGTGAGACCTGCCAGAGACCAGCACCTGGAGCTCTGTAAGAGCAGCCCCCTACCCCACGGCTCTCTCCTTGCTCATGACCCCACCAATATAAAACTGGGTGCTTTTCCTATCAGTTGATATTCCTCAGATGAAAAGAGCTTCACAACCCCTTTCTCCCTCCCCTGAAAATACTTCCCAAAAAAATCCAGAAGGCAAGCAATACATATATTCTCTGCACAGGTACAGCCTCACCTGGAGCCCTGTGTGCAGTTCTGGGTGACACACAATAAAAAAAAAAGTATTAAGCTACCAGAGAGTGTCCAGAGGAGGGCTACGAAGTTGGGGAAAGGTTTGGAGGGGAAGCCATACAAAGAGCAGCTAAAGTCACTGGGTTTGTTCAGCCTGGAGGAGACCTCATGGCAGCTACAGCTTCCTCACAAGGGGATGGAGGGACACACACCAAACTCTTCCCTTTAGCAACCAATGACAGAACCCAAGGGGATGGCAGGAATATGTGACAAAGGAGGTTTAGGCTGGACACCAGGAAAAGGTTCTTCACCCAGAGGGTGGTAGAGCACTGGAACAGGCTCCCCAGGGAGGTGTCACACCCCAAGCCTGACAGTGTTCAAGAAGAGACTGGACAACACCCTCAGACACATGGTGTGAACTGCGGGGTTGTCACATGCAGGAACAGGAGTTGGATTTGATGATCCTTGTGGGTCCCTTCCAACTCAGGACATTCTATGGTTCTAGATATCTATCTGGTTATGAAACTTCTATCAGCACAGCTGATAATGCCTCCAGGGTTTTTCTCAGGAGTTACTTTTATTAACAAAATTAATGAGACCTGAAGTGCAACTCAGTCTTTCAGGAAGCTTTTGTCAGGGCAGAATCAAAATTAACACATTAGATAAACATATTGCAACAGTCACATGAGTTTATTGGAAACACACATTTCCCCATTGCAAGGTCTCTGTTCTTCCTGCAGAAACCAGGTTGGTACAGCAACACAAATCATCCCAGCCACATTGACCTAAAAGGCAACCCCTTAAGATCAGCTAACATCACATTTCAGTAGTGGTGGATTCCAGGTAAATGGAGTGCAGATTTCAGAGTCTTTTTCTGTAAGAGCGGGAGGATTTAAGCTGCATTACATGGGACATAAAATACAACTCAGAGGAACTGACAGATAAAATGCAATAAAACAGCATTAATATTTTTGAGCTGCCAGAGCAAGTAGGTTCAACCACTTCCAGGTATCACCATTTCTGAAAGGCTTCCAAGCTTGTAAGAAACAACCCTCTAGGTTTAAAGAATTTCAAGTCAGTAGTCCACACCAGGTTAGTCCAAAATCTTCAATGCAGTATTTTTAGTCCAGGGATATATTAACAGCTTATAAGACAGAAATAATAGGCAAAAGTCTTATGCTTCTCAAAGCAGTAATATGACACTGTAGAGAAACCCTTAGATAAGGACTCCTGTACCATGGGTTCTATTCCTGGCCTTGTTAATAACCTGTAAATGCTCCTGGACAAGTCATTCCAGCCCTTTTTGCTTTACTTTCATCTGTAAGGAGAGGGTTAGACATGTGGCTCCTTTGCAAAGTCATTTGAACTGATTAAAAAGCACGATAAAAACCTGACTTCTTGTGTTTCTCCCTCAAATCCATGAGCTGTAGCTAAAGGCTCTGCAGTGGGCTTTGTGTGACAAACTGCAACAGTGCTCTCAAAGTGTTTCTTGCTCTCTCACAAACATCAGGAAGCAAAAGCTAGTGAAAATACTGCAATCAAATGGAAAATGCACAATCTAGTGATTTAACTGTGTGTTTGTTTCCCCCCCTCAATTTGCAGTTTCTGAACAATTTTTCAATAGAGCTTTAGACCTTTCAATACAAGTTGAAGTCTGTTCTTATCTTTTGGGAACCCCTTAGAAATAATCCACAGATCACCATTCACTGAAATCTATTATCCCAGACTTGTTTTGATCAACTGTTAAGGCAACACACACAACCTCAGGGCAAGTAACGATCATAACTTACCCGAATCTGTCCCATGTTCAAAGCATTTCTAACAGTCTCTGAAGCAAGGCTTTTCAGGTGGCTAGTGGATGTGTGCATTGTAGAGACTACAACAGTAGTGATTCCTGCAGATCACCCTGGCCTGAATCAGCCTTGCTGACTTCACAGCCTTACACTGCCCCACACCCATTTCCCAATCCTGCTTATTCTATGGCCCCACCATCTCTAGTTTCTCATCTGTTCTCTACTGAGAGTCTAGAAAACGAATACTCAGTTGTTCCATTACCTTGATCAGATCTTCAAGCTGTTTTAACTGTCTTCACTTCAGCACAAGTCAGCTGAATCAAAGTCACTCTTCCATCTCTCCACATCACCCTCACAGACAATTTCCATCACTACAGCTTGCACTACTTCTCTCTGTGAAGCTGTCTCATTAGCTACAAAGCTCTAACTATTCTACCTTAACACATAATTAACAAGTTACTGTTATTATCACTAAGCACTTTGTGGCATCCCTTCCTCCATGCAGAAAGGAAGGTGATCTCTTCAAAGTAGCACCCAACTCTTCACATACATATGGAGAACCAAATATTATTAATGGTTAAATACATATGTATTTGGAACTCGTTGCAGCTTAGAAGTGAAGTCTCACACAATGATCTAGCGTGGACAACTCTGCCCAAATGTCTTATGCTGTAAATGCTCCAAGTAAACTCTTCAACCAGGTCTTATGCCTTTCTGTTCATAATGTGAAGTTGTTCATGGGTCACCAAAAGGTGACTTGTGGCCAACATAACCAGTCTAGCAGGCATTTATATTGTGGACAATTATGCAAAAAAAAAAATCACAGTACAGTTAGGTTCCACTTTCCATTCCCTCTCTTACCAATTTAAATAAAAAGCTGTCTTAACAAAGGCAAGAATATCTTGCCAGTATAAATTACACTCACACTCAGAAATGGTTTATTAGTACACCATACAGGACAGCTTAAAGCATCTCCACTGTGGCCAATATAACAAAGCCTTAATATTACTTTGGACTTCCAGTGTCACTTTCATCACAGAGAAGTGTTTTTCCTCTTAGGCTATACAGCAGCAATGGAAGCACAGGATAGCTAAGCATAACATTTAAAAAAATGACTTAAACTAAAGTTACAGTGATCAAGTCCCATTGTCACAAATCAGATAGGACAGATTTAATATTGTTATGAGAAGAGATACAGAGTTCTAGTCAAAACTGTTTTGACAAGTTTTCAGGCTAATGTCTGGCCTTCCAAAGGATAGACAAGAGCACTGTAACTATTTCTCTATTTAGTAACTTCAAAGTTTGTCCTATTCAGCCTACAGAGTCTAAACATATTTTGGCTAAGTCAGTGAGAGTACATACTGGAACTGTTTATACATTTTTCCCCATTTACAGTAAGTTTTGCCAGGCTCCCACAATCACATTACTAACACAAGTTACCACCTTAAGAAGTCAATTACAAAAAGCATATTTTGGTCAAGACAATTTGTTTTCCAGTTAGTTCAAGAATTTAAGAAAGTCTAAAGCCTGCTCTGATTTAAGTTTTCAATGAAGTTTTATTCTAATATCAGAAGCTGTAGATTCTTAAATACTTTAAGTGAAAACTAGCCTGTCATCTGTCTTGACCCTTGAACAGGTTTTCAAACATTTAGACAGTGCTAGAAGTTTGGAGTACACCAATATTGAGCAATTTAAGGTAACCATGTGATGCTAAGAATTCATTTGCTATATGTTGGTGAGCAGGTCACAACTAGAACTGTCAAACAGAAAAGCAGTTAGACTATTAAAATACTATACTTTAAAGACTATAGCTTTGTAAAATGTGAAAAATCCCTAAACATGAAATAGTAAGTTTGGCACAGTTCTTACGTATGGTCATTCTTTCCATTAAAAAGTTAAAGCAGTTTCACAATGCTATCAGAAGAAAAAAGTATTTTTAAGATATACACATACATTGTGTAGCTTTCCTGAATGTTTAATACACTAACCTGGTAATCATTATAAGAGAAACAGAGTATGGCCCCCAAAGCAGTGACATTTATTCTCTTTCCCTGTGAAACTCTTTCCACAAGACCTTAGCTTCATTATTTCTTCCCTACTGTTAGAGAATGTAGCAAGAATTATTTTTCTGAGGCACAGAAAACAATTTGTCACTGTTTCTCCAATCATTCCTCATGACAACAAAATACTAAGTAATACTCCTTAACAAGTACTATAGGAGTCCTCATACATTTTTTCTGGTCTGATATGAACTTGAAAGTACAATTTCACTGTCATTTATTTTAGAAACACAAGTATACACATTTTTAAGGCTTATTTAAAGGAGTCATTTCCTACAGTTATATTATACCTTCAATTGTCAGCTTTGAACAAGCTTCTGCCTAACATGTTTTTAATTACAACCATTTATTTACACTTTACAGCAGATAATTCACTTCTGCTTCTCAGGCACAGACAAGGGCCCTAGTCCTGCAGACTCCAAGTGCTTAGTTTAAGTAGGACTACACACAAACCCACCTTCGCACTGTTAAAAGCAGATTCCTGAGCAACCCTGCAAAGAGAAGGTATCTTCCTTACTTCTTAGATTTTACCATCCACTTTACTGAGTGATTTCTGAAAAGGAAAAAAAGCACAACTAGCTTCAACCATTTTTTTTCTCTCAGCCCATCAGCAGAACACCAACATGGCAAACATAATAAAGTAGGAGAAGCCACATCCACTGTCTGAACTGCCAGCCCAAGATAAGCAGCATATCAGTGCATTAGTAAAAGTGCACACACTAACCGAAGAGTGAAAAAGCTGTTACCAACCAGTCAGAAAATGACACAGTACATGGAAACCTAAAGAAAACGGCACCTCCAGCCCAGACCACCCCACGGCTGAGCCCACACCCAAAGCAGTGTGACCAGGGCCCTCGGTCATACCGCCAGGCACTTCCAGCAGATGTTACCTCCTTCCCTCCCGTGGCACATCCGGCCTCAGCAAAGGGCTGCGGGCCCTCGGGCCCCTCACACTCCCACCGCGCTCCCCACAGGAAGGCTCCGCCACGGCCCCAGCAGCAGTTGAGGTGCGGACCGGCAGTGACACACACCCGGGCTGCCCTCACAGAGCCCGCTCCCGCTCCCGCTCCCGCTCCCGCCACCACCCACCCACCCGCCCGCCCGCCCGCCTTAGGTGCGGCTCCCGCGCCGTCTCCTCACGCTGTAACGGCGCCTACCGAACCAGAGCACCAGCCCCACCATGGCCGCTCGCACCGCCCCACGCAGCCGCCACCACCCACCTCCCGGCCCTTATATCCCTCTCCGCCACCCCACCCCGCGCCGAGCCGCTCGCCCGCCCCTCCCCACCCCGCGCCCCATACAAGAGGCGCGGGGATTGGCCGCGCGGCCGCCAGCCGCCTGTGTGGGAGGCGGCGATTGGCGGAGCACGGCCTCCAGCAGCTGCCTCCCCGTGAGTGTGTGTCTCTGGCAGTGTCAATGGCTCCTCCTGCCACGGAGCAGCGACGGGCTTGAGACGAGCAGGACCGCGGGGCTCCTTTAAGAGAGGGATTTTCGGGGGGGTCGGGGAGGGGGCCCGCGGCGCGATCGTCCCCCACAGCCAGCGCTCGGGAGAGGCAGCGGCTGGCGGCTCCTCTGCCTCTCGAGCGAGCCGGCAGCAGCGGCGGCGGGACCCGCGCCTGGAGATCCCCCCTCCTTCCCTGCTGCCCGCTGCTGCGAGGCGGCCGCCCCGGGGCTCCCTCTTTCTCCCTCCTCCCGACGAGGCATCGGTTGCCGGAGGATTCCCCCCCTCCCCTCCCGCCACCCACACGAGTCGGCAAATGAACTCGGTCCGAGCCGCCAACAGGAGACCCAGGCGAGTGTCCAGGCCGCGCCCGGTGCAGCAGCAGCAGGAGAGGAACAACGCCGCCGCCGCCGCCGGGGATCGGGGTAAGCCGAGCGCCGCCGCGCCGATCGGGGGCCTGCGCGGGGTTCGGCGGCGCTGGGCCTCGCCGCGCCCGGCTGGGCACCGGCAGGAAAAGCCCAGGCTGCTTCACCCTTGGCTCCCGCTCAGGCCGCGCTTTGTTTGGTTTGGGCTCTGCCCCGGCTCGGGGCTGCTGCCCTGCCGCCGAACGGGAGGGAGGCGGGGGCTCGGCCCCTTCCCCGGCCGCGCTCCCACGCCCGCTGGGGAGGGGGGAGCCGATTGCCGCCAGCCCCTCGGAACGGAACGGGTCGAATGGCCCCCGAACCTTTCGCCCCGTCCCCGGGGGCTGCGGGGAGGCGAGCCGCCTTCGCCCGGGGAAGCCGGTGCCTCCCCGCGGGGAACTGCGGGCTGGGCCCCCGGGCCGGCGGAGGGGAGAGGTGACGCGGGAGAGGTGACGCGGGAGAGCCGCGGGGTGCGGGGGGAGCGCCGCCCGGGGGGCTGCGGGGCGGGGGGGCGCCGGTGCTGGGCAACTTGCGCCGACACCTTCCCCGCTACCGTGGGCGAAATGGTGTCCGGGGGCGGCGGCCCGGGTCTCGCCGAGCCCCCGCCGCGCAATGTTTGCTGCGCAGTTCGGCTCCCGGGCTTCGGTTACAGCGCCCGGCGGGGGGGCGCGGGCCGTAGCTGATCGGCCATTTATTTACCTCAGCCACACCGCCCCCTTTTCGCCCCGCGCCCCCCCCCCGTCGCAGCACCCGGCGGCCCCGAGCCGGCCGCAATGGACCGGGGGCTCCGGCTCCCCGCGCCTCAGCCCTGCCCGGCGGGTCCGCCCGCGCCGCCGGGGCCGGGGCCTAGCGCAAAAATGTTGACAATTCGGAGCTAATGGGGGAAAGCACCATTGTCTGAGGGGCTGGCGAAGCGGCGAGGTGGGATTATTCCTCCCCTCTTGGAGCCCGGAGCGGGGTCTCTGGTGCTGGGTTCCGGGGGGGCGAGGGGGTGGCGATCCCCCAGCCTTGGCACTGTCGCCTCGATGGTGGCTCTTGGGGTGCGAGTGTGCGTGTGCTCCGTATGTGCAGGGCTGGCTTTTTTTTTTTTTTTTGAGGGCGAGATGGGGGTGGGATTGGAGGAGACATTTTGCATGTCTTATCTGGTGGATTGGATTTTAATTTTTTATGCGTTGGCTGTCACAACTCTGGCATGATAAAGGAGACTGATCTGTGGTGCAGTTTTAGATGTACAAATGTCTTCTTAAAATAAAAAAAAAAGCCTTCATTGTCATCTGAATGTCTTTTGTTTGAGTATCTAGGATATCACATCGAGAACGAGGTATTTTAACTACGGAGATGCATAATGATAAATATTTTAGTGCGTTTTATGCAATCAAAGCTTTTTAAGCAAACCAAGTAAAGAAAATTTAGTCTGAGGAAGTATTTTTAATTCTTCAATCCTTCCCCCTCCCTCCCCTTCCTTCCCCCACTCCCCCCCCCCCGCACACATTGGTCAGAGCAAAGAATGTTACCCAGACCAGATTGCTGTGTATATAACTAGAGGATGTGATGTCTTATGCCCAATTATGGGTCTTGTGTAAACCTTCCAAAATCTTCAGTAATTATATAATTAAAATGACTTCTCTGGTATACTGATATTTAAAAACAAAACAAAAAACAAACAACAAAAACCAAGGAAAATAACTTCCTTGTCTCAATTATATGCACTGAGGATTTTCATCATGTTTCATATGCAGAATATGGATTTTTTTTCAACCCCACAGTTCACTTTTTCTTTTAAACAGATGAAAATATAACTACTAAAAGGCATCTGGAAAGGTGTGCTTGTGGATTAAATGCTGTGATTATTCAGTTTTACATTGGACTGCTTGTCTCAAATTGTTCATATGTTATTAATTTGCTAAAGACACAGGCAGAAAGTTTTCCTGTTAAAATATGAGGCTGTGATTTATTTGTATTACTCTGACTTTATGTGGAACTCTACATTCACCTACGTTTTTATTTGTTTAGATTGTTCATTGCTGTTTACCAGTCAGTGGTGATAGAATTGTAACAAAATCTAGTTCCACAGTTTGCTGAAATTGCTGTTCCATATAGATCACTGCTAGCTTTTTTCTTGTATTTTTGAAGGTCAGTTGTGCTCGGCCCAAAAATGTATCAACAGCATTAGGGTCTTTTGTTATTAGTGTTGTATCTACATTTGGAGTATCTCTGGTGCAGTTCCTATTCCTGTCTCAGAACTTGCAAGGTCTGATCCACTATTTTGGGAAGCTAATGCCAGTTTTACTTGTGACATTGATCACTTTGTGCAGGGCTGTTACTCTAAAGGGTGATGAATAACACTATGAAATTATAAGCTAATATACTAGGGTTAGACTATGCCATACAAGTCAGTGGGGACTTCTTTTACCTTTATTCCCAAGCAATGTAGGTCATCTTAAAAAAGGCTGTACAAGAGAAGCTGTGTAAGTTATTGGGAAAGGGTTTCTATTTAACTTAGATTAAATTTGTTTTTAAAAATTGTCATTGGATAACATGAGTGCAGCTGTGATTAAATTAAAATTATTCTTTGCTATTATTAATTTCTTTCCTTCTTCATATTACAGCACAGTACTTATAAGTACAAATATCATGGAGCAGTGTTGATAGTGTAGCACAGTTAATCTTCGGAACTTATTGTTTCATATCATTAAAGTAGATTGCTTAGTAAAACGTGTACTAGGTCTTGAGCTTTATTTATTATTTAATGCTGTGTAAGTAGGCAGTGTTTTGCAGCTGTGTAGCAGCTGTTATGTTTTCACCACTGGATAAAAATTAAGTTTTGACTCCTGTTATTAAAATAGATCACTAGGAAAAACTGATTTTATAAAAATCTTCCATCAAAGGTTCCTTGTAAGGGTTTTAAAAATCGCACAAAGCTGTGTTTTATACTGTGAAGCAATTCTTACTTGAATATATTTTATATATGTAATATGAATAGATCTAATGAGTGTATGATTATACTACCTATATTATACATTGATAAACAACGCTTATGTACTTATACTCTGATTAGTGTGGGAAATCATAAATGATTGCAGATAAAATTTTTCTTCCCCAAACTCACTGTGTTGTGCAGCCAAAATAAGATGTCATCAGGATATACTTCCCAAGATGTTTTGCCTTATGTTCTGCTGTTCACACCTCCCTCCATCTAAATTAGCCACTCTGGCTGTACTATGCTCCTTCTACTTTACCTTCTCCCTCCTGATCCATCCCCTTTCACCAGTGGGGTTGCCAGTGGTTTATTCTGTGGTTTTGGAATTCCACATGAAGGATACAGAATAGATGGGACCTTTCATTTTCTTCAGGACAATGGCCTACCCAAAAGGAAGTCTGGACTAGATGATGTCTATGTTTGAATATTCCTGTGTTTGCTTATAGTGCCTTTTTTTTTATTATTTCTTGAGGATATAGATTTGGCTACGGTTTTAAGAAGACAAGGTTAAACACTTATTGAAAAAAAAATGTCCAAAATGCAACTAAAATTGTTGACCTCAGAGCTGTCACACCTGATTTTTTTTTTTCTTTTTTTCTGTTCTTCTCAAAATAATAGCTACAACAGTGCATATGTGTTTCTTTATAACGTCAGCACATTACTGGGTATGGTACTAATGAGATTCTGGGCTTTATGGTCCGGTATTAAGTGCTTTTAGGGTAGGATCCTGTCTGCTGTTAAGTACCAAATGTGTAGCACCATGGCAGCTGCGTCTGTCACAAACCTGCGCGTTCCTTTTGCGTGGTAGCAGTGTCCATGTGACAAGGCAGTGAGCTGGCTCCAGAGCTGCCTGCGCCAAGCGCTAGCTGCTTTTCTTTTTTTTTTTCTTCTCCTAGGTTGATTTTTGGCACAAGCGTCAGTAGAAGGGAAGGGATAACATTGAATGCTTGTGGGTGTGGTGGGACTCTGGCAGCTCTGGTGTAGACTGGGTTAAGCTGGGTCAATACTTTTGGAGTTGAGACATATTTAATAAATATAACCTGTAAACCTACCTTGCAAATTTGCTCACCCCCTTCCCCCCCCCATCTATTTTCCAAAGAAAACAAGACATACGCACACATACAGTCTGTCACTTGGAAACTTCTGAACTTGTTAGCTCATTTCAAAGAGATTTGACAAAGGGGTGTGAAGTTCTTAAGTTTTGTGGAAATTGTTGGCTGGGCAGAGGAAGACGACAATGAGGGAAAGACATTTATAACTTACCCTCTCTACCCATGCCAAGAAGCAGCAACCAGTTGGCCTGTCAGCACACAAGGTAATGGAATTAGTCATTTGTCTGTACAGGGGACATGAGGACTTGAAGTACTGCGATAAAGAGTAGGTTAGGCTGTGTAGGACACAGACATGTAGAAACTAAGCTCCAGTTGATTTCTTGCTCGCAAAGCCTGAATTCTCTAATGTTGAGATAAGTATCTCAGGAAAGCTAAGGAGTCTTTATTTGGCTGCATTTCAAGTGCATGTGTGTGATTATTATTTTTTTTTAATATGTGCACCAAAGGCCTTATATTGGTGTGTGCTGGGTCATAGCAGTAACTGAATTAAATGACTCTTATTCTGAAGCAAATGCCCAGACTTGCATCAGAATACCTAAATTGGTTTCAGTTTTTGTAGGATCATCCCTTATGGCAAGAAGTCAAGAAGTCAGGCATCAGTTGCTCCAGGTGGAAGAAGTCTAACTCAGGCTTTTCCATATTCCTTAAAAGAGAGTCCTAGGCTGGGAAAAGATATATTTACATCTGGATATGTAATCCCTGTTTCTGCAATGAAAAGTTTACAAAGCGTATCTCATAGGTAAAAGTTTAGAATCTATAAATTCGGTACTTCCAACTTGTGTTTTCCAAAGCCTGATACTGTATCATAGAGTACAAAGGAGTGTCTGGGTATGTCTTCTTGTCCTTCACGTAGGACAAGTGCTTAAATTTATGTAAAAGCTTTCTGTCTGATTTGGAGAGATAAAAATCAAGTGTATTCGTTCTTGGTATACACAGTAATGTTCATTGCCCATAAGTTTGATCATTTATAAGGCTATTAACATCAGTTACAGTTTTCCAGAAATACTTTTTTTTTTTTTTAATTTAGTTTCTATGTTTTAAGAACTTGTAACACAGCCCAATGATTTAAGTAGAGAGGTAATGAAGTCTCCTACATTGGTCTGTTTGCTATCTTTCTGCTTTGGGGAAAGTTCATGCTCTGTGTCCCCCTCTGGCTCTGGTGCCTCCTGCGAGCATCACGGTCATGGACTAGGCCAAAGCCGTCCAACATGTGTCGGGCATTTACTGCAGGTGTGCAGGGCATTAAGTGTAATAAACATTTGGTGCACTGGATATGGAGGATTTAATGATATATGTATAGAATTGGAGCACTGTGAATGCTTTGTCAGCACAGCAGCTGCCTGGGAACATCAGGCTCGCAGCTTGCTTTCCATCGGCCGTTCCTCACCAGCGCAGTAAATCTGGTGTGCCTGGCAATGGCTGGATTTGCAGTGCACATGCAGGGTGCCTGCTATGCCTCTGTGTTTATTTGGCCCAGTAAGGACACTTAACTCTGGACATGCACAGCAGTGTCATTGGGGAGGCCACTGAATCAAGGACAACTCATTTGGCCCATCCTCTACTCTGAGTTGCTTCTGTGAAGGGAGTGAGTATGCACCAGGTGTGTTGTAACATGGGTCACCTGTGGCAGCCCTTAAACTTCCTCTTACAGCTTGTGTCTGTGAACTGTTTGGTCTCCTGGGAAGAGGAGGTGTTCTGCACCTCTAAGAATTTCTAAATTGTGCTGTTAAATGTATTTAGCCTAACATATTATAATAGAGGTGTAGAAAAAGTAAATCAGAACTGTGCAATGTGTGGACAATAAAAGGGAAGAAGAGAGGAAAACATGGCTGAACTAAGAGAAACAGAGAAAATGAAAGGTTTGTTCAGTTGACTTTGTTGTTACCTAATCTGCTCATGTTTTCTGGTTGTTAACTACTTCTGTTTGTTTCTTGCTTATGTGGTGTTTCTCTGTTCAGCCCTTGAATACAAGGGGAAGTGTACTTGGTGATCTTTGTTATTGTTTGTGGTACTAAACTGTAATATCTGAATACAGCCTAGGATTTTAGTCTGAGTCCTTCAGTTATTGATAAAGGGGGGGAGAAAGCAAACTAAAAGACACAGTGAAATGACAGAATGTCTATAAAAAATCTGCTTTTATGTTGCTACTTTGACAAGTATTTAAAAGACTTTTTTTTTTTTTCTTTTTTTAGAGAGGGGAACAAGATCTAGATGTAGATTCTAAAGTAAAAAACAACACCTTAGAGGAATCTCCTATCACTGAAATTGTACTTCTTGCTAGAAAGTTTAGTGAACTTTTTTTGAGGTGATTAAAATCTCTGAATCTGGAATACTTCTTCAAAGATAACTTGACTAGTGGTTATTGTGGTTCTTCTCAATAACTAAGTTTTGCTGGTTATTCTGTACCCATTCTTAAAATGTTCTTCATCCATACCTAGAAGACAGGAGGATGCAAACAATAAGTAAATGTTTCTAAAGTATACAGTCCTTTCAGCAGGCTTTTAGGGACTGTTATGCTCTGCTCTGAGATACTTCATTTAGTTGAATTTTGACATAACTAATTTTAAAGCTTGGTTGCTAGAGAAAGGGGTCATTCCATTATTCCTGCTTTTAGCCTTGGGTTCTTATCCCCTGCATTTCATTGGCATTTGTAGCTCCCTGAACCAGATCACCACGGAAACAAAGCCTCCGAAACACCCTGAATAGTTATCTGCTGCTGTAGCTCTTTGAACTAACTGCAGAGTTTGGTGGGTATGTAAGAGATGTGGTTGTCAGGTCTGCAGTTGGGAGTGGGAGGAAGGAAGGGGAGCTGGCCCTCAGCCTTGCAGCCAAGGTCAGGTTAGTTGAGCTGTCTGTCATGTGAGACTGGAGCCTTGCAGCGCCTGGTGATGGTCCTGTCCATTTGAGAGGAGCTGTCGAAATGCTGCCATGATTCCGTTCTGCAATGCGTACTATGATACGTACAATGAATCCTACTGTTCGTTGTAACAGAAACCTGTAGTTTCCACTCCATTTCCAGGTTTGTCAGGTCCCTCCTGATCTCATAAATGTGAGAGTTCAGGCACAGCTTTGTTCTAAGAGCTCAAACTTACTGCATAGTGTTTTTCTGCCTAGAAATGTTGCTGAGGCTCCTAGGTTTGTTTCTGATAAGTGGCTTTGTTTTCTTGACTCAGTTTATTCAGCAAAAGTATATAGAAATATTGTTCCAATACATATGGATATTACTAGCATTATGATATCAAAATAATAGTAGTGTTTATCTTCTTGTGCAACTGGTTCTGTGTTCCAAAAAACTGATTCAGCTGTATAGCTCTGTCACGTGAGTGCCAGTCTAGTGTTGATAAAGTATATAAAGTTTTTCTTCAGATTTTCTGTTCTGCTTGGCTTCATTGACCTTGGTAGGTGTTTGGTTTAGGGTTGTTTGTTTGATGGTTTTATTAGTGAAAACTGATTTTTAAAATCAACTAAATCTCTTCTCAGACATTGCTATCAGGCTGAGAAAATACTGCGGGTGAACAATAAGAGTACATGTGGGTTGTTCTAGCTGTAGGCCACTGGGCGGATAGTCCTATTATGTTCCAAAGAACTGTTCAGTTCCTACCTCCTGAACACAGCATAGAGAAACAAGCATTCCTGGGAATGAGATTGGGAAGCAAAAGCTTGGGTTTTGTCCTGCTGTGAATTGCCATCGTGAGGCAAAATTACCGACTACTTGAAATTATTACACTTGTTTTAAATAGCCATTGTCCAGACCAGCAGAAGAGCTGAATTCGCAGTCTCACGGTCGTCATGCTGTGTGCATGCTTTTATACCAAAGGACTGGTTAGCATGAATAGGTCATGTTACAGTAACTATTTCCTTTTGGTAATCCCAGTTTGTAGTGTTTGGAAACAGCCTGTTTGCCTTAAGGGCTCTGATTTGCGGGTTCTTTTTTGTTGCTTGTTTTCAGCTTAGACATCTAGAAGCAAAGGTTGGAGGGTTTAGCCTCTTGTGTTCTGAATAGGGTCGAGTTGTATCTCTACAGCCTGTCTAGATTTCAAGCTATCTTTGTATTTGGACAGGTTATTGTAGGATGACAGGTTACCATATGTCAGCTGATCTGTGGTATCTGATTCACAGTAATTGTTCATGTGTATGCTCTTAGTCTGTGGCAAATGGAAGGTAATTTGAGTTAGCTTGACCCTCTTTCATTATGCTCTTTCAAGGCACTCCCTTCTCCATGTGGATTGTTAGACCTGCTGGAGTGCCTTGGCTAAAACAATAAGGCAGTTTCTGTCCCCAAGCTAGTTTGGGTGTATCTATACAACAGTAACATGAGGACTTTGCCAGTGTTTCCTGTATTGTTGCTGTTTTGAGACCCTACCTTGTTGAAGGAGTGAATACTACAAAGATGCTACCGTGAAGAATCAGTCGGATGTTATAATTACCAGGTGTGTTTGTTTTTCTTCAGTAAAATTTACAAAAGCTTTACTCCTGCATTTTAAAATCTCACAAATAAGTAGTTTGTTTCACAGTGTATTGGTATACTTCTTTCTTGTTTTTAAAGAAGTAGGTTTTACTTTGAGTTCTTTCAGAAGATGCTTGGTGATTGAAATAATTCTAACTGCAATAATGCTTTTGAATGTTATGTGATTCTGTGATTCATAGCCCACTGAAATCCTGGGTAGCTGACAGATTCCCATTGACCACAAATGGCACTTGAATTTGATCTGAAATGACATGAAAGGTAAAACAATTGATTTTTTTTCTTTTTAGTGCTTAGTTCTTGTTTGGAATTTGATTTTTTGCGACAGTAAGTATGTAGCTATCCAGTCTGGTTCATCAGTAATTATTAAAAGTCTAAAATACTGCTTAAATACACCTGGAAAAATACTTTTCAGTAGTTAGATATTGCCACCCTGTCTTGCTGCCTTACTGAATTTCTAAGACTTCCCAAGAGAAACTCAGAACTGCCCCTTGAATCTACCTCATTTCCCCTTCTCCCACAGATTAATCTGGTTACTTAATTACTGCACTACTGATCCTGTGTGTATATGACAAATAAATAAAGCTTCCTCTGTATTTTTCATTCTTATTTGGCCAGTGAGAGCTTTCTAGGAGATATTGGGTAAGATTTACAGTTCCCAAGCTTCTTGTACTTGGGAAAGGGAGTGAAAAAGTGTGACTTTTTACTTTACTTGGAATTCAGTCTTCTTAAGACATAGGCCTTGGTGCAGACTTGCTGTAGTCCTTTGAGAAACAATAGTTGTGAAGTTTGTCAACATACCTTCAGAAAAAACTTTATGCTTTGGAAGCTAAGGAAAACTTCCAATTTGAATCATTTTTTTAAGAGCTGAGGACAAAATGGATGTTTTTTGGCTAAGTAAGCCTTTCCTGGCTATTGGGAAAGCAGGAGACCAGAAAGATGACCCAAATGCTGTTGGGTCATCAGTTTAAATTGTGTATAGTAGCTGTTCAAATTAATGTTTGTTATTTCCTTAAGCTGTTGCTGTCTTTAAGGAGGAATGACGGCAACTTTGTTTAGATGGTTGTTATTTTAGTCTTTGGCAACACTTCACCTTTCTCTGAAGCTGGTTAGATTTGTGACCATCTTTTTTTGGCTGAAAGGTTTTGCCCCTTCACCTTCTTCAACAACAATTTGAAGACCAGTTATTCAAAGAAAATGGGAGTTAAGTCTAGAATTTCACTTGCTCCATTTTGATCTGTGTTGACTGCAACTGCCCAAGTCAAGATCATGGGTAGGGATAGAAGATAGCTGAGCTCCATCCTTTATGACCTTGGATGTCACAAGACTGAAGGTCTAGCATCGTTGCAGTATATGAAAATGGGTAGTGGGTTTTTCATCACAAAAGAAACATTTTATTCTGGTCCACTTGTAGCGTCCTCTCTGGCTCCATTTTTAACTCTATATAAAACCATATAGCAATTGGGCCTTTAAGGCATGTGCTTCAGATTGTTCGTTGAGAGAACCTCCTTCAACACAAGTTGTGCAGTCATTTGGCTAACTAAGTACATCAGTGGGGAAGCAGGAGATAAACGATTTGGGTTGCTGTTGCTGTCTGGATGATTAGAAGAAGAATGGGTGTGAAAATGGATAATAGCAGAATGACTTCAGGTGGCATTTGATAATGAGTTTAGACCCGTTCATATCTTTCCAAATTTCTTAGGAGCAGGCACGCATCAATCAGGAGCTTGTGATCAATAATCTGTTGATACACTTGACAGTATCAGTATGCATGCTTGCCATTGTTAAATTTTACTTTTAAAAGGTTTAAGGAACTGGAAGAGGCATACCTGAGGAGGTTTAGGGAGTGTCTAATGAAGCTCTGTTCTGAAGATAAAGTTGTCATTGTACATGTTGATGTGATGCTGGATTTCCCATTTTGTCTAAGTAACATTTGAACATCTGAGCTTGTTAACATTAGAAGTGTTAACAGGAAATAGTGTTTTCTGACAGCTCTGTCTTCTCTAAACCTATTTTTTTTAATGCCAGAGAAGAAAAAGAGGTGAAATTATTCTCATTTTCTGTTATAGACAAAATAACCTTAATATATAATTTTAAAGGAAAATATATTGGTCATGCTGAT
This sequence comes from Patagioenas fasciata, assembly GCF_037038585.1. Taxonomy (NCBI): domain Eukaryota; kingdom Metazoa; phylum Chordata; class Aves; order Columbiformes; family Columbidae; genus Patagioenas; species Patagioenas fasciata. The sequence goes on from NC_092522.1 coordinate 18,362,095, forward strand.
GTTGGAATAAGTACTTTATATTTTAGAGGCTTCTTGCTCCAGTATAGCTATTAGCTATAGCTTCCATAATTGGGCTGAAAATAAAAAGTGAGTTTAAAGGAAGTGTTAGATTATTTGTACAAATGTGGATAATGTGGGAAAAATAAGAATGGAAAAATAAATTTTCAACAAAATTTTATTTGAAGTTTTCTATATGGCTATTTTGTGGTAGTCCAGTTTCAGATCAGTTTTCACATTCACCATTTGAATTTTTCAGCCCGTGTTTTTCTGGATAACTCTTTTAAGAAACTAAAGACTTGGGTGTGCACTCTGCTGTGGGTTGCTCTTATAGTGATTAATACAGTGCAAGTTATAGGTAGTATATGGAAAAATATTAGTTTTTTACTTCTCTATTTGAAAGGCCTACCAAGCATTACTAGCCATCCACTGATGCTGTCAGAATGGATTCATTACCATGTTCTTGGGTAAATCCCAACAGAATGAAATTTTTTTTTTCATTTATTTCAGTTGTCTTAAAGAATGAGATCACAAACATGAATACGAACTGCCAGTCTTGCGGAGTTTGTGTGTGTGGGTTTTTTTGTTTGTTTGTTTTGTGTAAGATTTAGAAATATTGTACAGTTGTGTGAAATCAAGAACAGTAGCTGAAATGCTGAGCATTCTGAAATCCTAGTGATCTGGGCACAGTGGGCACAACGGGTTTTTTTTTGGTTGTTTTTTTTTTTTTTTTTTTTTTTTCCCCTTTAATTTTTCTTTTCAGACTAAATACGCTTTGGGTGCCATCCCAATGTTTCTTTGGCAGCGAGGCTGGACCTCCACCATTCCTCTGGACTACCACTATTAGCAAACAGAGAGTCTGTTGAAGTAGCACTGTAATGGCTGGGCAAGGCAGAAATTTTCAACTACTTCTGTCACTTGAGTGGTGGAAATAATTACCACTTTCATAATGAGCAAGTTTAATGAACAGATTTTAAATAGTAAGACAAACTGAAGTGGTGTATTTTAGTGTCTTTGTGATGTTTTGATGCAGATGTAGTCACTAAAATTATGTGTATATACTGTGTGTTAAAACATTCACTATGATTTTTGTTAACATTTGTGTGTAGAGTCCTGTTGGCAGAAAGGTTATACTTTTCAGTAATATAAATAGTAAGTAAGCATTATATTTGCTGGGAGCCTGGTTAAGTTTTCTTATGTAAGATATCCGGGATATATAGTCTTGCCCTCAACTTCTTTATTACTGCAGAAGTGGCCAAACGTACTACAGAGAATTAATTTTAATTCCTCTAGTTTGTGAAATAAAAACATGGTTTGAGAAAAGGGCAAAGAGAGACAGGTCAGAATAGCAAGATTTGAGAACTTGGTATCCACAAATCCTGCTTGTGTTGGTTCTGTAGATCAGTTAAATCCCAAACTGCTCCTTTTGTATTAATATAGATAAATGATACATTTCCTCCCAAGGTGTGCCTCTTCCTCCCCCCCATCAGATACTTCTCACATATGTCAAGACAAAATTCCCAAGTAGTCCTTTCTCCTAACGTAGCTGGGAAAGTCTCCCCACCTAGATAAAATGTCTGTTAGCGAGAGTCTCTGTAAAAGACTTAATGATCTTAGGGTTTAAATAAGAAAACTTTTTTCAGTGCCTTTTTCTATTCTAAGAATAGACTGAAATGTATGTGTGCATATTTAACTTTTTTTCTTTAAAATGAGAGGAGTAATTAAGTGGTTCTTTGTTTCCTCTTTCAGTATTTCTAATATTATAAATGTAATACAGGGGGTACAGTGAGGCTAAAGGGCAATTTCAAGTCCAGAAGGTTCCCAGCTTACTGATATCTTCACAGAAATCCTTATCTTTGTATATGCTGAGAATTTACTTGGGAAAGAGCTGATGAAGCATTCAGTAATATAAAAAGATACTAATTGGTGCGTTCAGCTTTAATCCTTCCTCTCTGCCTGAAGGTCTTGTGTTGGGGTTGCAGTAAATGTGGGGAAATGCCTCTTATCACACCCTTTCTTACAGTGATTGTAGTGATAACTTAGAGTAATTTCAGGTACTGGTAAAGGATCCCCATTGTTTTACTAATTTGGATATGTTTGCAATACTCTTGTGTCTTGCAGGCTTTGTCATGTCTGTGTCTGTCCTTATTGCACACCTGGGATGTAGTGAAGTACCACTGTTCTGACTTCACTTATGGGAAATGGAAGTGTGAAGAAATGACGTAATTTGCCCAAAGTCACCATGGAAGTCTGCAGGCATGGTTTCACCATTGGTTTAAGCAGTGTAATTGCAGATGGCCACCAAAAGGGATTTTCTTTGTGGTGCTTTGGTTCTTCCTTCCTTTGGTTTTGGTGACAGTGCACGTGTGCAATCACTGGCCGCTGTGTGAGGGAGCTGGTGGAAAAAGGTCTGCGTTCTCCTTTTTGGCAGTATTATACTCTTAAATTGGTTTAACTTTATTGTGGAACTATATCTGTGGCAAAACAGATTTGAACATGATGCTCTTGGGTTCTGGGTTCCTGTGGTATAGTCTAGTTTTGAACTATACAGTCTCTCTTGGTACAATACCTGTCTTCTTTCTGGATTTACTCTAGTGCTAAGCTTCTCCCAGGATAAAAACTGGTTGAACTGGGAGTTGTTGCTCTCAATTGTCATTTGTCCTGTGCTCCCAGCTGATCTCTGTTCAAGGCATGGATCGGTGAATGTCTCAAAATATGTTTGTGGTGGTGCTTTAATCTTTCAGGGCAACATGTTAAGGTAAATGGGAATTGCAGTTGTCTGGCTTCATTATGCTGGGCTGAAAACTGGAGCTGCTCTTGAATTGCCATGTGAGCTGTGTGGCCATCTGTCATTGGGGCAACAACTTGTATTCTAAGGGGCAGCTGGCAGGGTTGAGGCTTGCTTCAGCTGGCAGGCTTTGTTGGGTGTTTTGTTTGTTTGTGGTTTTATTTTATTTTTTTTTAATTTTAATTTGCTACTGTGTGTCAGAGCCCTTTTTTATGGGTAAGGAAGAGAGTAGGGCTTACCTTAATTGTTTGTGTAATTAACTTAAAAATTCCCAAGAGGAACAGTGGGCATTTCTGTGAGAATAAATTACGTTTGTATAACTTGTATTCTGTGTCCTTATAGAGTATTTCTTGTGGTTTTGAGACATAACAAGAATGTGACAGTTGTGAAGCCTTCGGTGTGCATGTGGGTGCATTGAACCGTACATATGGCACAAGAAAATAATACATTTTTACTAAAATGCAGTGTTACGTTGTGAAAGCATGAACACTGAAAGAAGTGCATTGAGAGTCAACCTACAGAAAGGATCATGCAGAAGATTCAAACACTTGGACTTTACTAGTTCTTTAGAAACTTTGTCTTACAGGCTTCTGAGTAAGGACATGGGAACTCTTAATGGTATTGGTCCTATAGACACATTGCTGTGAGCAGAGAGATTAAAAAACACTAACATAATTTTATCTGAGGAAGGCTATGTGGGTTTATGAAAGGTAATTGTTGGGAAAACAAGTAGTTGGAGAAAACATTGCAGTTGGCAGTCAAACAATATATGGCTTTTAGTTTCAAATGCCTGAATATTTTTATCAGAAGAAGGGGTGTTATTACCTCTCTGTTTGTTTCATTGGTTGACAATTTTGTGTGTGGGTTTTTGTTGTGTGTTGTTTTTTTTTTTTTTCTTCTCTCCCCAAGACCAGGAATGTTGATAGTTTACTGGTTTCAGGAAGTCTTAGGGAGCCCAGGATAGCATTTTACATTGACTCTTGCAGGAGTCTAGCTGCTATTGCTTGTTTATCCTGTACAACCATGTTGGGGATAGAAAACAGCATAACTTTAATAACAGATTCTTAGTTGTCAATCCTAATCTGGTCTGGTGCAGATGATATTCTGCTCTGCCTTAGCCCCCCTGCTAGCTGCTCTAAGAGGACCTTTATAATAATGATTGGTAGTGGCATACATGTACTCTGTCCACTTCTCCCTATTCTTCTAGCACATACAGTAGACCAGAGACCATTAAAGGGAATATGTACAATATGCTCTTGCTGACTTTGTGCTGCTGCACTGGTTGGGTGTCAGAACCTGTCTCACTGTTGTGCCTTTCCAGGGTTTAGAACTAATTGGTAGGCCCCCCACACTGTTAATTTTGGAGTCGTATGACCATGCAGTAGGACATGTCTGAAGCATCTCATTGCTTAATGTAGCTCAGAGAACAGTCTGGAATTAAAAATTTCTGTAGAGCTGTGCTACTAAATTATGTTATTAGCTAGGTGAAAGCAAATTTTTCATGGGAAACTTTTTTTTTTTTGCTTTCAGATATAGTGGAAGCATTTGTCTTTAATAATTGCTTCAGATTTCCAGGAAATTATATTTAGTTCTCTGTACTTTCCAATCTGAAAAATACATTTGACTTAAAAAAATATAATGACTTGAAATAAAAAGTTAACAATTTTAAGTACCAGGAAGGGCACTGACAAACTATTGTACTCATTTATACTGGCAAAATGGAGTTCAGTGGCACTCTAAAATTACTTGCAGTGTAATTATTTTTGATAAAGGTTTTGCCTGATGTTGTCTGTATTTTGAGATGTTTAAGCCCATGCCTTGATTTTGATCTTAGGCACTGAGCTTCCTGATAGATACGTTACAGACAGCTTTATGTTTTCAACCATTGTGTTCTGTCTGAGGCTGTCTCATTGCAGCAGGGAGAGGCTGTGGAGTCCTGGTATTATTATTTTTCTCTCTCTCTCTCTTTTTTTTTTTTTTAATGATTTGTAGCTTATATTTTAATACACATCGGTGTCCTGTCTCCAGTGTAGTTTGTGTTGATGAGTGGGGAGAATGTGATGTTGGTACCACTCTTTCCTCCACTTCTTTTTATCTCTCCTTTGGGAATCCAGAAGTGTTCTGTATTTGCAGTGAGCAACTAGTTTGCAATAATGTTTGGCTTTATAGAAGATGAAAATTCATTTTGAACTGCTCTTTACTCAAGATGTCTGCAGCTCTGTGTTTGTCCACTAAGGGCACCAAACCAGATCTTTTTTTGGCACTTGTGTCGTTGGCAATTTTGTTGCTGTGTTGGTTCTAGAAGTTTTCCCTTTGTATGATTATCTTCCATTCACAATACTGTCACAACTAAAGGTTTGCAGATCTTCAGCCACAATCCATTACTCTTTCATTAAAAGAAAGCTTCTCATTTATTTTCTAAAGAACACAAAAGACACTTTTAAAATGCTTTTTTCTTTTGCCTAAAAATCTAAGCTGAAGTAGCCAAACTGGATTTTGTTTAGAAATGCATGTGACTACTTTTGTTTTACTTTTTAAGTTTGAGGGCTCCAGCTCTCAAGTGAGGTTAACAATTTTTTCAAAACCTGTTACGTTATCTCACAGCTCTTCACTTCGTAGGAATACTGACATTTTGACTAATAGATGGCACCATGTATAGCATAAATGGTTCTCACCCGTGGAATGTAGAAGAGTTCGCTGCAATGAAAGATAGTTTTAGTCTTTTACCTAACTGCTGCTCTTAAAGTCTTGTTAGCATAATACTGTTTTGTTTATGCTTAATTAGATGTATTCAGCAGTTTACTGCCTGACAGTAAATCTAGTTTGAGCTCTAAATATGACTTTTTCTCTCCCACTCTAGGTTGTTATAAATGTTTAATGTTTAATTTTTCCCATTCTGGTAACTGCATTTGACTAGTGCACTTGATCCAGAAAGTATCTAATATTTTATTGCCATACGCTTTACTTAGTACCAGGCTGGAGCCCCAATATATATGAATCGCTTATCTATAAGTTTTAATTAAAAGTAATAGGTATATATTGCCTAAAGAAGCTGTATCTTCTTGCCTGTATGCAAGGCCTAGAATTGCTTGTGGACTGTTTTTCATACATGGTGCCTATATATGTACTTTTTTTTTTTGTTGGACTGCTATATTGCCCATATCATATGTTGCTATATGTCATATACCAGTATGACATATAGCTGTTATCTAGTACCAGTGGAGCTCTTTCTTTGGGGGTGGAAGGGTTGGTGTTATGAAGAAGGTATGGATAACAGTTTCTTCAGTTGAAACTACAGGAGAAGTTACTAGAAAACATAAATTCATGAGTTTGTATTGAGTGATTCCTTCTGTCCCCTATTCAGGAGAAGTGGAGTGTACTGAACAAAGAAAAGTGGTATTTTTTTCTTCGTTAGAGAGCTTTATTTCTGTAAGGTGTAGAGGTCCAACTTTTTATATTGACATTATTATTATAACCTACACTCTGGATGGTTACTGTCTTGTGGTGTTTTTTTCTTTTCCACATTTCCACCTTCTGTCTGGTATTAGTCTTGCACAAGAGTTTAAGTCTCACTTGCTCCTCAGTGGGAGAAGAAATGTCACAACACTGTTTGGTGATGGATTCCCTTGGCTGTGTTGGGTTGCTTATTTGGATGGTCTCTCTCTTATTTCATATTCCCCCACATGCTATTGTATTTGGTTTTGTAGTCTGTATTGTTATAACTGTCTTATTTTTCATGTGCTGCATGTGCACACTGAAATAAAAAGTAGGAGGATGAGGATATTTGGAAACGCAAAACCTTGAATATTCCATGCAAGTGAGGCAGATGACTTTTTTCTGAAAAAACACAGTATCCCCATTCTACAGAGACTAGTTGGTGACTGCAAGGTGGGGAGAGGTTTATAATTTTGCAATTAAGGATGGTAGGAGTAGAGAATCAAGTGCAGGTAAGTGTCCTGATTCAGGGCCAGTGTCTTGTCCTGCAGCCTCTTCTGTTCCTTAAAACTGAACACTTAAATGTAGGAATCTTGACCTCACTTGGAGAAGCTTGCTTCGTGGTCAGAAAGTGGAGGTTACTCAGTGGTTGGGTGGATTCTACTGGGGCACAAAGTTGCAAATGCAATTTGATGAATAGGAAAAGGCAGAGAAGATCTTAACAGTGTTTTATATTGGTTGGTACTGATGGGTGGGTGAAGCCTAAATATATCAAGCTTCCACAAGAAGAAATTGAAGGGAGAGAATCTTAGAAATGGATGGATGTATTCTGAAGTGTGTTTATTTCTTTGCCTAAACGATGATAAAAGCAAGTTGTGTTTAAAGAGGTACCATCTGCTGGAGAATTGTGCTGTGAAGGCTTGCTCTTCCTATTTGTGCTTTATTCCTTAAACTTTTTGAAATATTTGGGAATCGGCCTCGGTGGCTGGTCACTTCATGTACAGATGTATAGGTTTGGAATCCTCCTTTGCTGCCTTCCATGGCTTTTTCTGCAAGTGAAATTTGTAATCCAAAACATTGAAGCATCAGATTTTACAGAAGCTTTTCATTATCTAATCTTATATGTATTAGTAAATTTGTACTGGTACATTATTCAAAGATCAGATGGAAAAATAGTTCAGGTTTCTAAAACCAAGGACAAGTTGCTTCTCACAGCTTTCTGCTTCGGTATGGGAGAAGAAAGTAAGCAAACGATGAAGAAAATGTGGAAGAGGTGAGATTATGGTGGAATTCTTCAGTTTTCATGTTGCAAAAAAATAGAGAGTCTTCTGGAAAGGAATTTATGGTTCTTGGTAAATTAATACTGACCATCCCCTCTTAATAGAGGTAGGAAGTTCTTAGAAGAAATACTTGTTCCCAACTTCAAAAACTAGTATATCGGTAGGATCAAAAAACCCAGTAATCAACTAAACCCCAGAAAGCTAATGTATTTATAGCATCTGGATATAGGATGGATATTGATACATGTTGAGGAAGAAGAGTAAAGATTGCTGTAGAAAATTTTGGAATTAACTTCAGAATGGTGAGATGATGCATGCTGAATGTTAATATTTTAAAGAATTATTCTTAAAATCTGTATTCTGTGTAAAATAGTAATAAAAATTACATGTGAACAAGTTACTTCAATAAATGCACTGGCATTTTTGATATAGAATGCTTATTTTTTCTGTCTATAGGTTATGTACAGTTTGTTTTGTAAATTAGCCATAGCTTGAGAATAAACATTTCAAGAACTCAGTCTGACAGTTGCTTAGAATACATCTTTAGACAATTTTTGTGGCTATGTTGAGCATGAATATAACAAAGATGGCTAATATCCACATGCTTGACCATAGTACAGGGGGAGACATGGCAAAGCTCAATGCACTTGTGAAATATCCTTGATACATATTTGAACACCTAGAATATCCCAGATTTGCTAGTGGAAAAACAAACAACAGCGATCTAAGGATGCTTTTCTGGATGGAATATAATTAATAGTTGAGAAGTATTGTGTATTTCAGTTCAGTGGAGGAAAACATCCACTTAATTAGTAGGCTAGATTTAACTGTGCTTGTGACCCATGTGGCATACTTTAAGTTGAGTGCACAAAATATGTTTTACTTGCTGAAAATGTTTTGAATGCTCACGACTTTAAGAACAGCTCATGAAGGATTATTTTCTTTTGAGTATTCAGAGATACTGAATCTATTTGTGGCCGTGCTTGCACTTCAAATATAACAGACTGTATGAATGCACTTGTGTAATGGGTGCTTTTTATGCTTCCAAATGGACAGTGTCCTGTGCGTTTTGTATGCGTACAGTTTGAAACTTATTGCCATACGTTGTGCTGAGGTTGCACTCTATGCTGTCGCTATCGTATGGCAGGCATGGGTCTGCTGAGAAGGTGGGTGTGGCATACGGAGCAGCTGCATAAAAGGCAGTGTCATTGGTCTGTAGGTTCTTTGTATGAAAGGTTGTCCTCTAGGAAGGCTTAGGCACTCTAGAGAGGCTTTCTTTGAGGTAAAGATGCTAGATTGGCAATAAAAACCTCTCATGTCTAAAAGTGGTGGTTGGTACTGGATTGGGGATGAACTACTGACATTCACCAGTGTTCCCTGAAGCACTGAAGTTGTCCCAGATCAAAATATGCAGGAAAGGTGACAGGACAGGAGCAGAATGAAGCAGGCTCTGACTCTTCTCAGTATTTAAGATCCTTTCTTTTTTAATATCTAGTATCTGTATGCACGCATGTGTAGCTCTTATTTTGTGACAGAGGTCTCCCACCAAAGACAGAACCTCCTATAAGTCATCTGAGATTAAAAAGTTGAATTTTTTTTCTTCTGGAAATATATTTTTATACTTTGAAAACATATCAGAGAGGTGTCTGTTAGTGGAAATAAATCTCTGTGGTGATGTCTCAGTTTTGTTTACTTGTTCATTTGTGGTTATAACTGGGCACTTTCAAGTGCTGTAGTATTTTCCCAGGTAGAAATGTAGATGGTGTAGTGCGTCTGTCTGCTACTGGTGTCCACTGTGACTATCAAGGGGAGATGATGATCCATTCCATCATTGTTCAGGCTCTGGCCTGTTTCGTGTCTTGTGCTAGTACCAGAAATCCACACAGCACTGGTATGAAATAATTCAATGACTGTTAAGTATTATACTTCAAAGATAGGAGCCTGATTTGATGTCAGGCTTCATAGTTTTTCAATCATGGCTTGACTGGTGCATCAAAATTTTTTTGTGTTCTTTACTTGTTAGTGATCAATGGTGGCATATGTTCTGACATTTAGGGGGGAAATATTTTCAGCTGGCTTCTGTACAATGATGGGGCTCATCAAGGTGTAATCTCTATTTCAAAGTAGCCTGCCTTGTAGCATTGCTGGCTGGAAACCCGAGTTTCACAGAGCTTGGGTAATGCCTGCTTATCCAGCCCTTGCTTGGGAGCATAGAGAAGCCATAGGCTGTGCATTTTCCTCACAAGGTTCACTGCTGCCGAAGTGCCTTTTGGGGGGTGCTGTGTTTTAGAAGCAAATGCATGCTTGTATGACATCAAGATGCTTTTGCTGTCTTCAGAGTGGAGGGAAAAGTGGCCATTCTATAAAAGTTTCAATTGCACAGTAATGAGCGTGACTCTATAGTTTGCAAGTTCAGTCAAGAAAAGCATGGGATAAATGTGGTTAATGAAATGGAGGACTTTTGGTACTAAATCAGTCTCCTGTGTTAGAACAAGCTAAATTAATTGAGATCACACATTGGAAACTGTAGCTTGCTAGATACTGCTTTATTGTCACCATCAGTTTTCAGTGGTATTTAAATTCAAACGAGTTCATAGAAAACACTTATTCTACCCCTGCTGTATAGCAGTGATGTCTGAAAGAAGCAGCAGTTGGAAGAATATGAGCAGCAATGTCTTTTAAACCCTCCCTGCCTACTCTTGGAAGACATTATGTGCTTGTGAATCGTGTAGAGTATATCGAGATGGCAGCAGCTGTTCTGAATTGGCTCAATCAGTTTCAAGCTAGTCTTTGAGGGCAGAGTTCTTAAACTATGTGGCCATCATCCCAGGTGATCAATGAGAAGAGGTGGCTGTAAGCAAGGCAGCAGGGAGAGGATGATGTGAACATTGTTCCTGTAACTCCCAAACACTGCACAGTTAAGATGCGAGTATAAACCTGTGTAAAAACAAACTCAACATGATTACTTTGTGTCTTGCTCCTCCTGCTCTAGTCTTGCTTGCAACCACGTCCATGAGCTCTTCAGCCTGGGGTTTTCCACCCCTGCTGTAAGTGTTCGAAGTGACTAACTTGGCTGTGTCTCCAGGTGCTACTGCAAATTAATAAGCTGAACAATTGAGTAGCTTACAGGTGTGTCAGATTGGGAAGTTCAGAACAGGTAAAACTATGATAGGATGACTTGATGGAAACTGAAACTAAGATGATGGTTACAAAGACTGACAGAAAATAGGGCCAGGAAAATAAATTTGATTTGCTGATGTTATGTAACCATCTTAGTGCAGCCTGTAGATTCATTAGTTTGAGAACACAGTTTGTAAGGAAGAGTGTGTGTGGCTGCACTTTTAGCAAATTGACTGTAATTTAAAGTGAAGGTGTAGGAGGTTGCGTATATTATTCCTCTGGCTTTCTAGCTGGTGTGATCTTTTCTAGCAGGTGAGTTTTTCAGTGTGTTCAGCCAGCATGTGTTCTAGCAGACTTCAGTTTACAGTTACAAAGATCCCTGAAATCATGAATTGGTACAGTAGCACTTGGTGTGGGATTTTTGGTGTGGGTCTTTTTTTTTTTTTTTAAAAAAAAAAGAAAACAAAAAAGCATTGAGAGTCTATAAAAATAATATGGAAGAAGAATGGATCATCTCCTCTTGTACCAGGAGGGTATTCATGGCTTTGTACAAAGATGGTCTATAGCAGTAGCGTAGGTATTTCGTTGCAGGGAGGAAAGATGATATTGTGAAGATCACCCTTAAGAAGGTGATAGTTGTAAGCCAAGGACATAATCCATCCTGGCACGAACAGAAATGGCTGGAAGAGCGTGAGATGGAACGGGAAGAGAATGAAGGGAACAGAGCTGGCTAGGTTGCCTCAGCTGGATGTCTTAAGGAAGATCTGTTGGATGTCTTGGACTTTGTCTTTCTTTCTCAGCTCTAGTGGTAAGGGATAAATCTTTTCCTATACTTTTGTAATCAAAGCTCTTCTTATAGCCAAGTTTGAGCAGTGTAAATGAGATCACACAGTAAAGCAGCACTTCATTTCTGGGTGGCTGTCTTCATGCCTGCCTTCCAGGCTAAACGCAAATATCTCTTTACGTCTTGGAAAAGTCTTTAATATGGGAAGATAGGAGGAAAGCAGCCTGACTGTCCTGCTTAAAACTTACACCCGTCACCTTTGGGATAGACCTCTTCTGTATTTTTTCTGTAGATATAATTAAAGAAATTCAAAGTGATGTTTTGGTCAGTTACTCATCAGCATTCAGTTTTGTAAAAAGGGTTGCTACTGCTCTAAAATTGTTTTTTGTTACAAATACCTCATCAGTTGCTATTTGTCATTAAATAAACATAGTGTGTTTGTAAAGGCTTGATGATGTTTTCCTTACCTGATCAAGTGTGTAGAATTATCTATGATATTTTACAACCTAACTCCTGGTCAAAATGCTTGGTAATGGTGTTTTCTCCCCTTCAAACCTCTGGAACAGGAAGATGATGAAATGAGGCAGAGTCTTAACAGCTGGCAAGTAATGAGGTAATGTGTATGTTATGGAAATCTAAGAGAAGGAGTTGCTGTAACTGTAGAACACTTTTAACAAGTTGTGTTTTAGTACTTCTAATGAGGTCTTTAAGTTGCTGTTTTGATTTAACCTAAAATATTATTCTTATCCTTTTGTAATAGGTTTCTTGCTGACAAAATATATTTTGATACAGATTCTTCAGTTGCTTAACATAGTAACACTTGTCAGTGTAGAAAATATGTATTTTTATGTAGCTGTGTAAGATATGTAAAGCTGTGTAGTTTTACATGTGTATGGTTAAAAATACTATGGTCTATCTTCCTGTCCTGATGTCACAATGTCTGTGGATTTTGGATGCGTGGAGTTCTCAGAGTGAAAATGGGCTGAAGGTTCTTGGGATGCTAATATACAACAAATGTGTGTTTTCCAACAAAGCATTCCTTGGATAAAAACAGTTGTATTAGAGCATCATTGTACTAGTGAGGCTATGTAATGTGAAATCTAGAGGATAAATACTTAAAAGACTTGGTGTGTTGGGCAGGGAGTGGAAGAGTTTTTACCTCACTGATCAGAATACTGGAGTTGAGCAATAGAGGAATCATTCTCTGATGTACCTTCTCCCTTTGCTGACTATATAGGGAGTCTGGGATTCTAACTTGGATCATTCTTCAGATGTGGATGGAACAGCGTTTTGAGCTCATCTTTTACCTGTTAACTTATTTTAACTCAAATTAGCTGTATTAGCAAAGCTGTGTCTGCTTTGGAAAGGGCTCAGAGTCTGGAGACTCCATAAACTCTGGGCAACGTGTGCCAGTGCTCAGTCACTCTCACAGTAGAAATAAAGTCTCTTTAAGTTCAGGTGGAAACTTTTTTTTATAAAATAATAGCCTTGCAGTGCTAAAATGCTTTCTCTTTCTCTTTTTTTTTTTTTAAGAGCTGTAACCTAGGTTTTGCAGTGCTTTGGGCCAAAGAAGTCTTTGTTTTTATTTTAAATAATATTTGAGCAGTTTCTTCTCCAGAAGAGATAATTATCTTGTTTGTAATATTATGTTCCTTCTTAATGCTCTTTATTCCTGCAACCTTTTAAGGATACAGTGAGATGACCTAAAAACCACAATAAATTAATACTATGAAGTGGCAGCCCTTCTCAACCAAGGTATTGCAACTGACCTAGTCTGATGTACTAAATAAGATTAGTTTGGCTAAATGACAGGTTTCTGATGGATGGGCGTGTTTGGAACTGTTTCAGGGCTGTACACCTGTGAATCTTCTATTTTTGTATATATATCAAAATTGTGTGTAGAAGAATGCCTGGACAGCTATGCATATGCAAACAGCTGTATTTCTATTGTGTATTTGTTTAATTTTTTGTCAACATTAATAAGTACGAAAAGGGGCAGGATCAAACTATGCAGGCTTCTTGGGAATATGAGGAGGAGAGAGGGAGTCAACCTTAGTTGTGAGATGGAGGGGAACCTCCCTGTGAGGCACCTGCCACGAGGGAATGTTGACATCTTTCAGTACTCTCTTTTCAATCTTTTTTTTTTCTTTTTTCTTCTGTATCTGTAGGCGAGAAAGCAAACAATAAGAATAGAAACTTGGAATAATTTATCAAAAGTATGCCGTTTGGTTTTCTAATGAAAAATCAGGATATAATTATCTTTTTCCCCTCTAGATGTCCAAGAGCAGTAACTGTTGGACTGAGGTGCGTAGGAGATCCTTACTCTACAGGGCAGGGAAGGACAGTGTGTCCTGCATGTGCTGCTGTTTCCTTGAACGTATAATGCAAATCCTTGTTTCCAGCTTTCCTGATGTTTGTTTTGTAACGCATGTTGGCAATGGAAAACAGTTATGTTCTTCCAATTTGTATTTATATCATGTATTAATATTGTAAAACTTGGCAGAAAATCTATTTAGTCTTATCTCCCAGAGTAGAAGGATTGAGTATGGATAGTTGTTCTCTGTTACAGTGATTACGCTTTCTTTCTTCAAGCAGCTCAGGTTTAGGTAGGCTGTTGGCCCTTAGTGCTACAGTATTTGATGTTGATAGCAGTTTGTTTTTCTGGTAGCTTCTAACACATTCAGATTTGAATCAGAATTTACTCACTACACTGGTGTTTGATCATTTGACTGTTTTCTTAATAATGCATTCTAATATATGGTGGCAAGTAAGTAATGAGTAACAAAGCATTTTCTCCTGTGCCCTGACGATGCTTGGCTTTACTCTAGTTCCACATGCTGTTTTCTCAGTCATTTTCCTGAAGTTAAACAGAGCCATGCTTTCCTGCTCTTGTCAGACACTTTGGAGTTTGTAATTCAAGTAATAGAATAATAGGAACAGTCATGTTAAGTCTGACTTGGTGCATGCAAACCTTGCCACAGTTAGTCTTGTAAAATTCAGCCTTATTACAAAATACATTAGAAACAACATACTTTTGACTAATCCAAGGATAATAAATGTGTGCTTTCTGGGTTTTTTTGTGTGTGCGTGTTTCTAGCATAATTATTGAGTAGCGTTGCTGAAAGTCAGATTAAAAATAACTATATGCTGTAGTGGGGGTCTGTCTTTGGTAAATAAAAGAACAATAATTTGGGGAGATTTAATTATTCCCGTCCTTGTTGCCCCCCCCCAGTATATTTAGGTTTTCAGTATAATGTTGCTGGTTATGCTGTTCGTACAGTGGTATTTATGTTTCTTTGGGGGGGCTGGTTTTTAATTTCAGCTGTAACACTTGAAATACTTATGTAAGTGTTGATTGTAGTACTTGCACAGGAGGAGAAAGTAGTGTGTATCTTTAATATCATCGTAATAGTAAAATAGGGGAAATAACCAAAAGAGGTAGTAGAATCAATATTTTACCTTTTGCAGTTCATGCAGTTAACTTTTTCTAGTAACATGCTGCTGGATATCTAAAATGGTGTTATTAGCTATAAGTGTGTGTTTTTTTTTTCCTCCCAACTATCTGTCAAAGTTACAAGTTCCGGCTTTTTGCCTGTGGACTGTTCAGTGTCCCTCTGCTTCTTCCTAGACTGTGATCTGGGTGAATTGCCACTGCCGCTGAACATGACTTGGAAACTTGGGTACGGGAAGTGTTTGCCCATCTATGCCAGTAGGGGTTGTTCCAGAAAACTACACTTCATAGTCTCTTGGCTGGTATTGTGTTTGAAGGCGGTGTCAAAGTGTTATTTGGGATCTATAAGAAGTCAAGACTCAAACTAAGATTTTCTTGGTGATCCTGTTTTTCTGCAGTTATACTAGATTATATAAAGTGCTTAAGTTGATGGTTTCTGGTTCTTGATTGATTCCCCCCACCTGCCCTGCTTCTAATGTAACATAATAGTAGGATACAGAGTGGGAAGAATGACAGCAGAACCTAGTAAGCTTTAAAGTACTAATAATGTATTTTTTCGTCCTCTTGCTTATTTCTGGGTGTAAACAATATTGACTGTACCCCGCTTCCCCCCAACATACAGAAGGGACTGTTTTGCCCTTCATCTTGGTTGCTTTTTTTCCTTATTTTTTTTTGCTACTGCAATACAGACTTGTGACTGCCTTCCCTTGTCATAATAGACATTTCAGAAACTCTTTTAATTCTAAAGAACCTTAAGAAATTCCTAGTTTAGTATATCAAAACTGCTCCTTGACATAACTCTGTTCCAGCTGGGCCAATGTATTGATAGATGCCAGTCACTTCTGATGTGGAGTCCGTACAAGGCAGATGGCTTTGCATGGCAAGTATCTCCAAATCTGCTACTACTCTTAGTAGCATGAGATAACATGGAGTTTTTTTCTGCCTGTGTTAAAACAGTGGTATGCAGATGTGTCTTGTGGCAGGGGAATCTGGGGGAGGCTTTCATTTCCTGAAAGTTTGGTGAAATGATTGTGCCCTGAGATTATGTTCTATGGGAGTTATGCTTGAATAGTTCCAATAGTCATAATGAGACTTGTAGCTATGTGGATTATTTAATTGCATATAATTTTTCCTGCCCTTTCATGGGGAGCCATGTTTCCCTGTGCAAGGTTTCTCTTGGCTTCACACTCATCCCAGAAAAGCTGCAAATTGATCAGTTACGGGCCATAGAAAATGTGAAGTGTAAAATGTATTAAGTGGAGTCTTTGTATTCTCACTGAATTTACTCATGGCTATACTGTGGGTTTCCCTCCTTTTTTTTTTTTTTCTTTTTTTTTTTCTTTTTTTTTTAAGGCAGCATAAACTTAAACAGAGGAAAAATTAACTGTCAAGCTCATTCTTTAGTTTCAGCAGCGCTAAAAGCAGTTACTCCTGCAGGATGAGATTAGGTTGGAAATAATTATCACCGGAAGTTAATAAAACCAGGAATTTACAAACTTCTGATTCATTCTTTTTGGCGTTTATGGATATCAAGAATATCCAGACTTACTCTAATTAAAGAGTGGAGGCTTTTCTGCTTTATAGCTCAACTATTCTCTCCTTATTAGAAATAACCTATCCTCACAAATGTATTTATTTTACATATGCTAGTTATGGCATTTTTCTCAGAAAAATGTTATCTAGCCTGAGCCAGGCTGTTGGAGAACATGGACATACTGGTTTGCCTTAATGACCATTCCATAAAACTGATTGACTTAATTGTCCCTGCTGACCCCAATCAGAGCCTACCCTCTACCCAGTATGTAAGTTTTGGAAGCTGCTGTTCATCCTTTCAATGTTCAGATGCTTTACAAACAGCATGGTTCAGGGAGGTGAGTTTTCTGTTGGGGGAGGGGGCTTTTTTTGTTGTTTCTTTGTGTGTGTTTGTTGGGGTTTTTTGTTGTGGTGCCACCAGAGTGCATGTGTTCTGGTCACTTTGGTGTTGCTACTGGAGATTCTATAATTCCTTTCCATCAAGATACCATCTCCTGATAAGGTGGGCATTTTGTAGGGAAAAAGAGAAGGAAGGGGTTTCTGTTTGGGGTTTTTTGGTGTGTCTTTTCCTTCTTTTTCTTCCCCATCACAGTAGCTCCAAGGGTGTGGTGACAGGGTTGCATTCTTGCCTGTGTTCAGGCACCCTGAAGTACTGCCCGAAATTATAGTGTGGTGGTTGATGAGAAACATCTTTCTGGTCAATTCAGATAGAGAATAAAATTGGAATACTTGAACCTCTTTTGCTACTTGTTTAGTGTTGTTGCTAGCGATGCTTTTCTAGTGAGATGAAAGGTGCTGTATTTCAGCCAAACAGGGGGATAAACTTTGAGACTGGTAACTTGACTGCTCTAACAAATGAAGCAATTTGACCAGGTAGAAATCTTGATTAAATTGGTCCTCACTGGAAACGTGAGTTAATAGTCAAAACAGAAAAAAAAAATCAGACTGTAGTAATCAAATCTATTTTCTTTATTATCTCTCAGGAATCTCTTGAGGAAAGGCTCTTCAGCACTACAGAGGAAAGGCACTGTATATTCCCCAACCTTTAAAATCTTTTTCCCTGTAACATCAAGGGACCGTGCAGGAAGGCCACAGATTTGGAAGTATTGCTTTATTAATGAGAATGCACCCAAAAAGGAATCCTTGTCCTTTCTCAATGAAAGCTTGTCAGAGCAAAGTAAAGCTGCCTCTTAAGCAGGAAGGGAAATTCTCTTAATAAAATACTTCCAAAGCAGCCACCTCGAGATTTGTTTATTAGTTTGCTGAATGTTATAGATGATGCTGTAATACATTTATCATCAGTTTGGGAAAACAGTGTAATTGAAAAAAATACCAAAGGAAAAATCGATCTTCATGCTCTTTTGTTGGTATATTGTTTGAAACCTGCTTGCACTAATTATTAGAGCTCCTTGTTTTAAGAAAGAGTTTTCCTTCACTCTCCAAAATGAGTTATCTAACAGGTAGCTCAAGCAGTAGGTATTTGCACAGTTATTCTGGATGTTTAATAAAAATGCATGTGCTAATATTTTTTTTTTTCTTAATTCAGTCTTGGTGTTAAACACCTGTTCTGGGGAGGTGGTTGTGGAAATAGAATTTTTCATCAAATCCTGGTTATCATTTTTTGCTCCTGGCTTCTGGAAGGGAAAATGTTCTTCATAGTACTTGGAGAGCTTTTTAACTAGTGTTCACACATGGGTTTTGTGCTAGTTTTAGGCTATGAACTCCCTAGTGAGCAAGGTTCAGAGACGTGAGCAGCTGTTTGTGGCTGTTGATAACTTTTGAAGAAAAATAGTTGGGGACAAGTTTTGGGCTTTGCAGACAATTTATCTTTCCCAGTTGTCTCCTTTCTGTCTGCTTTGTGCCAGGTCTAAGAACTCAAATTTCTGCCTGTATTTAGTATGCAGTATTTTGAGGGTGCTACTTGACATAATAGGCCTTTGAGGGGCTGTTTTTTTTTTCTCTTGTTTGACTTAAGTAACCTATGTAAGAAGGATTTTTGTAGTGGGCTTCATGATGAGTTGAGGAGGAGAAAAGATTCTTTCCACTGAATTTGTGAGGAACACAAAAAGTAATCTGAGCCTTAAGAACCTCTGTGTAGATATAAGTAGTAGTTGCTTTTCTGCTTGTAGAAAATATATTTAAGTGTCTTTTAAAACTAACATGAGCTTTTGAGCAAATACAGATGGAGATGAGCATCTGATCTATTCTTATTCTTTTTAGGCCATTGTGACTGCACGACCTATTTCCAAAGAGTAAAAAACTGTCTCATTAGAGTATCAATATTTAAAAGCTTAGGATGTAAATTCCAAAAAGGTGGGGGGGTGGTGTGGTGTGTGGTTTTTATTTTGCTCTGTAAGTACCAAGACTTTTAGCTTGAAACATAAACTTTTACTCTCTCAATTTAAGAAATAATTTCCATACAGGAAAAATTCTAAGTATTCCACGTACTTTTTGTTTATCAAACTGTTTCAAATTTCAATACGCTTGCATATTGTTATATATTTTTGGTTTATTATCAGTAAGAAATTGTATGTGTATTTTAAATAGTAGTCAGTAATGGTTATTGTGTCTAGTTGTTGCTTCCCAGAAGGCAGAATCTCTTTATTCCATATGGTGCTCAGTAAGTCTGATCTTTCTGTAGTCTTTAGGGAAGCGTACATTTTTAATGTCAGGTCTGTCCCTTTTCCAAACCGAAAGCCTGCTGCTCTGACTGGAGATCTGTCTCTGAATCTTTCTGGCTGGGTCTCTTCCAGTTCCCAACAGCACTGACTCCTGTCAGAGATTAATCCTTCTTGTTGACCTGTGCCATCAGAACCTTACAAAAATACCTCCTCTTAGATTTTTATCTCTGTGAGTCAAGCTGCTTTGGATATTGCTTGGAAAATACTGCAGGGTTTCTTTCCATAATGATAAGTAAAATATATTACAGTTTTTATTAAAGTCTCTTTGTGTTAGTAGTAGATGAGTTTGCAGCTACTTCTCACTCTAATACCTTTTTTTTTTTTTAACATTAAGCATAGAATGAAGGGAATTGCTGTATATATGCCTCCTGTTTCTGTTTGTTTTGAAGCCTCCTTTGAAGAAGTGGAATTTGACAGTGAAATACTATCAAAATGCTCTCATCTTTAGGATGTGTTGGATATGGGCTCAGTGAACTCTGCATGTCATCTGTCTCTGTTTTTGAGTTGTTTGGTTTTGTTTGGTAGGGGTCTCTTGGTGTTGCCTTTTTTGTGCTGGTGATAATTCATAGCTAGTGGCTTTCACAAAGATATTCAGGTAGCTCTCAAAGCAAAATGGTGTCCATTTCAAAAGCAGCCTGCTATTCATAATTTAAACTAACCCTGAAATGCTACTCTGAAGTAATGAGGAAGAGCTGCATTTTCTCACCCCAGTAGAAGCTGAGGTAGAAAGTAGAATGTATCATTTCTATACTCTGCAGTAGAATATATCATTTCTATACTTGGTATCTTTCAGATTTTGGTACTGTATCTGATTTGGAGTGTTAGACACTTGTCGAGAGTGTTTGCAAGGACATAGTATGAGTGTCAGTCACACTGTTGATACTTAGATTTATTTAACAGCTCACTCCCTGGGTTTTTGCCTTTTAAAGAAAAATGGGTGGGTGTGTTCTAGCTTTTCGGTTTGACAATTTGTTACTGAGATGTTCATGGTTTTGCAGTTATTGTACCTGCAAACACAGAACTCCTGCCTTGTATTTCTGTTCTGCAAGTTATTTTGCCTTTATAACTATCTCTCTTGTGTGTACCTTCCTTTTCTGTTACCCGAAGCTTGTGTTATCTTTTCTTTTCCATGGTGATTCTAAACTAATCCAGCAGTGCGGTAGTTGGAGCTGTCATGTCACAGGCTGGCAGTGTGCCTTATCCATGTTTTGCCAGATATTAGGCAAGGTTCACTCTGCACAAAGCAACGGAGCTTTATCAGTTCACATTTTAGTTGCATTTATCAGATTTTCTTCTCATTTTGAAGATGGACAGTAGGGTTTTTTTTGTCTTAATTGTTTATGATTTCATTCCAAAATTGCACCAGTTCTACTTAAGGTAATCAGTGGTGAACTCTTGTTACTGTTGAAATTTGTTTCATAGGCAAGATGAATCATCACTTCATTCAAATAGCTTCAGCGTGGGTTAACTTTACTTTTTGGAAGTGTTCTTCTAGGACCTACTTCCATTTTTTTTTAAAAAGGTTTTATGTCAGCCTTAACTGTCTTCACAACAGTTGTTAATATTAAGACAAATTTTGGAAATATTACCTGAACATGTGGACATGAAACTACATGATGTGTGTTTCTAATGAAGATGGTATGGACATGATAAACTTTATCTAGAAGTAATACTATTTTTTTTTAAATAAATTGCAATATGTGTATGAAATAAAATAAGTTAATTGGGTACTCTTTAATGTACACACTTCCATAGCACTTATGGAAATGCAAGATAGGCTTGATTATAGCAGTTGATGGAGTGGCGGATTAATTTTATTTTTGTTCCTCTTCTGGATGTATTTGTGCTTACTGGTGGTCTTGACTTTGCGAGAGGTAAAGTTTGTAGTTTATGGTTCAGTTGTCATGAGCCATTTTCAGCTACCAGATTTGGGTACTTTTTTAACTTATACTTAGATTTTTGACCTGTCAGTGTCGCTAAGGTTTTTGATTTTCAGTAAACATTCTTTTGTTTGAAAATATTTTATCTTAATATGTAACTGGTGTAAAATATTCAGGTAAATGTTTGAGAATGGACTCATCATAATTTAGTATCTTAAAAACTGCAAGTATATTGACTTGGTTAAAACGGTGATATCATCTGGCAGTCATTTCAGCAGGTGTTTGTATTAGGGTATTAATATTACACAGACACACACTCCCCCGAATTTGTTTGACTTTTATGCTTCTACCATCAACAAATGTTATTAAATGCCTTTTATGTTATTAGATGCAGTAACTGATGCTGTTATGCTTTAAAATAGGGTTTTTCAAAATATTTTGGAGGCACTGAGGTTCTGTGTTTTCAAGTCCATTTTTCTGTTTTAAAGCAGGCACGTGGCTGTTACATGAGTGTGTTTTGTTTTGTTTTTTAGAGGAAGATTTTCAAAAAACAGTTCCCAGTCTGTATTATGAGTGTTGTCATGTTGATTGCTCCAGGAAGGGTAACATGAGTCTTTAGTAAAAACTGTTTTCTAAGGTGCATTTACCTGAAAGCTGGCACTGTAGCTGCTTTAGCCTATTGAGAGCTAAATGAAGCATGTGGAGGGCTGAAAACAAGCACCGAGGCTACTTGTGTAACAGATCACACCTGACAGCAACTACACAGGCTACTTTGGAAAAATAGTATCAGTTGTTATTGTTCCTGAAATGTCAGAAACCCACGGAGCAGCTGGCCAGCCCCTGGGGAGTGTGGCAGAACTGCTGGTGAGAAGGAAGCGATGTGGCTCGCTGGCCTCTGGTTATCCTAGAGCCAGCAAATTACCTGTGTGCAGTTAGTAGGTTGGTGGCAAGGCCACGCTAGAGGCTCTTGGTTCCTGAAGGCCTCTCTGCGAGCTGCTCTCATGATACATGAGCTGCTGTCGTGACGTGTTCCCCATGCACCGGTGCCTCCGGGCCTGCATCGCTCAGCAGCGCCCTGGGCACCTTCTGCTTCCTGTGTGCTGCCTGGGTTCCTACTTTCCCCTGGTGCCCTTCTCTCATCTTCCTTACCGCTGGGATGGAAAAAAGGAAGATTTTAAATTTGACTGATACCTGCTGTCAATCTGAGGGAATACATGCATATCCCTTAATATCATCTGTGCTAGAAAAGTGATCTTTGAGCAGGACTCCTGCCGTCCTCCTAGATCCACTGCAAGAAAGTGAAGGCATTTATGTTCTGCTTAGTTAGTCCTTCAGTGTTTCAGCTGAACTGACCTTTGCCTCTGTTTCCCCCCACAGGCTTCTGCCTTCTCTTTCCAGCAGTAATATGTTTTATCCTTAGTGGCCTCCATGGATTTACTTCTAAGGACCTGATTGGGGTTTGTCCCTGCCCTTTTTATTGCATACCAAGGGATCAAAATTCTGTGCTTTGATTTTTTTTCCTTTTTTTCCCAGCTTTCTTTGCTTATTATGCTTCTGCTGTGTTCCATGTGGCAATCTTGAACTATTGTACTGACCATCCAGAATGGGCAAAAAAACCGCCTGCCATTCTGGCAGTCATTTTGGATCTTCAGTGCAAAATAGGTGAACAGGATGAAGGAAAGACACTCAAAATCCCTGAGTAGCATGTTTCTGGGGGATATTAGCAACAGAAATCATAATTACTGTAGCAGACCTTAAAGAGAAATAAGGGGTGCTGAGTAGTTACATGCTACGGTGTGTTTTGTTATGAGAAAGCCTGGCTGGTGGTGCCTGAGCCCCTCCTGGCAGGGCCTCCTCAGACCTGCAGCTCCTGTCCTGCTCTGCCATGCGAGGGAAGGCTGGGAACACCCACAGCAGCTTAACTCTTCCACCTGCTGATACCTTGTTGAATTGGTAGGATATTTTTGATTGGAGATGGAAAGAAAAAGGTAAAACTAGGTGACTAAATTGTAAGTGTGCAATGGGTCTGCTTGGGGGTCTGTAACCTCCTGCAGGCATGCGATGCCAACGCTGGGCTGAATGCTTCTTCACAGGGACATGCACTGAAGTTAGTCTGTCTGTATCTTTGAGGTTTTTTGTGTCATACATAAATACTTAGTGTTCACAGGTAGAGAAATGCTCAGATGCTGGTGAAGTGTGTCATGCAAGTAGCAGACAGAGAGGGGGAGAGAGAGAATCACAGAATGTCAGGGGTTGGAAGGGACCTCAAAAGCTCATTCAGTCCAATCCCCTTGCCGGAACAAGAACACCTAGATGAGGTTACACAGGAAGGTGTCCAGGCAGGTTTTGAATGTCTCCAAAGAAGGAGACTCCACAGTGTCCCTGGGCAGCCTGTTCCAGTGTTCTGACATCCTCACTGTGAAGAAGTTTCTTCTCAAATTTAAATGGAACCTCCTGTGTTTCAGTTTATACCCATTGCCCCTTGTCTTATTGGTTGTCACCGAGAAGAGCCTGGTTCCATCCTCCTGACACTCACCCTTTATGTATTTGTAAACTTTAATGAGGTCACCCCTCAGTTTCCTCTTCTCCAGGGTGAAGAGACCCAGCTCCCTCAGCCTTTTCTCATAAGGGAAATGCTCCACTCCCTTAATCATCTTTGTTGCCCTGTGCTGGACTCTCTCCCTGTCCTTCTTGAACTGAGGGGCCCAGAACTGGACACAATATTCCAGGTGTGGTGAGGTAGCTTCCTGCTGAAGTTAGGGAGGTTGCTCTGTTGTTTTTAAAAAGTGGTGTTTTTTTACTAGAAGTTTCATGGTTCACTCCTGTCCTCAAAAACTGGTGCTGCTGCTGCAAAAAGGGTGATGGTTCTTCCGAGTGGTGTGGTCCTTGACCCCTCCTTGTGGCTATGCTGGGCTGGCTAAAGGCTCTGCATGGAGGTGTTTCTTGCAGGGTTAGTCTGCAGGTGCATTAGCCAGCTGATTAGGCTCTGCTGATTGCCCTGAGCTGTGTGAGGTTGCACACATTCCTCCAGCTAACTTCATCTTTTTACCAGTTCTACCCTTTATTTAGATGGCCTGGCAGTGTTGTGATCTGTTGATGATACATGGCAATGTTTGCCATTTTTAAGTATCTGCTGAGGTGGAGGAAAAATTAGAACCAGAGCAGAGCAGGACAGCACTGAACTAGCTTTTTCTGCAGAATTTTATTGGTTAGCTGTCAGTGATACAGCAGCTTGTGCTATGATCACGTGCATAATCCTATAAAAATGCAATGTTTTGTAATTCATGTCAGGAAAAAACTAAAACAGCCCTTAAGAAAATCAAGACATTAAGATCTTGAAATGTAAGGAGGTGTTTAGAACTTTAAAAATTGCTTTTCTTTGTATTTTGAACAGGCTGGTTTAATATTTGAAGGGTAGGTTGGGTTTTTTTGACATTGGTCTTTCTTCACCCTAATATATTCAAGAAAACTGCTTACTCTGCAGTATTGCTTTTCTGGCTATTGCTTTTACGTCATGTTTTACTCAGTTTAAAAGTGGAAAAGCAGTTAAAATGAAAAGGGAGTACAAAATTCTCTTTTCACAGTTAAGCATCTGTGAAAGTATACCTTTTACTTAAGTAGAGCTGGGCTTTATTTTCTAGATGGTTTTTGTTCTGGATTTTTAAAAATTCGTGTGACTTTGTGCTAGTTGTAGGGTGTGCAGTGATACGTAATTATTCCTTGCTTGTTTTGAGAGTGTTCCAGAACTATATAAATGTGGAAAATTGAAACTGAAATCAGTTTTTGAATTAAAACCTTTAAAAATTTTACACAATTTGTGCACTTTTTTTTTTCCGAAGTATAATTTGTGCAAACAGAATGTGTATTTAAAGTTACCTCCATTTTGCAGAAAGATTTGTATGCTGGCTTGGGTTATTGCTGAAATGTTTTGGGAAAATTGTGCCTTGAGTTTTAAACTAAATGCTATGTTTACCAAAGGACTTCTTGATAGCATCTAGTTAATAATTGAAACTTCAGTGTTCATCGTCATGCTGATAGCGTTAGGTGAAAAATTTGAAGTAATAAGATGCTGGAGTTAGCACAGTGAATATGATGCTCACAGAGAAACTGAAAGCCTAGATATTTGTGTGTGTATGTTTTTAAGCAGCTTTTGGTATAGCTGCTGTGTACATATAGAGAACCTAAGTTAATTCATATGTACTTTCTCATGTACTTTTATGTATTTCTGGGTATATTTTTAGCTAAAAGTTCACTGTACTCTTGCACTTCTTCCCCGGCCTCCTGACTGAATGTATTTATCAGAAAATTTGTGTAGTATTTTTGTGATATAAAACCAAATTACAGTTCTAATTAGCGAATTTCCTTTTTTCTTGACAGATGATGATGTACCTGCAGATATGGTTGCAGAAGAGTCAGGTCCTGGTGCACAAAATAGTCCATACCAACTTCGCAGAAAAACTCTTCTTCCTAAAAGAACAGCTTGCCCTACAAAGAGCAGTATGGAGGTAACTTTCATTTGTTTGTTTTTAATTGTAAAATAAATCTTACTGTTTCAAGAATAGGAGGCTAATTCATTTCATAAGTTACCTAATTACTGAACTAATTCTTATTTATTTCATTAAAGGGTGCCTCTACTTCAGCTACTGAAAACTTTGGTCACCGAGCTAAGCGTGCCAGAGTATCTGGAAAATCCCAGGATTTATCAGGTAATTTTTTTCTACAAAAAAGAAGGTGGGAGAGAAAAGGTGGAGACATTTTGACTTCACACACAACTCCACACACCACCTCCAAACTTAATTTTTCTGTCTGTTCTCCTACTAAGAAACAGTAGTCAAGAACAACTGCAAGCTTGTTCTGAACTTAAAAACTGGAAGCGTGATTTTAATCTGACTTTTAGAATCTGGTCCTTTAGTCTGCCCTGCTTCGCTGCAGGATGTTCATTTGGTGTGAGGTGTTTTTTTAGTTTTGTTTTTGTTTGTTTGTTCTCCTCAAAGTGCTATGTAGTTGTATCCAAGCTACTGTTAGCAGCAGTCATGCTGCAGTGGTGCAGCACTCTGACTAGGCTTATTTACCATTTCTCACACTGATGTATTGTTCCAGTATCTGTGTAGAGGTAGTTTAGGTATGCCACTATAGCACTTCGTTGTGGAGAGAGGGGGAGAGTTTGTGTGTGTTCAGAAGAAAACCCATCTGTACCTCCATATCTATGTACATCTATTTCCCAACCATATACAGTATATGTACATTAAAGACATACATGCAATACATGTGTATATAATAATTATATGCACATTATATGTAATACATATGTTGTGTGTGTCTTTATTTGTAGATATATATGCCTGTGTGCACATACACATGCATATATAGGTGCATATATCCTGCTTGTTCTTTTCTCTACGTCACTTTTCAGGCTTTACGCTTTTACCCCTTTTTGTCTCATGACACACTCTCTAGTTCCAGATGTGCTGTCACTTTTCCCTGTAAAAATCAACACCAGTGCTTGCCAACTCCCATTTACGTGGTTTCTGTTGCTTTTCTTCTTTATTTTTTTTTTTTTTGCTTCAGTCCGTCTCTCTCTTAATATTGTGAATTAAAACTGAGCAGCTGGGATAAGACTTTAGTCCGTTTTCATTGTTTCTGTTGAAGTCTACTGTTTGCTTATCTTCTCCATAGTGTGGGTTTTATCTTTTGAGTACTCTGTCTCTTTCCCCCTCTGTTTTATTTTGTGTCCTCTACCGCTTGCACACCCCCTGCCTTTGATTAGCTCTTAATTTCAGCAGCTGTTTGAGAATCAGTGAACTTCACATTTATATCCTTGCAATAGCCAGAACCAGCTGAACATAAACCTGTGTCATTCTGCTTCCAGTTTCATTTCCTGATTTGATATCTGAAGCCTTGTGCAAAGTCATCTTGTCATAAACTCTGTTTGTCTTGCCAGTTCCTAGTTTTTCTTCAAGGTCATTCACTTTTAGTGTGTTCTTTGTTACACTTTTACCCACCTCCTTGCTTTAGTGAAGGTATCTACTGAGTACTGTAGTACAAATTACTGTATGAACAACAGTAACTTCCAAAGGAATTCTCCACGCTTTCACTGTGCATTCCTTTTGCTACATTCTTGTGCCCATGTGTGGAAAGTATGGGGATTGTGGAAGCTTCTCCAGCATGGAATTAACAGAGGAATTGTAAACAATGATTTTATAGTTGTACTCTTTAAGATTGTATTCAAACCAGTCGCAGTCTTAACAAGGGAGTGTCCTTCTCAACTCATTTTCTGTTAATCTCTTTTCCAGTATGGATGATGGTTATTTTTAGTTTCCTCATTGAGTTTGAGATATTCCTCTAAATTTGTACAAGTATTGATTGCAGTGAGATATTTTTTTTTTCTTCCTGGTTTTTGCTGGCATAGATAATGATAGCTGTTCTCACTGAGTTGTAACCATGAGACTTTCTGGAATGTCATCGGTGGAGACAGTATATTGTCATCTGGAACATATAGCTGTTTATTTTAGAACTGTAGATGACTAGAAACACAGGAAAATGTCTTGGCGGAGGACCATTCCTTCTTCTATGGGCTCTGATTTGACAAAAATTTGGTGGAGATGAGAGGAGAAATGCCAGTCAATTAGAGTTTCAGCTGGAGCGCAGCCAGTAGCTTAAAAAACAGACGACTATTCCTTATTTTAATACTTAGTTCAGAATTACTGTTGCTGAGAATGTGGTGTTATTTGAAATTGTAAGGGGAAAAAAATATCAGTCTCAGATACTATCAAACAGAACACGTCAGAATTTTGAAATATTGACATGTTTTTTTCTGTGATTTGCAATCCTGTCCACCAGTGGTCTCCACAATGGACAACGAGTTGTTCAGTCCTGAGATAAGAAAGGTTAATGAATATACAAGAATCTTGATGAGAAAGCAACACATTAGAGAAAATATGTAAATAATTTTTCACTTAAGCCCTTCAGTCGAATACAAAAAAATGAAGAAACCAAAAATTTGTGTAAGAAAAAGGTATGATGGAGCTGTGTTGTTTGCATCACAAATGACTTAAACCTACAAATTCAGTATTTGTTGAACATCTGTGAAAAACATTTACAACTCTTAGGTTTGTAGTCCAAATACTTGTATTATATGCTGATATATTTAAATATTTCTGTAAATCAAGAAATATTATGTTTTTCTTACATTACTTTAACTATAAGTGTGCATTTCTGCTTATCAGGATATTCACATTTTTTAGTACCACTTGTCTACTCACATAATTTAATCCAGGGTTTTAATCGTTTGATGTAGTCTTCCTTTTTGTTTATTACCGTGTAGGTTTTTTCCTCTCTTGCTTTAAGATTACTACATTTGCATATCTGTTTTATACTGGGCAGTTCTTGCTTGTTTTTAACCATCTTCAGAAGCCTTTGGTTCAGAGACAAGTGATTTCTTTCTTTGACTGAACTCTGGAGTTGCAGTAGATACTGTGACTCTAGGTTGCTGGATCACTCCTTGATCATTCTGTACATTAGGTACATGTACTGATCATAGTTCACAGAACTCAGTGCCTTTTAAATTTTTTTCTTTTCTTATTGATTTTGTAAGATATCTTTCCAAGAACACTGCATGCTGTGTTTCCTGACATATTTCTACTTCTTAGCAAGAAAATATTTTTACTAAGTTCCTCCTTACAGAGCAAAAGCTATTTGTCTATATCTTCTCCACTAAAACGGACAAAAATGGTATCCATACAAGACATAATTTACAGTTTGGGATTCATGCAATGGCATTCTTGGGCTTTGTACAAAGAAAGAAATTCACTTTCAGTCAGCTTTCACTGCCCTTTGTGTTGGTATTACAATACTAGTTTCTATCTGCTAAACGATCAAAATTGAAACCGAATTATCTTCACCCATATCCTGTGGAAACAGAATGACTTAACCAGCTGTATTTCTAGTTTTCAGTTGTCTAGTAAGTTAACACTTTATTAAAACTATAAATAGTTCAACTGTCAACTTATGCTAGGGCAAAGATAAAGATTGGTGATGACCTCTTGCACTTCATTTTTATTCTTGTCTATTTTTAACACTTATTTGGAAAATTCTCTCAATTTTTTTCATAAGAGAATGTGTTTTGTACTGAACCTTCACTTTTTCAATAGGTGTAAAACTGTTGGGAGTAGCAGCACACAAATGTTTCTGGTTTGCCAGACAAACCTCTTAAACTGTTTCAGCTTGTTTTTGTCAGCTGGGAAGAACAACATATTGAATGTATCCTTGCTCTGACGTATTACTAGAAGATACCCAAAATGTGAAGTGTGAATTTATAAAACAAAACCATGGAGTTATGTCTTGGACCCAGAGAGATTTAAGTCTTTACATTAAGAACTGAATTATCTTTTTCAAATTATACTGGAAAATTCCATCTAGTAATCACTGAATCAGTGATTTGAGTGGAGAAATCTTAAGTCAACCCCTTCATCTTAATTGAGCAGAAGGGCAATTTAAATGAAATCTCTCACTTCTACAGGATTATGGCTAAAGGTGGGTGAGGATAGCAAACACCTGTAAAATCATCTTTTTTTTTTCTATTTTTTTTTCTATTTTTTTTTTTAATTGCAAGAAGTTTTCTGGCAGTTTCAAATTGGTCCCTGCCTCTTGCATTAAGGAAATGCACCTGGATTTGAATTTCATTTTGAGATGGGTCCTAGGGAAGAAAATCGGAGCGTGAACTGTTGAGCAATGGGAGGCCTTATGCTGATGAACTTCCCTCTTCAATAAAATATTAGTCAAGGTCTTAACATAGATAAACTTAAAGGAGGAAAAAATTCTGCAGGTTGTTTAGGGAAGTAACTGATTGTCTTGGGAATAAGATCGAATTGTATGCCTCGGGGGTTGTGTGTTTAAAGGAGAAGCCAGGTCGTGGAAGGCTTGTTAGGATTTACTGCCTTGAGTTCACAACGTGGCATTTTGGCTTGGAAGACAGTAAAAGACTGTATCTCTGCGTTTAACTGGAAAGCTACCAGAAAAATATGAATTCAAAAGCAGTGTTCAATTAACTTGTGATACATTTCAAGGGTAATTAGGACTGTAGAATTAATTGCTACTGCTTGCCTGACACACAGGAAAGAACCTTTATGGAAAAAGACCTTTTAAAAAAACAGCACTGATGGTGCATGCAACGTTTTCTGGTGATGCCCAGCTGTGCTCACCTGATAGACTACTGGTGTATGCTCTCCAAAAGCCTCTTGAGCATAATACCTTTCCAGACTTTTCCCTTGCTTTTCACCAGATCTCCTAACTTACTGGCTTCAGGCTGGCTTATCAGGTTTTGTGGTTCTGGGTGTGTGTGAGGTTTTTTTGGTTGTATGTGTTTTGGGGGGTGGGTTTGTTTAGTTTATGTTTTAGTTTGTTTTGGTTTTGTGTTGTGGGTGGTGGTTGGTTTTTTTTGAGTTTTTGTTATTTTTTTTAATAATTTCTTAATCTGGCATTAAAAATGAATTGTCTTGCCCAGCTTCTGAACTTTCATTCCAGTCTCCTTCCTTGTGCCCATGCTCACACTTCTGTACCTTGCAAAGAAGTACAAGAAGCTGATCCATGAAAAAATAGTTTAGAGGAGGATCGGTAAATTGAGGAAAAAAAATTCTCCTCTGTTCTGTACATGATCAGTGCTGTCAACCTAAAGGATAGCTTGGAAGCAAATAGCTATGGGCATGTGAAATGGTGAGACTTGTTGTTTTTGTACAGCATGGATTTTTGTTGGAATAAAGTGGCAAGTAGCTATAATTTATGACTAATCTGTGTTACTCTTAAAAGCAGCCATCAGTTGTATAAATGCCCTCCTGGCACCAAGGTGATATTCATACAGTTGTGCAACAAGGAACAGGTTCAGGGAAAGTCACTGCAGAGTCAGTAATATTTCAGAATTTCTTCTAGCTGGTCTGACCACAGATAGAAGTATGACACACTGGAAAAACAGCTTTAATCAGTTCTCTCATAGTACACAGGTTCTGGTGATACAGTTTGTAGACCACAGTTTTTAGCATATTTGTAAAAGCCACAGTTCTCCACTTCTTTCTTTTAGCTAGAAATAATGGAGCTATTTGTGCTGCTTTGCCCAGGGAAGACTATTTTTCAGAATGTTATTCCCTCAAATTTAGTAGTTCATCTTTCTGAGGGTCACTTTAGTAGTCTTCCTGTAATAGCCAAAATCATGATCTTATTGCTCCCTAGATTCAAATGTTCTAGGAAAAAACAAATAATGCAAGGGGCGTTGCATGCATGTAATTGTGTAGTGAATGCAGCAGGAGCTTATAATGCCTTGCATATACAAATCATCTGAACTTGGAAGCTATTCTTTATGGTTCTGCCTGAGAAAGGATCCTGAAGACGATAACCAAGTGAGCTGTGCAAACAGAACTCCCGTGGGTGAGGATATCTGCCGCAGAGGGGGCTCGTGAGAGCACAAACTGCAGATGGGGTTTCCCAAATAACTGTCACACGTAGAGTGCATGTGGGCCTCAGAGCAGGAGTTTGACCCAGTGCACTCACATCTCCACACAGAGACAGGGGAATGTCTCTTTCTCCAATCTCTCTCAAGAAATAGGACATCTGGCAAGGCTAACACTTCTTCTGGCTTAGGTTTTTTTCTTTTTAAAAGTAAGAGTGTAAATGGGAGTAAGTGGAAGGAGGAGACTTTGAAATTGCTGCTGGCTACTGACTTCCTGCATCCCAGATGTCCTTTTTCCTAATGTGTTTGTTGTGGGAGAGCAAGGAAGTTTTGCTAGTAGTTTTTCCAGGCAGTGACTGTTTGAGTAAATTCTTTTGTGTTTGAAAACATTTGCAGAGATTTTGACTTTGGGACTGGATTATTATTATTATTATTATGAGAGTTAATTGAACCACAATGAAGCTAATAGCTGTGTGGAGCCAGTGTATCTGGAACAATTGCAGTAGCCTACTTAATATCTGAAATTGTAAATTATATGTATATTGTATATACAATTGCAATTATAAATTGTATGTTTATTGTATATTTCTCCAACAAAAGAGATGTGAACTAAAAAGTTTGAAAGAATGCTTGAAGTCTGTAGCTTCTACCTGACTCCAGAGTCAACCATTTACCACTTTTTTCCTTTAGATTAAATGTACTTTAAAAAAGCCCAAATAAAACAAAAGAACAAAACCAAACAGAAAAAGAAAAACAACCAAAGAAACCACCAAACAAAACAAACCTTCTCTGAGCTCATTGGTGTTTTAAATGCGAATCTTTCAAGTGACAAGCTGGTGATCTATTTTGGTCACAATTTGGGCTGGTTAAGTATGTCAATAATCTGATATAGATTACTGTTTAATAGCAGCACCTGCAGAACAATATCTTCAGGAGAAGTTGCCAGATGAAGTGGTTCTGAAGATCTTTTCCTACCTGCTGGAGCAGGATCTCTGTAGAGCAGCTTGTGTGTGTAAACGCTTCAGTGAACTGGCTAATGATCCAATTTTGTGGTAAGTGAAAAGCTATTCCTTGTTATCATGAGAAATATTAGATGTGCTGCACAAGATGCCAGTACAATAGAAAAATTGAAATGTTGGTTGCCATTAGTTGAATTAAAACCAATTGTATTTTAATATGCATGGTTTATTTAAGCATTACTTGTTACTTAGAAATCTCTGATTATATCTGTTAAATAGTAAAACTTTTGATTCTGTAGTAGTAGAGATACCAGTTAAATAATTGCTAGTTTAAAAATCAATGAGGTACTCCTTCAGTAGCCATTCCTTTCCTTCTTCCTCTCTTTAACCTTTTTCACGCTTCTTTGGGGATTGTGTTCCTTTATGCATTTCTTAATGTTCAATGCAAATTTTGTCTAGTATTACTAACAGGTTTGTGTTTTTTTGGTTGGTTTGGCTTGATTTTTGTTTTGTTTAATGGTTGGATACTGAGGCTGTTTTCCTTCATGTGAATCCACCTTACCCAGGGTTATCGAGAGCTTGGATAAATGGGATCTAAATTTGCATTACTTTATAAAGGAAAAAATAACATGTGTTTCTTAGGCTGGTGTGTGTGGGTTTTTTTTTTGTTTGTTTTTATGTTTGTTTTTTTGTTTGTTTTGGTTTTTTGGTGTGTGTGTTTCGATGTTGTTTGGTTTTGTGTTTTTTTTTTTTGATAAAGATTAAAACTAAAAGAAAATTAAGTATAACAGGATAAAAAAGGGTTTTTTTCCTGTCCTAAAGACAGTTTTTGGGATGTCTTGTCAGATGAATTGCAACAACTGAGATTCATAGAATCATAGGATCACTTTGGTTGGAATAGACCCTCATGATCCTAGAGTCCAACCGTAACCCAACCTAACTCTAGCACTAAACCATGTCCCTGAGAACCTCATCTAGATGCCTTTTAAACATCTCCAAGGGTGGTGACTCCACTGATGTGGAGTTCCAGTGTCTGACAATCCGTTCTGTGAAGAAGTTTGTCCTAATATCCAGTGTAAACCTCCCCTTGAGGCCATTTTTTCTCATCCTATCACTTGCTACTTGGGAGAAGAGCCCAACCCCCTCCATGCTACAACCTCCTTTCAGGCA
The DNA here is from genome assembly GCF_037038585.1 of Patagioenas fasciata. NCBI lineage: Eukaryota > Metazoa > Chordata > Aves > Columbiformes > Columbidae > Patagioenas > Patagioenas fasciata. The sequence continues at coordinate 18,395,611 of NC_092522.1, forward strand.
GTTGCAGACAGCGATAAGGTCTCCCCTCAGCCTCCTTTTCTCCAGGCTGAACAGCCCCAGTTCCCTCAGCTGCTCCTCATCAGACTTGTGCTCCAGACCCCTCACCAGCTTCATCACCCTCCCCTGCACTCTCTCTAGTACTTTAATGTGCTTCTTATGATGAGGGGCCCAAAACTCAACACAGGATTCAAGGTGCAGCCTCACCAGTGCCCAGTGCTGAGATTCAGTGGCATCATGTAAGTCTGGGCTTAATATCAGCAGGCTCAGACATTGCAATTATTTGTGTTCTGACATTAATCAAAAGAATCCAATTGTGTAGTTCATGTGCTGTGTTCTTCTTTTTAAGGCACTGTAATCTATCCACTGAGTAACTCTTTTTGAAATACAGTACACAATTTGTTCTCCAAATGCATTTTTCAGCCTTTTTTTGGCAAGGTGGGGAAGAGCTGGTGGGACACTTTGTCTTAAGTTTTGTTGTTCTTATGCTACTAGCTTTCCTAAGTGTTAAGGTCATGCTGTAGTTAATGTAGAATTAGACTTTGATTCCACAAACAGCATGAGTAGAAGCTTGAATTTCTTCACGCAAGTTACATGTTGAGAACTCTCTTGCTTGGATCATGAAACACATGTCAAAATTATTCTTGGAAAAACACAGAAGTCAGTCCAACAGAAAAATTGTTTTGGAAATGTTTTGAAGTGGTTGGTACTGATCTTGGTCAAATTTACTGTCACAGACTGGAAAATACTGTTGAAAAAACCCCGGTTTTCAACATTGGGTGTGTTACATTAAAATGGAAAAATAATCAGAAATACATTAATTTTATTTTCTACTTGACACTGCTCAGGAAAAGATTGTATATGGAAGTATTTGAGTACACTCGTCCAATGATGCATCCCGAACCTGGTAAATTTTATCAGATTAATCCAGAAGAATATGAACATCCAAATCCCTGGAAAGAAAGCTTTCAGCAACTGGTAACAGTATTATTCGTTTATATTCCAATTTAAAGATGGTTTATAACAGTAAAAACCTCAACTTCTGAAGTGTGGCTGACAGTAGTAATTTTGGTTTTAGACTTTAAATAAGATGACGGGACTGAGGAGGTGGGGAGACATCTGTGTTGTGTTACGCAACAGAGGGAGATCTGAAGTTACGTCCTGTTTTGGGGTCCACCTTAGGCAGACGCATCATGGGGAAGAGGAGTGCTTGAGCATCTGGCTTTTATCTTGGGCTGTCCTCATGTTTTTTGCATCACTGAAATTCTGTGAGAGAGAGATGCTCATGACCTGTGACTCACAAATAAACTTGAAATATATTGTTTTCATAATATATTATAAAGTTAGTGTGCATGTTAGTTGTCAGATTCATATGCATACTCCTGTACTAAACCAAACAGTATATATTGATATCACCATTTCAGCTGATGTGACTGGAGCTACACAAGTGATTGAACCTCTAATCCAAAGCATCAAAAGTATTCTAAGAATGGCTGGGCATGATATTTGAAAAACAAAAGTAAGAGAAATAGATACCAAGGACAGTGTTTTATATGAGGCTGTGTGTAATTGATTGATGAAATTCTGAAGCTTGTTGAGGACAAATACTTGATTTGGCTTTTTTGTTCAGTACTCAATTGTGAAGATAGAGGATTCTGTTTTCCTCACCATATAAATGCAGTTTGTTTTGTGGCAAGCTGCTAGAAAATCAAAAGAACATCTTTTGCGGAGTGTATAAGGTATATGAGGCTTTCCACTCAGAGGCTTCTGGCTGTAGGTTAGCCTTTTGGTTTATTAGATCACTCTCTTAGCCTCAGATGTTTTTTTGGTGTTGCCATTTCAAATTGGGTGCCTCATATGGGAGATCAGAATATGATCCTTAGTTCCTGGAACAAACCAGTATCAGCAAATGGCTTGCTAATTAGAGGATTTGTGTGTATGCTTTCAGATCCACCTATCTGCAAGCTTATCATAAACTTTTTTTCCATGTTTCAGTACAAAGGAGCACATGTCAAGCCAGGTTTTGCTGAACACTTCTACAGTAATCCTGCAAGATATAAAGGAAGAGAAAATATGTTGGTATGTTTCTAAAGCAGTTTTTAAGGATATATATCTGCATGGTTATTACTCTCTGAACTTGTCCCTTTTCTTCTAGTATTACGATACCATTGAGGACGCTCTTGGTGGAGTTCAAGAAGCTCATTTTGATGGACTTATCTTTGTTCACTCTGGTATATATACAGATGAATGGATATATATAGAATCTCCAATCACCATGATCGGTGCAGGTATTTAAACTGAGAGCGTCTTTGTCTCAAAGTATGACCTGTGTTAATTACAAAGGTATTCTGGTGTACTAAATATTCAGTATAAAAGTCTGTCTTTCTTCAGCAGCCTATTAAGTAAGTGTTTTCTGTACAAGTGGCACTAACTAAAAAACAGCTGATGCTTCAGACTGAAGTACTGTTGTCTGCTTTGGTAGTTCTTGGAATAACTTATTTATCTTTTTATTTTGTTAGAAGAAAAAAATCAAATTTGTCAGAAAGCATATTCAGTTACAGGACTGCAGTTGAAATTTTCAGGTGGTTCTTATAAAATTTGTTTATATATAACCTATCTCCAGAGTAGAATCCAGCAGCGAGAGCAAGCCCAAATTAGTATCTGTCCCATTTTTGTCAGCGTTGTAATTCCATCATGAGGAAGTAAATGAGAGCATCCAGCAGAAAGATTCTGAGACTGGAGGTTCTTTCTCTGTTTGTCTCCCAGCTGTTCCTATAAAGGAGAACCTTTATGGAGAAGAAGATTTTCAGAATAGGAAAGTTTTAGGAAGTTAATATAGAGTAATACACCTGGCTGTAAATTGTGGTGCTTGTGGAACTGTTTGCTTTTCCTGTCCCCACTGTAAGCATGCTAATCCCTTGTAGCAGGAGAGAACGGGAAGAATTTAGCCTGTGTTAATGTCTGGTAGAGATCTTGGTTAAGAGGTCTCAGAGCGCTTGCTCCTGAGGTGACCCAGAAGTGAACTGTCTGCTTCTGATGTTTTTTTTTCTGAGATAACTGCCAGTCTGGGCTGATTGTGCTTTTTGTTTGGTTTTTGAAAAAAGTCCCTCTGTTCAGGTATCTGTTCTGTGTATCAACTGTTCTGTTCTTGAGTGATTAATCTGTTCTTGTGCTTCTTGCCTGGGTTTTACAGCCTTGGCAGTGAGAGTGGTTTGGACCAATGCAGTCACATTATTCCAGTGTTAGCCTTAAAACTTGTCCTTGCAGATCTGCGAGATGCAGCCGTGTTGGTATGTTAGTTTGTTGGTTTGTGACTACATTTCTGAAGCCTAGTCTGAGGGACCAGGCTAGGACTAGTCCAAAATCAGTCTCTTCTATGCTCCCTGTCCTGCAATATACATGGTGTGGATCTCTGATCCTCAGCACTGTTTCACTCTGTTGTACCAGTCATGTTTTGCTGCAGTGCTTGCTAATGCAGGCATGCCTTCAGACAAATAACAAAATACCCCTGAGTTCTGTTTCAGATGGATGGCAGTAAAAATGCCAGTACATATTAATAAAGCGTTTAAAATCTAGACGAAGCTGGATCAGCACTGTCCTAAGTTTCATGAGATGACAGCTTAAATATCTGGTTAAACTTGTACATGTTCTCTGGCTCCTTTTAAGTTTTTAAAGTCTCTCTGCTTTCCCTTCTACTGGAATTAACCTAAGTTACTCAGAAAAAACCAGTTAACTACAGTTCTTTAAAAGCAAGGGATCTGTATTGTGTATTTTTGTAACAAAATAGCTGTCTTGGGGAACAAAAGCTCTGAGAAGAATCCAGAAATGCTAGATGTATTTATGTTTTGGTTTCTGGCACTGCTGTCTCTTCACTTCCTCAGACTTTCTCCACTGAATGGTCAGTGACATTGTAGAGAGAGTCAATTTTCATTTGTCTGGAAAAGAAAACAAATTAAAGTGAACCACTAAGCCTTGGAGAACTACCTCTTCTCTGCTCAGTCTGGCATGCTTTTCAAAATGGCAGGATTAAGGCAGCACCAAATCTCTCTGCAATTCTACTCAAATTTCTTCAATAGTTTCCTCTGCTAACTTCTGAAGTAGAAACACAGCTTTACATATCTTGAGCTTTCATGAAGCTTCTGCTTTCTCATAGAAGCAAAATATTCTTACATAATAATATCTGGCATTCTAGGTTGGTTCTGTTACATTTTGGGTTTTTTAAATTTGTTTCCTAAAATCTAGGGGAAGGAGTCAGGTTAAGAAGGAAGCTTTGGGAGGTATTATTAGTATTGTGGCTTATCTGAAATGTCAAGTAAGAAGCAAGAGTAGACGTTCTGTAGGGAGATGAATACATCTGGTTTGGTGGACAAAAATACCTATGAATTTCTTAAAATAATTCAATTTTCCAGGATTGAGGAGGGGATGTCAGATTACTACAGAAACACAAGCCTTCCGCAGAGAACTCTTCTCATTCGGGATGTGAATTCTCTCATCCTAGTGGCTGAGTTTCAGCAGTAGTACAGATGCATGTCCTGATCTGAGAATCTTCACTAAATATGTTGGGTTTTTTTAATTTATTTTAGGAGATACAGTTTTCATTTTTTTTCCTTTTATTTTCCACTTAAGTAATGTAGAAGTAAGTGAAAAAGGGATTACTAAAGATTTTCCAATGAAGAAAAAAAAATCTGTTAAAAAGAAATAATTTTAAGGGTAGAAAAACTGGGTCTCTTTTTACTTTTGAGTGCAAGAGAACTGTAACATGTCTGAACTCTTCCTTAAATAACAATTCTGTGTCTTTGAATTGAAAATTATACTTTAGACTAGCCTAGAGCTGTGTTCTTAGCAGATTTTAAAGACTGCAAGATCCAAAAGGACCTCTGTATTTTTTTGCGTGATACGATTGAACTAGGGTCACAACTATTTCCTGCAGAATCTAGTTATTTTTCTATTAATGTACTGAAAAGTGAAATTGTTCCTTTTGAGGAATAAAGGAATTCTGCAGCAACATCCAGATAACTTTTAATTCTTTGGGCAGACCCTTATTGTAGACTTTCTGTCTAATTATTTCTAAATGGTCTCATCTTGGTCCTTAAACTGAGCATGAATTCATGTCCCGTGGACCATGACTCCCTTAGACTTCAGCAAATTCTTGATTTCTTGAGGGCTATGGTTTGCTTGATTACAAAACCAGTGGCCCTTTTCTGTTTCTTATACTGGTGTCTCTCTTCTAAAGTGGTTTAAGCCAAAAGTGGAATGGATGTTGCAGAGAATTTCACTGATGCATTTAGAATGAAAACAATGCTTGAGCAGGTTCCGTTCCCTCTCCAGCCTTTTCCTAGGAGGGATCTAAGTGCAGTGGTCTTACTAATTGACGTGTTCCATAATGGGCATCCTGGGAACTCCCAGGCTTGGAGACCTGTAAAGTAACTCTTGTGCGGAGAACAGGAGAACATCATCCAAGTCACGGCAAACACCTCCAAGCACAGTTCCACAAAACTCTCCACTGTGTTTGATAGTGTTTCAGAGCATCCAGTGTGAAGTGCAGTTTTTTCCTTGTCTCCCTGAGAGGAGAACACAATTCTGATATTCATGTATGGCTCTTCTATTTCCTGTTAAGTGCTCCATTTATTTTCTGGTTTTGGCTCACCTGCAATCCTGTGGTGCTGGGTTTTTCTCAAATGCTGAAGTGTGAGAACCAGTGCATTTGCACCATGATGAAAAACAGTTAATTATATAGAAACGTTACCAGGCCACAGAAAAATACTTCTTGTGTCCTCATCAAAGCCTCTTTTAGTTATTATCTAGTACTGAGTTGCAAGTGGTATGAAGAAGAGCTAGACTACCTTAAAATATATGCAGCTCTGCAGTAATGAGAGCAGAGATCTGGCTTTTAGATAGTCAGAACAAGCTGGATAATGATGTAAATCTTGCTTCGTTCTGCTTGGCACCTTTCTACCAGAGTGATAAAGAACAGTACATACTGCTTGTCTGTACTGGTGTCAAAAGACAACAGAAAAAGATCTGCCCCTGAGAAATCCCATCTGTAGGCTCTTCAGTAAAATATTGAATTTAGGGCAAATACCTGGTCAGATTTGTGTGTCTGGAGTTGGGAATGGTTAAAAATTGCTGTCAGGTAAGCTAAGCTATCTGCTATAGTACATGAAACTTCCATATTTACATTTCATGTATTGAGGAAGGCCTCTTCTGGCTTGTGTATTTGAAATGCAGTTTTGAATCAAACTATCTTGCTTGCGAATGAGTATTGTTGATTTTATACCCATGTAAG